>NC_092810.1:128840067-129152612 GCF_040954645.1 Diabrotica undecimpunctata | reverse complement strand
CATTTAAATCCCGAATCTTTTACAATTATGTAGAGAGAACCCACTTCCAGTCCACACTTACGGCTATTACGAAATTGAATTTCTGGAACTGTTTCTCGTAGTCTCTTAAGACTGTTACAGTTACTTTCCGTTGAGCAGGTGTTGTAACTGGAAATTCTTGTGAAATTTTTGAATCTGCGTTTGTTAACATATTTGCTAATCGAATTATCCTTTTTACTGTGCGAACAGTACCTTCGCTCACACGTTGTTTAATATTGGTTCGATTACACAGTGCTGCAATTTAAAAAAAAAAAATATATATATATATATATATATATATATATATATATATATATATATATATATATATATATGTATATATATATATATATATATATATATATCGATGACTGAGAAGTGAAAGACACCACGTACAGATTTTTCACAAATCGCCATCTAATTTTTGTACCACAAGAAAGATATCTATGCTTAATAAAAAAAAATATTAAGACGAAGAAAATAAAAAAATCATTGGTTAAATTAATTTTCTACAACCATAACACAAATTAATATAATGTTACTTGCCATTAAGACAAAAAAAACATTCTCTTTCTTGAGTTTCTAAATGTAGATTCCTCTGGATTTCAGTCTTTCTTGAGGTTCCAGAGGTAGTCAGCCATCATAGTAGTATTCTACCCTACTTGATAACGTTGCTCCATTAATTTAATATCTTAATGGAACCTCCCCCCTGTCCTTCGCTCTAATCTCCCATTGGGGAAATAGTCCAGTTGTGAGTAAAGAAACTGAAGATTTATTACCCTCATAAGACAACCTAGGTTTTGGAAACTTTTTAACACGCCATTTACTTCTTTGTAGTTGGTTTTTTTTGGTTCCCAAGAAACCCTTGAACAACTGATTTGAAGTTCCTCCATGCATTTTTACCTTAATATCAATGCATTTTTCAAATTCAGTGTCGATCATTAATTGGCGAATTTGAGAACCCACAAAAATTCCACTTTTTATTTGCTTAGAAGTTATCCTAGGAAACTTCTTACCCAAATACTGAAAACGTCATTGAAAAATAGACTAAAATACCGTGACTGCCTAAATAAAGTTTTGTGTTGATATCTTTTGTTTTTAATTTTTTATGCCAAAATGTTATTTACTTACTGGACGACCAATGTAATGTGTAAATATTAAATATGCTAAGATTGATACTCCTTTTAATAAAGCTATTTGTTTTTGAATTATTTGTTTTCTTTAATTGCCTATATCATTATTTGACGTTTGTTTTAGATACGATAATGATGAACTGTACTGTTTTGAACTAAATACGACTGGAAAAACTAGAGGTGGGCACATCTACGGTACAAGAAACAGTGCTGAAAGAAGGATATGGATTCAATTCATTTGCGAATCTTTGACGCATAGATTTTCATCAAAAATAACTACAAATATCAATAGAATGGGATGGGCCTATGTTAGAGAGGGTAATAATTTGTTCTATGTGATTTATTCGTTACTAAGTTACTGATGTAATACTAATTATTGCGATAGTATACGTCCGTTTGGGTGATCTTTATTGTGTAATATACAAACCACAAAAAATTTTACTAGAATTTTTGAAAGTCGATAAAATCAAAATGTATGCATTAAATTTGATTCTAAAATTGGGATAAATGTACTCATAACTCTTCTTCTTTTTGGTCCGTCTATTTTGAGAAGCATCTATGTCAGAGTCGATTTTAGTCTCAATTGTGTTTTTTTTCTGATTTCTTATTTCCCTTCTTGTATTATATTTCGTGGCTATCAATTATATTTCTTACAATTTTGATAGATCTGCTTTATACCGATTGCATTACATCTCTCAGTGTTTGATTGGTTTTCTCTGGTATGGTTTTTATTTCTGCTGCTTCGAGTAATCTTGATGTCTTGGTCGTAACTGCAACGTCGTGACTGCGTATATGTAATTAAGAACCTTATTGTAGGTTTGCATATGCAGTTGTTTTTTCCATAAACGTATTTTTGCTTCTCCATACGGGTTATGTTTCCATATGTATTTTTGATATTATCTCTTCACCAAAGTATTCTAGCGTTGTCTCTTGAGCACGACCGCAATAAGAAACTCTTCATGAACGTGCCGTATACCGCAATTAACATGAATTGCGTAATTCTTAATAATATGATTTTGTTTGCATTATATTTTTGCGTTCTGCAAGTTTTAAAATCTATGTCGTAATTTCATGTCGTTTAAGATGTCAATTAATTTTAAGTTTTGCTTTAAATTCGAAAAAAGTTGTGCGGGAACTATTTATGAGGATCAACCCAGAAATAGGGTTCCCAAAGTGGCGTCTGTCGCATGGAAGGTGCGGGGTGAAAGTCGTCAACTCCATTGCGCTCGACTGTTCCCTCACTTTCGATTCATTTCGGTCGCGCTTTGCTGTGACGCTCATTTGGTACCCATGCTCAGCAATCGTCCGAAATGAAGGTTTCCATTGTTGATTCCACCAAGTGTGAGATTCATTATTGGATTTACTATACGTGATACAATTTTGAACACATTAACATCCGGATGGACAGCAGAATGGGAAAGAACTAGAAATCGATTAGTCCAGATGGGATACCTCTTGAACTAATCAAATGCATTTATGATGAAACTCTCTCCATACTCCTAAATATATGTAACATAATCTACATAACAGGTCTAATATGCCAAGAATGTTTATTGTCCATCTTTGTTACACTACTAAAGTCAGCACACTTAACAGGATGCTCATAATACAGATACGTTCATAATATCCGAAAGATCATTGGAAGAGGATACAATTTTTGTTTTATTGGTTTATCTATTGATCTTTTCTCCAATAATCTAACTGAAATTTCCCATAACTTTTACAGTATAAAGTGTAGTCTGATCTATCTTATTGAAGCTACTAGTTTTGCCGTATTGCCAGGTTCCAGTTAGAAATTAAGAAGGTATCCATTGAATTCTGGCAGGCAAAGGTGGGGAAATCTTTTTTAGACATCTAACGTCACGGAGCAAGACACGCTGGCATTTTTCAGCCGAGTAGGATACTAGGCCAGAAGACCCCAGGGCAGTGCCGGATTAATTGTGTTCCAGCTAAATCCTTAACCACTGTTCCAGAGAGGTGGCCTTGCCACTCAATGAACAACTAAAATGAAGAACTAAAAACTTACAAATAAACATACCTATTAACGTAAGTCAGAAAATATTTTCGTTAGGCCATAAACTAATAAATGATAATAACAATAAATTTCAGATCACTGGTTCAATTTCCTCCTCTATTTCCTCCTTCTTCATTCAATCAGGTAGTGTACGTCTCTCCATTCTTTCTCTCCTCTCAACTCTATGTTTACCATATTTCTTTCATCTAGCCCGAAACCCATTCGTTTCATTTATTTATTTCGTTTTATGATCTAAGCCAAACTAGTTTGGTTTAGAATAGTTTAGATCATACCAATCAGACCAAACTAGTTTGGTTTAGATCATAAAACCTGTATATTTTGCATCGTTTATTAATTTTAATGTACTTATGTTCTATTTAAGGTGTGAGCGGTAAATGGGCAGGTGCCTGGATAGTCTTGGCTCAAAGAGAATTTAGCTATGCGATAGATGGTCAACCTGTAAAGCATATGGATTTGAGAAAAGCTAGATGTATTGTGTTACAATCTTATGCGGATGGTGAGAATCCCAGAACTAATGATAAGGGTCCTAATATGTTAATAGACTGTCCGAATATGGCCTTGTATTTAAGAATGTGGACTTCAAGAGAGACTAAGGTAATGTATTTATAAATCCCTTTCAATCATTGTCAGCTCTAAATCATTAAATATGGACTTTAGCGTCTAGATTTAAAATAAAAAAAGACAAATGCCATTGTCTATCACTCGCTGATTCCCTTTTTGTATTTCTTCGTATTTTTTTCTCCTTCATGAAAACCTTGAGACATCCAATCTATGTTGTATACTATTTACAAACTGAATATTGCAATAAAGAATTTTAATAAAGTTCTTAGATTTTAATTGCACGAAAATTTTTAGGTTTGGTGTCACATAGTAAAATTAGAAGCACATGATAATGGTGCCAAACTAGATCAACACCAATTGACTAAGAATGACGTTCCTGTGATAGTTGAAAAATGTATTAATTTTATTTATGCTCATGGTAAGTAAAGTGGCAAAATATCTGCCTTTGGTACATACGTTATACAATCTTATATAAATCCTCCAAGATGCTGGAGCGATTAGAAATAGTGAAAGGTCTTAATCTGAAATAAAAATCTAAATGTGGTAGAAAACGGCAACATCTAATTGGATGGTCAACGCTGATAAGGACTGAGTGACTGCCGGTGTAAGCAATCCCCACTTACGGAACAACGGCTTCGCGCGTATGATTTGGGAAGTGTTATTGACACTCTTCTGTTCTGTTGTCAAGAAATCACTGAAAAGCTAATGGGACAACACTTTATTTCCTCGCCCACTGCCATAATACCCCAGCAAAATTACCCATGTTTGAGTCTTGTCTTTTTAAACACAAATCGTATGCTATGATTTTTCTGAGGCGTATTTTTAAGTTACATATAATTTCATGTAATTAAATAAACTATTCTCCAATAAAGTCGTCGCGGGAATGCACCTCAAAAATATTGACAATATCTTTTTAAAGTCATCTACTTTAAAATATATAATATATATCTGAATTTTTAATATGAATGAGGCAGATAAAATTATTTTAATAGCAGAATTTTTTGTGTATCAACTAACAAAACAAAAGCATAACATTATCACGATTTACATAATTTATCAAAAATCATTATATAGAGGGTTCCTAATTATAATCCCCCATTCTAGGTGGTAGAAAAGAGAGATGAGTGACCAAAAACCAAAAATTTCACCAAACACTTTGTTTATAAAGGTTTTCCAGTCACTCATCCCCTCTTTTCCACCCCCTGGAGAGAGATGATAAAAGAAGAACCTTATGTGAGGTCAATGAGTCTTCTTCTCATATTCTTATAGGCGTTGGATAGGGGTTACATACCCACTTTTACTCAATTCTTCTGTCAAGATCATAATTCACCAAAGTTGTCAAAGAATCCTGCAGGATTCTTCGACATACCGTTATATCTGTTTATTTGCCACTTATATTTTGATAAAAAGTTTGGTGTTCTTTGTAAAATCATTGTTTTTTTAATTGTAGGTAGTATGGCTGAAGGTATATACCGCAGGCCAGGTCAAGGATCGGCGATTTCAGAACTGTTAACAAAATTTAGGAAAGATGCATTTGCAGTGCAATTAACAAACGACTTATGTACCGAACACGAAGTAGCAACAGCACTGAAGCGATTCTTCCGAGATTTGCCAGAACCTCTTTTAGGTAGCAACCAAAGGCAGTATCTCTATGAGGTTTCGAGTAAGATTTATTAAATAATGATATATTATATATGATTTAGCTCGATACATGAAGGCGGTCCGATACTTACTGCAAAAAATTAAAATTTTAGTAAAGTGGCGATTTATTTCTCAACATAGTCTCCTTTTTACTGGATATACTTGACCCAGCGATGCTCTCAACTTTTTTAACTCGTTTGAAAAATGCATTTTCTCGAAACATACAAAGCAGGCCTCCCTCCGTGGCAACAATTACCTTCCCATTTGACTCAAATTTCTCCCCAGCGAGAAACTTTTTTAAGTTTGAAAACAAAAAGAAGTCACATGGCACGAAATCTGGAGAATACGGTGGATGGGGCAGTACTTCGTAGCCCCGATTCGACCAATTTGGTTGTGTGGAGACGGAGCGACAGAGGTGTGAACCGGTACGTTGTCATTGTGTAAGAGCATTTTTTTCTTCGAAAAATAGGGCCGTGCCTGCAATTCGGCGTCGAATCGGCCCAATATCTTGGTATAGCAGAGCCCTGTCGCTGGTAGTCAACGTAGATCATCACCTTTACGGCCGACAGAACAGTATTCGTCTTCTTCGTATTACGTTCACCGGGTTATAAGTTCGCTGTTTCGACTATTCCTTGGTCATTGGTGTGTACCTGTAAATCGATGTATCGTCGACTATATCGAAACGACGCAAAAATTCTTCGGATTGCGCTTATGACTGCTCTGAAGTGGTCTCACGGTTGCGCTTGTTGCGGCACCCATCGCGTCGATAGCTTTCTCATGTCCAAAATTTTATGCAGGATATGGCCCATACGGTCTTTTGAAATACCAATTATCTCATCTATCTCGCGCACCTTCAATCGGCGGTCTGCTAATACGAGATCGTTGATTTTTATCACGTTATTTTTCGTGGAAGCCATTTTTTGGGGCACCCGGACGAGGACTATCAAAAATCGACGTGCAACCACAATCGAATTACCTAGCGATGTTGCTCGGTTTCCGTTTTTCTAAAATTCGTGGACACGGTTGCTTCCACAAGCGCTCAAACCGAAATTACGAGTTGATATCCGTCTACGAGAATGTATAATACAATAGTAAATTTCTCTTTCGATAGTGGCGTCATCGGACGGTGACGCTAAATACTTATCGGACCGCCTTTGTAAATATATCAGACATTCTTACAATAACAATATATTGTAATATGTTTATTTTTCAGAGCACAAAAATAGAGAAGAAAAAATAAGAATGTATAAAGCCGCTCTAGACCAGTTACCGCCTATTTCGTATAACACTACCAGAAAACTGATAGGGCATTTACACTTTATCAGTTCACAAAGTGCCAAAAACTTAATGACAGCTGAAAATCTTGCCAGTATATGGGGACCGACGTTATTACATTATGAGGTATGTCGTGTAAATGTAGATTCAAAATCTTTAAATATTCGTATGCTAGTCCAGCTAGATCTTCTGGCCAAAGTCTTTTTAGACGTCTGACAACCAGTGGGGGGTTGAATAATTCGTCTATGAGATGGTTTGGATGGTCTGCGCTGCGATTCATGTATCTTCTGGAGTGGTCGGCAATCACATCATTGATGAAGGGGATGTTGAGGTCTGCATGAAGGGTTTGGTTTGACACATATCATGGGGCTTTAGCTAACATACGAATAGTTTTTGACTGGAATGTCTGTAGTATTTTGGTGTTGGATGGTTTGCTACAGCCCCACAGCTCAATTCCGTATGTCCACACTGGTTTGAGTATTGTTTTATAGATGGTCAGTTTGTTTTCTAATGAAAGTTGCGATCTTCTGTTGATTAGCCAGCTCATATTTTTAACTTTTAGGTCGAGGTGTCGTCGTTTGGCTCCAATATGTGATTTCCAAGTAAGTTTTTCGTCTAGATGAAGGCCCAGGTACTTTGCTTCTGTTTTTATAGGTATATGTGAATTATTTAGGTGTAGTTGTAGACATGTAATTCTTCGATTTGTTGGATGGCAGAATGAATGGCAAATTTGGAAGAATATTCTTCTTACGTTTGTAGCATCCTTCCACACTAATAAACTCGAGCATTGGTTTTCTTATCTGTTTGTGCTTTTTGTAATATTTTTATTCGTATTTATGTTCCTTAATAAGCTCGGTCGTTCCAATGATCCTAGACTGCGCCTGTGTTAATTTATCACCATCTGTCACTGCCTGCTACCACTAATTGACGAATGGGATATGTGAGTTCCGGATAGTATATAGGTTATGACTGAAGATCAAAAAAAAATATACTCAAATTACGGTATAGTTTTAAGTGAAGTCACTTGAAATTCAAAAAAAATTTTTGTTCGAAATGAGTATGGCATTTTTGTTTTCTAGTATATACTGCAATCAACGGGAATCATGGAATGAAGCATTTTACTGTAGAGAAAAAAGTAATACAACGCCAATTGATTTGATTATTAATGAAACGCCCTTTATATCACAATAATTGTGGCAAATATGTCGTAAGATTTTAACAAATAATTGTATTTCTGCTTAGGATCCCGAAGGTGATATAAATGTAAACCATAGTCATCAACTTGATACAGAAGTGGTAGCTCAATTGATAAAATACTATCGTTATATTTTCCCTGAAGATCCAGGAGATTTAGAGAAGGAGAAACATATGTTACGAGTCTTGGAAAAGTATTCAAAAGCCCAACAGAGTAAAGTATCAGAAAAATCAGCCGGTGATTTAAGGATATGGGTATATCTTCACAACAAAGAGGGACAATCTTTTAATGTTTCGGTAAGTATTTTTAAAATTAATATAACTATATAGTGTTAAACAGGCACTACAGCAGTTTACTTTATTACAAGGCTCACAATGTCCTATAGAGCCAGGAGAGAAAAAAATATTCTCTGCAGTTACATCACTAACCACCATTCAGGACAAGGCAACAACACTTAGAGCTCTTTACTTTTGTATTCACTGACCTTCATTAACTATAACTTAAGATGTTTTTAACTTTTATTTTAGATTGGTCCTAATAAAACAGCCTACGATTTGTGCAAAGAGTTGTCCCAGCAAATGAGACTTCTTGTGCATGAACTGGTAGTTGAAGAAATTATTTTAAATGAAAAATTGATTAGACCAGTTCATCATCAAGAAAAGGTAAGTCATGTTATATTAATTAATATAATTACTATTTAAATGGGAATAAGCCACAATTAAAGGTTAAAGTATGTTTATTGACATTTCAATTTCCACTTCCACATTGTGGCTTATTCCCATTTAAATAGTAATTACATTAAAATGCCAGAAGAAAATAGCTTCAGAACAATATTAATTAATATAATTATTGTAGTTTACAATGAGTTATGAAAAAAAGTCAGACCAATATTGTCCAACGCGACAGATGTGGTATTCAATACATCTAACACTAAAAAACTAAATTTTTACTTTAGTGCTTGAGAACACTTTGTCCTTTGGCATATATAATAAAAAGAGGACTATATATTAACGATATCAAGACAAAAGACATGGGGTGCAGTGACCAAGAAAATGTAAGAGACAAGTATTTAACAGTACCAACAAATAATAATACAAATGATAAAATGGTTGCCAATGTGAGTCCATAATACTAATGTATAGGAGACTCACAATCTTAAGTAGTTTTTATTGTTAAATTTTTTTGCTATCGGTTTCGAGGCTTACAATATATGCCTCGTCATCAGACCACAGTACATAGATCTTTGTTCTAACAAAAAGTAGACACGGTCTTGCTAGTCGTATAGATTTCTGTAGTTCACTGTCTTTCAACCCATTGATGAAGGTATCTACAGCAATTTTTTCCAATCTGTTGTCTGGTGCCTCCGGATAAACCAACAGCGTTATACGAGCAACATCTGTTTCAAATTCTTGCAAACTCTCATTTGCTCGTTAAATTCTACTTTTTATTTGCGCCTTGTAGACTTGTTGGGATGGGAATCTCCGTAACGTTTGTCTAGTCGAGTGAACAAGGTTGGTAACATTTTTCTTGACTCTTAGGAATCGATCTTAGGATATCCACAGCATCACCTCGTAAAGCAGCAATTAAGAATACAGCTTTTTCTTGTTCTGTCCAATGATTGGCTGTCGCAATAGCTTCAAATTGTCCAAGGTATATGGACCAAGAAGACTTTCCATCAAATGGTGGCAATTTGAATCTCATAAGATGTGTCGTTTCGTCTCTAGGTGATTCTTCTTTCACTGCAGGATCTAAAACTACTGCATTAACTGGTGGTAGCACTTTTGTATTGGTTATCATGGTCTTTAACTGTTTGATCTTCTCTTCTACGTCGTTTACATTTTTCTGTATCTTATCGAATGTTCTAGAAACTTCTTCAAATTTCTCATTGTGGTGAGTACATACTTCTTTAATTATTTGAGAAGTCTCGTCGAATCTTCTAGACACATTTTCGAATTTCTCGTCATTTTTTCTAGCTGCTTCTTTAATAATTTGGGACGTTTCATGGAATATTTTGGAAACATTCTCGAATCTATCATCAATTATTAGAGAAACATTTCATCGAATCTTTTGGAAACATTCTTATTATTATTTCTAGAATTTTCTTCGATCTTCGTTAAAACTGCTTCTTCTGCTTATTAGAAATGGAATGTATCTGGGTCATCTCCATGCTTGTTGAGAACATCCTTCAGTCGTTCTTGAAGGATCTTTTTGGACCCGCTGTAGTCTTTATCTCTTTTTTCTAGTTGTTCACGTAACTGTTTTACTGATAGTTCTGCAAGCTGCATCTTTGGACAGGCACACACGTACTTGTTTTTAAATGTTCTCTCTTACAAAGATTACTACCGAACTACGCGGATGTTCTCGACGAACAATACTTTTCAAAAGTCACTGCTGAGTTTATTTGTATAAATAATTATTCCACGCTGTAACACCAACTGTATCGTGTTTAAATAAAACGAACGGTTCTAATTTATATAAATATATTTATTTATAAGTTTACAGCATGATAATATCTTATTAACTCCATTAACTAATATCGGCGCTGCTTATATATACAAGTTTTTATGTACTAGAATATATAATCTGAAATAATCCACCTCTATTTAGCTTGCATTAGCGCCTCGAATCTGTCCGCCGGTCGATAGATCATGAACATCATCATCACAGATCATCATCTCGAGATGCAACTGTTACATGGGGTACGTCGAAATAAGCTCGTTCGTTACAATATATTGAGACATCAGTGGCATTAGTTATAACCAGTCTGATGGAAACTGCACAATATAGCGAGTCATTAGTTAATTGATAAAGGATTTGTAAATTTAAATTAAAATTAAAGTTCCAAATTCCAAGTCCTATTATATGAGAGAGTTATGACTTACATATCGGCACAAGAAGGTTATTCTAGTATGGATAATTATGTAACTCACCACCACCCTCAATTTATTCAGATTTGGGAATATATGTCTCTATACGTGACTATACCATACCGTAATTTGTATGATGTGGTAGTAAGTTTTTTCTCCACTTATAATTTAGTTGTGGTTGCCTTTGACAGTATTTTAATTTTAGGAGTAAAATGTTCAATTCGTGTCACTAATCACTACATAAATATATTTCCTTGTATATAACGGTCAAATATTAATATTCTATTTTCTAATTGTCTTTCAGCTATTGGACGTTGTGTTAAAATGGGGCTACTGGGACGAGCAAGATCGAAAAGACAATTACTTGACAGTAGCTCCACTGTCGAAATATTGGGAGTATATTGTAGACAAACGATATCCGGTCTCTGGTGAGATGAGATTTGCAGATAGCAAAACAAGACTGTGTAAAATGTTAACGTTCCAATTTTCTCAAGGAAAATTAACATGCTTTAAAGATAAATCGGTAAGTTCTAACTATTTATTGGATCTCAGTAATTCAAATATCGAAGCTGCTATTGTAGTATGCAATACTTAAACATATTAATTAATTTATTTCGCTGGTTTGTGTTTTTGTATTCTTCTTTCATCATGTATTTCAAGAACCATCCTTAATGTGAATCAAGTATATTATGTTTATATTTATTGCTATTAGAAACGACTTCCCAGAAGTGGATACCATATGCCCAAATGGGCTTAAAAATGGCGTTGTAGACAAGCAGTTTGTTTCCTAGAGACAACTTATTTTTTTGCAGACAATCAAGCGAAGTTGGCTTAACTTAAGTCCTATTTCCCGTTGGGATTTAATCTTCTGGACAACATCATTATCATGATAAATATTAAATACTTTTTTTTAATTCCATTAATTTAAAAAGTAAGGTTTTTTAAATTATCTATACAAATGACATCAATTCTCATTAAATTTCACTTATTTGTAGTTGATTTAGTAAATTCAAATTTATTAATAATTATTCTTGTTAATTATTAGGGAGAAGTCATTTTACATTCGTGGAACATAGAGGATATAGTGTGGTATCTAGGACATGAATCAAAACGAAGCACACAATCGAGATGGACCATTACCTTTATCGACGTCAAGGTACAACCTGTAAGAACAAAGAACTCGACTTTCTTCGGATCAGTAATCGTTTGGAACGACGCCGCAACAAGAGCCAATTGGCTTAGCGCTATGTTGAACGCAAGGTATCCAAATAATGTGACACCTCCTCCAAGCTTGGTGTCCATTTAATAAGAGGGGAAAAGCTTTAGGAAGACGGGAAGCACGTGATGTTTGGAGATTGGTACTGAAATTAAACCAAAAATATCGAACAAAATTATTAAATTTTCTCTTTAATTCTCATATAAGAATTTGCAATTATATTTCTAATTAATTGTTCAGTGTTATAGAGCTCAATATTAACATCAAACTAAACCATTAATGACTATATACGGAGTTGGGATAAAGTGTGGAATAAATTAAATATGTTTAAAATGACAAAGACGATATTTATGAAAATTGTCATGCAAATTGTCATGCAATTAAATGTTTAAAATGCTCGCCGTTCATCCTGACAATGTGCAATTTGAAGTAATTTTTTTTAATTATTGTATAATTCTTATAAACTTGCTATAAATGAATTAGGAATAAAAGTTCTTTTAAGATCTTCAAAAATATACAGGGTGTCCCATTTAAATTAAATTAGTTGCAGGTATTTCCGGTGAAACCGGAATTAGGCTAGTAAAAAAAAATATGGCGTCATATGCGTTATGTGTCATTGAACTTGCATGCAAAGTTTCATGAATATCGTCGTTTTCGTTTCTAAGAAATTTACTTGGTTCTATACTTTATCCAAACTCTGTATATTACAAAAGAAGTTAAATACAAATTATTTATTTTGCACAATTTGGTCATGGATAGTTTAAGTAACAAAAAAAAAGTAATTTTCGAATTAACGTTTAGACTGATCATTGAATTTTCGGTACATAGTTAATGCTTATAAAAAAATACGAAGTTTGTTCAACTGGAACGTAAAAAACTATTTATTAAATATATTTATGAACTAGTAGAGGCTCAACGCTCACTTCGAGGCTCAATGTTAACTCATGGCACATGACACATCCCAGCCAAACAAATTGAAGCTCACTAGTAAACAATCCAAACTGTATCTACGGCTTTGAATTGTAGATTCGCAAGTCATTGAGTAAAGTATAATTCATATTCAAATTCGGTTTTAAATTCTCACACTTTCAATACAGAGTACATACTTAACTGCTTTTTGCAATATATATTTTGACATTTTAATCCTTGACCTTTGACAGCCGACATGGCTGCTGATGTCAAGACCGCTATCTTAAAAAGGGGCGTGGCTTCTTATGTCAGAGTGGAGAGGAGGTATCTGTGGATTAACATGAGCATTTAGTTGAGATACGGTTTAATGCTTAAAATAATTCTTTTAGCTCTGTACTGTGGTTGAGGTAGTTAGAAAAGAGCTATGTCACAACTTTAGCTCAGGTTTAGAACTAAACTACTCTATCTGTGGAAATTTGTCTCTTTTACTGTAGTTAAACAATTTATCTTCTAGATGGTCCATATATGAATTATAACAAACTGAAAACTTCAAATAGAAAATCTATTTGAAAAATATATGAAGGTTGGACAAATTTTTGTGTTTTTTATATGGGTAACTTAAAAAGTATTGTCCTATGTATTGAATTAAATTGATTTTATAAAAATGTCTTATATTTTTGGAGTGGAATCTAATAATTAACAAGCAATAACTTTCTTAACTTGCTGGCAAGAATTTAAAAAATTGTAACCATTTTTTTATCTTAGAGAAAAAAACTTGTTGGTTTTTGAAGAATCTTGAGGATTCCTTACGTTCTTTCTACTAATAATCTTTTTATCAAACTTTATATTTGTAGAATATAATGAGTTTCCACTATTTATACCTATCGATAAAAAAATCGTCTATTATAATCTATTCACCGCCAAGAAAAAGCATGCCTAAACAATTACAGTGAACAGATACTGTAATCCTATCTCAAGATACTACTCGCTTACTCTCTCTGCAGCTATTTTACGACCATTCCTCCAATGAATATTCTGTCGAAAAGGAATTCAGCGGTCATTTTCTTATCTGTGAATAGTTTATAAATATAACTAAGTAGATATCTAAGAATGCATTAGTTTTTTAGCAAAAATTAGAATCTATCGATTTTTTAATTTCCCAATGATAGTAATTGTCCCATTCTATTTACTTATATTCTTAATTTTTATTGTGTTTTGATTGGGTATTAGTAGCGACTGAAAAAAAGTTAAAAATCCCAATGAAATATTTTTGTAAACAAAAAAAAATGACTTAAAATTGTTAATGAAATTATCGGACAAAATAACTAGACTGATTTGAAATTTTGTTTAGTAAATTGAATTTTTTATTTTATTGTGTGATTCCTGTTTTTATATCTATCAAAGGTTTCCTTATAAAAGTGCCTATATAATTATGTAGTGTAGTGAGATATTTTAGATTTTATACCAGAATTGTATTATGACGAAATTTTAAATATTGCAATTTTATATGTTATACAAATTTTATAAATATATTGATATAGAAATTGTGTACTATACTTATACTATTTACAAAATAAAGTCAACTTTATAAATGACTTCTTAAATTTATTTATAATAACAATTTACAAAAAGAGGCAAAAGAAAACGTTGTTCAAAGGTCACTGGAAAATATTACAGAAATACATATATCTACTAGAAAACTTTTTTATTCATTCACGTGGACATTCTAGATCCAACTTCTACCGTACACGGAGCATTAATTAATATTTATTATTTATACAAAAATATTTGGTAACCTAACCTAACCTATTTGCTAACCAACGTTGCATTGATTGTCAAAAGCAAATTAAATTTCTGCTTCTGCCTGACTTTTATCAAAAATAACAGGGAATCAGCTGAAATTAAATTAAAACGTAAATAAGTGTGATATTAACAGTGAATATTAGTGCTGTGTGAAATTCGCCGTAAAAAGTCGCGAAATTAAAACTGTCTAAAAGTGAAGTTTATAGGAAGTTATACATAAACCATTTTGTTGTGGTGACCTGGAACATTTAAAGAGCTAACCAATGAGATAAAGAAATACAAAATAAATGTTATGGCTCTACAAGAAACTAAACAAATGGGAAACGAAATAACGGAAGTTGGGCGGCATAGCGCTGTTTAAGAGTGGCGGGAAAGACAGGATACTGGGAACAGGTTTCGCAGTTGCAAAAAAATTTAAAGAGCAAGTTATGTCCTTTAGACCGATCTCAGACAGAATATGTGTAATACGAATGAAGGGTGAAAAAAGGCCCCATCCTAAGATAAGAATGATGAAACAAAAGACCTATTCTACGATCAACTGACGGATAAATATGAGCATCTACTAAAACATGATATATGAAAGAAACCAAAAAGATAAAGAAATGGGAAAAACAAATTCAAAGAAGAAAAATCGATATGACAGAAAAACTAAGCGAAGTGAAAATAAAAAAAAGTATACCAATGAAATAAATAAAGGGCTATTATCCCAGAAAGAAGAAGAGAAACTAGGAATAGAGCAAGTGTGGCAAGCTACAAGAGAGGCTAATAACTATAGCAAATGAATTGACACAAAAGAGCCACATGAAAGTAATGTGCCACATAATAAAGAATTGGTTTGATGAAAAATGTCTAAGATAGCAGAGGAAAAGAAAATATTAAGACAATTAGCACTAACAAATAATAATGATGGTTGATGAACCTGAGTTACAAAGATCAAAGAAGAATAGTGAGATGGGTATGTATACGAAAGGAAAGAATATAGCGAAAAAATAATACAAGAAATAGAGGAAAGATTTCATTAAAAAGAAATACGGTCGTTTTATCAGAAACTTAAAAAACTGAAAGGGGATATCAGAATTACAATTCATACATGAAAAAGAAGATGGAACACTCACGAGTGAAAAAGAGTCAGTGATGGGTATACGGGAGAAGCCTTTTAGAATGATGGCGTAATAATAAAACCTAGTGGAGGAGAGATAATTAATCAATGGGCTCGTAAATAACAAAAGACCGGGAGAAAACTAAATAGCTGCGGAAATGCTAAAGAATGGAGAACTGCAAAAAAGGATGTATAATCTTATCAAGAGGATATGGGTGGAGAAAAATATGTCCAAAGATTGGACCAAAGCGTTATTCTGACCCATATAAAAAAGGGGGATAGATTGGCATGTGAAAATTACAGAGGTGCTGCTATGTTGGATAGTTGTTACAAGATATTATCCAGGATTCTAAGAGAGAGATTTAGCAGATTTGCTGATAATAAACTAGTGAGTATCGAGCCGGTTTTAGAGTTAATAGATCAGTGACAGAACAGATTTTTATACTAAAAGAACTCCAGACTATTTGCTATGAATATAAGGTAACCCTTCATGCATTGTTCATATATTTTAAACAAGCGTATGATAGGATAAAAAGGAATAAAATGTATGAAGCACTGAACTCCTTGGGCATACCCGCCAGACTGGTTAGGTTAGTAAGAATGACTCTTAATAGCACACGAAATCATGTAGTATGGAGATGATTTTCATCAGATGATGAATAGGGGTCTTAGAACGATATCCGTTATCCACGGTGCTTTTTAATTTGGTATTGGGAACAATAATTAGTAATAGCCGAGTTAAAACGATTGGATCCATATTCAACAATGAACATTAATTTGTGGCCTTCGCTGATGATCTTATTATTCTAATGAAAACGAGAAAAGAATTTTAGAAAAGGAGGCACAATATTTTGACCTAGAAATAAACCAAGAAAAGAAAAGTACATGATACTCGGAAATACAGAGCAAAAAGAAGAGGGGCAGTTTACTTTCATATCTAATGAATCAAGGGAATATAATTTCGAGAGAGTGGTCTATTTTACTTATCTGAAGGTTATTATAGAATAGAAAGGTCAGGAAGAATGGAAACTAGTTCGTAAAAGCACAGAGAGTGGGGCACGTGATGAGAATGGAAAGGAAGAGGATGCTAAAGATGATTCTTAAACGAGGCCCAATCCCGAAAAGAACGACCCAGACAAAGATAGTCTGATAGTGTACAGAAAGATCTCAGAAAAGAGGAAAAGAAAGAGGCACAAACAGGAATGAATGGAGGAGAATATTAAGCCAATGTATGTTCTACTTATAGAGGTAAAACACAGCAGAAATAAAAACTCTTAGAAAAATCGAAGACACTATGGGACAGAGCTAGAAGTACTGATATGCGACGTAGATGCAAGATAGAGAACATCAAGGACTTTCTAAGAAATAGGAGAATAGAATGGAAGGATCGTATAAGCCTAATGACAACAAATAGAGTAGTAAAGACGGCGAGAAATGGTTCCCCAATAGGAATACGATAAGTGAGAACACCACGAAAACTATGGAACGATAACTTACTGGGTTGTGGGCACATTGAAAGAAAGACGAGTCATGTCTACACCAAAAGAAGAAGCTTAGTTTATAAATCATTGAAACATTGGGAATCCAGATCACATATCCCCTTATTTTAGCCCAATTTACTTTTGCAATGGTAAGGTGGTCTCAAAACAGTAAGCCAATGAAATCTAACTATTGAATCAACAGCATTATGGACAGTAACTACCATGATTCTCCTTATTGTCATCAGTTTTGTTTTGGATATATTCTCTGTGCATTTTTCTCTCGCAGCCAGCTCTGCTTGAAGGATTTTCGATCAGTCATTGTTGGAATGCGTTCAACAAGGCAACTATGATAACATGCATTATCTTACACTATGACAGAGTTACTATGAACACCCTGGTAATGTTTTCTTTTTCTTTGATATAAAAACAAGGCGCCATTTAAGCAAAAATTGCACGCTGATCCTTACTGGACGTTGCTTAAAATCCTGCCGATAAACCTTGCTAACAAAGGCTTGCCGAGAGGTGTTACTGTTCTATATTACCAAATACTGCCAACTGTATGTCCGGCGGCGTTAACTCAAGTCTTGTAAGGTAATTAATCTTTTTTTGGTCGCACGATATTCCCGAATTAATTGTAGATAGTTTAGATCGCAATAATAAAATTTCCTTCTCATATGTTAAAATTAAATTCGTCTTATATATCGGGGTAAGATCCCTATTACAGAAATAAAAGTTAAGTTTACAATCCAAAAGCAAAACCTAAATAGGAAATAAATCAAACAACATTTATAAAATTGTTTATTTGTTACAATTAGTATTATTAATTTAAGAAATTCAGTTACCAAATCTATAACAATAAGGTTAAATTAACAATAAAATGATTGCCACATAGGACTTACATATATATCTTAACCGAATGCCAAGAATACATTATTTTGATTAGACTCACATATTGATTTAAGTCATTCATCTAATTACCTAAAACCTTGCCTTAATAATAAATTACAATAATTATCAACAACAGTTTTAAACAATATTATAAATTCGAGTAGCTTCTTCGACTATTACTGCATAGGTATCTTTTAATAATATTTATCTTATTTAAATCAATTAAATTACCTTTTTATTTAACTGAAATTATTTAATGCTTTGATGATACCGGTATCATTTTTACGTTTCTCCTTATACATAGATTACTAGAGCTGTTCTAAAAAAAGGTTATTTTAGCAGCTGAATTTATATTTAAAAAAAAATACTAAAATTTAAAAATAAGGACGATAAAATCTGTCACCTCTGTCAGCTTCTGATTAAGCTCAGGTTTCCAAGTTTAAGCGAAAAATTTTTGAGCAGCAATTTTTGTACACCCGTTCCATGGCTAAGTGAGCCCAAAATCCATTCACGGCACCAGCTGTAGGAATTTTTGTCACTTTGATAACATAACGAGCCATTCTGATTCTATCAATCACCTCTGAGTGATTTCTGGGCTTTCTTCTGGGATTACTTTTCAGTTTTCCTGTTCTCTTTATTTCGTACCCACTTTATCTCTATTTTTGAAAAAAATACGAAAAAGCCATGATATTAAGGCGTATAGCAGCAGAAGGAAATAAGTTAGTCTTTAGGATAAAAAACCGCTCAGTTGCAGCGATGCTAGTAGTGGGAGATGTCAGGATACTTATTTTAAAATGTGACTTATTTAAATTGCCTTCCATATTTGATTGGCACCAGGAAAGTGAAGATGGTATGTTTAATCACAGAGAGGGCATCAGAGCGCATCCAGGCCTGTCTGACTTTTCACATATTTACGAAAAACTGTATCCCTCTACATAATGTATATGTGTAAATTATGATATCTGGAAGGGGAATTAATAGGTGGTATGAAAAGTATATGCCGGAGGCTAAGGGCTCTACCTACATATCAAAATAACACTAAAACTACTTTTTTAACGATTTTGTTAACTTTTCTATCGATTTACTCAATGTTGTCATTGTGATTTGTTAATCTTTCTCTGTTGGAGATCAGTGGCCCCCTTGAGAGTAGCGGCTCTTCTAATTTGTTCTTCTCTCGATTCAGGTAAGCCAATTATGAAGCTTTAGATTGTCTTGGCCCAGAAGCCACACTTCTTCTTGAGTATGCTTTAGGAAGGACGTTTACTTCAGTTGTCATTTAGTTAACTGGGCCTTTAGCTTGGCTATTTACTTATAATTCTTTACCATGTCCTCTCATCTTCTGATGGTTATTTTTTGAAGTCTCCACTAGTCTACTAGATATTTTTGATATTGGCAAATGAGTGGGGAACAGAATCTGCCAGGTACTTTCTCGTTTACACCAAGGAAACAAAGCTTCTTGTTGATCATACTTATGTTATAATAAGTATATTATTACGAATAGGCGAAATTTATAACAAAGAGATGAGTAAAATAGGTGGTATAAATTTAGTCACAAAGAATTAGCGGTTTTAGGCTATTTGTTACTCGAAAAGATTGAAATAGTCATGTCATACTCATGTGGTTTATCTCTACGAGTGGTATATACCGCAATGACAAACTATAAGTAGAATAAAAGCAGCATGTATCATGACATAACCGTACATATGCACAGTGCACATTTAAACAATAAACTTTGTTTTACTTGTTTTATTAATCACAAGAGAAACTGTTCACAAGAACACCAAAAATTTCTAGTACCGATTTACACCAACTGACAGAGCCCGGTTTGAGACAAGTTATAAATAGGACGCATAATCGCGAAGTACTTTCAGCAAAAAAAAAAACTAACAAAAAACATAAAAAACGGCTTCAGCCAACAAAAAAAATTAAGAAAACATTAACAAAAACCGCGAAAGCCAACAAAAAATAAACAAAAACAAAAAACCCGGGCACGTAGGGCCCAAACTCTTAAGCATCAAGTGTCCGAGCCGGATGTAGTCCGGAGCGGAGGCTTGAGGCCCAAGCAAGCAATTTCAGTTTCGCGGATAAGTCACATGAGGATAACAGGAATAAAGCGTCCTAAATTTAAAATCGATTAGGGAACCATGGTGGAGTTCTATTACCCAGGACTCCCACATGAAGAGCATTTGGCTGATAGTTGTGCCCCTATCGGGAGTCAGAGTGCTATAGGGGGAAAAGGGATGGTCTGGAGCATTGGAGCCCGGTGGAGCGATTCCTGTTTATTAACTCGAGTCAATACACCTCGCTCCAATGAATTGTTACACCCGAACGAATTCTTAGGGGTGAACATGTCTCACAGACTGAGTTTAATTAAATTGCTTGCTTTAAGTACCTTCAGGTACTGGCGTGGACAATGACCGCAACATTGATGAAAAAAGTAGAGGCCTTCGAAATGTGGGCTTACCGACGTATATTACGTATATCCTGGACTGAGCACGTGACCAACGAAGAGGTACTACGCCGGATAGGTAAAGAGAGAGAGGTAGGAATAAGTATAAAGAAAAGAAAGTTGGAATACTTGGGTCACGTTATGAGACATAATAAATATAGAGTACTACAGCTGATCGTTCAAGGGAAAATAGACAGCAGAAGGGGTCCAGGAGGAGAAGACACTCGTGGCTCCAAAACTTGCGGCAATGGTTCGGATTGTCATCTGCTGAACTATTCAGATCTGCCGTAAACAAAGTCAGAATAGCCATGTTGATTGCCAACGTTCGAAACGGACAAAGCACATGAAGAAGAAGAAAGTACCTTCAGTTACCGGGAGAAAGTTACAGGGTCGTCTTTGAGAATATCTGTCGTAGTTTCAGACCAAATGCCAAAAAGTAATATTACCAAACAACTGACTATAAACATTGTATTATACAAGAAATCGACCGTGAAAATGATTTCCATTTCATTTAAGTCTAATATGCTATTTAAATAATGTATTTAGAAAAAGATATTTCTTATGGCTCTTAAGACACACATAAGCATAAGACTAATAAATTTTAAGTATCATGCAGTAATGTTCGAAAATTTATTAACATTAAAACCTTATAAATAACATTATAACTATAAAGAATATATACATAAGTACAAATATCACTAATCTTTGGACGCATTGATCTGCCTTATAAACTTTGGTAAACTGTGGTGTATCATTTGGCTGAACAGTGAATTCAGTTGTGTAGAGGAGAGAAGTCTTAGAATTTACAAAATAACTTGACAGTTAAAGCGGGGGTCATTTTGTTAAATTGCATTTTGAAGCAAGATGATAAACTCAATGGAAAAATATACGATGTGATGTCAAAAGAACGGTTACCTTAAGTACCTAAGGTTTTATTGTTGTCTTTATTATTGTTTACGTTATACCCAGACTTTTTAACTTGCTATTAAGGTATATTTAAGAAAGGTTGTATTTAAACCATTATTTTAACATAACACCATCTTTTACCCAAATATTTAGTGGCTTGACCTGTTTATGGCTTGCTGCTAATACCAGCATCTAGGGTTATTAATCGGTTGTGTCTCGGTAGGCTTATCATAGACGTAGGAACTTAAATGTTAATTGTAGCACAAAAAAATCAAAATTGTATAAATATTATTTTCTACATTTTTGTTTATGTACGTTTCCGTTGTTAAGTAATAAACGAAATAATTCAATAATTATACTTAGTCACTATTTTTCCCCTTAGCTCGAAAATATCGACCACACGTAAACATTTGCAAGAAAGAAATTGTAGGAAATCGCAAGTGTAACAATTTAATTCCTTACCATTTGTCGAAAAGTTAAAAATCGCCGAGATATTGAATAGAAAACAATTCCTATAACACCAATCCCCGCAAGGTCTTACGCTAGCGCCTTTACCGCATACGTACGTCGTCAAATGTTGATTTCAGCAAAAAAATGAAAGGGATCAAAATTGTATAAAATATAATTCTCTATATTTTTGTTTATGTACAATATTATATTGTTCAATAATATTTCAATAATAATTATGCTTCCCCCCTTCCATCATTTTCCCCTTAACTCGGAAAATATCAACAGCACGAGAAAAATTTTAAAAAAGAAATTGTAAAAAACCGAATTTGCAACAATTTCAGTCCATACCATTTTTATTGAAAAGTTGAAAATGGCGGAGATATTGCGCAAAAACGGATCTCCTTTAAATTTAAGATGGCGGCTAATGTGGTGGCGGAATTCAGTCGCGATTTTAAATTTACACTACTATTAGGTCCCCTAAAGTTTAGCACAATAAAATTTGGGATATCTCGCCATGCAAGGTTAGGCCTTTTTTTTCGTCCAACCAAACTGGACTCTTATTAGTTCGAGAAAAACTTTTCACTCGCTTTATCTGTCATATTTTACATACATAATCGTTCCTCTTCTACCGTTAGGTGCCGAGGGCTGTGATGTTTTATTTCTATGAAATAAATAAAAAATTGTTTAAACGTTAATTACTAAAGTATTTTTTATACAAACATTTTATTGCCTAACACGCTTAAAGTATTGTCAGTACCGTACCCAAATATACAAATATTTACATAAATAAAAGATATACAAATCGACATGTTGCTTTTTTCGATATCAAGGTACATCCTGTTTTTTATAGCTGTTAGTGTCATCACTTTAAAGTATACTTCTCAATTTTTTTTACTTGCTGTCAAATGTATTGTGCTGAATGGGATACTCTATAATCAACAAGATTCAATTCGATCTTATTTATTTTATTTAATTTTATTTACATAATTTAATTTAAATTAATTTTATTTTCTTAACAAACACGCATGGTACTTCGTTTACTACTCCATGTAGTATATAGTCGCGCGATCGTTACAGTTTATCGTTTCAGTCGCATTTATATTTTGATCCTGTGCGCGATCCACCGCTCGGTAAGTAGTCCGCGATGAGAAAGCTATGGCTCCAAAAAGTTGGATGTAACTACGAAAATTTGCCCATCTTTCGAAGAAATATTGTTATTATTTGCTACGAAGGTTGGGTCGAAAGAAAATTTAATAATTGCGAAAAACTATATTTATATGGTATAATATGATAATTATAAACGAACTATACATTCAAGGAACTTTCCGTTATATGTTTCTACTATACAGAAGTGATTGATTTCACTCTTGCTTCTGCGTCTGTGACAGTCGAGCTAGAATTATAGATCTATATACTATGGCATTACATTTTTTGAGCGCATACGCCAGTATCATTCATTTTTTCATACTGTTAGTACGAAGACGTAAAACACGTATATATATATATATATATATATATATATATATATATATATATATATATATATATATATATATATATATATATATATATATATATATATATATATATATATTGATTTATAGTATCAGCAATCGGTCAGGAAATAAAACTCTATTTGTTCAGTCCCAATATTTCGTCACGATTTTGTGACTTCTTCAGGAGAAAACTGTAAATTTATTAGAATAATTAATGATTATATGTAAACAAAATGAATATTTTAATACTTACAATTATAAGAATGAAAATTAAAATTTTTTTTTAGGCATATCTAAAAAATTTAAATTTTCATTCTTATAGTTGTAAGTATTAAAATATTCATTTTGTTTACATATAATCATTAATTATTCTAATAAATTTACAGTTTTCTCCTGAAGAGGTCACAAAATCGTGACGAAATATTGGGACTGAACAAATAGAGTTTTATTTCCTGGCCGATTGCTGATACTATAAATCAATATTTAAAACAGTACGGTCGAAAAAATAATTTGAAATATATATATATATATATATATATATATATATATATATATATATATATATATATATATATATATAATAATATACCAGCCATTTCCCATATCAGTTGGCCCACCTATGAAATTTGCAGTTTAAATGGATTACCATAAACAAATTATATTCTCTCTGCATGTTTTTGTAAGTTCCCATATTAATTAATATGGTATTTATATTAATATTTAATAAAAACATTACCCTTATGATTTTTTATTTGTTTTCAACAAAAAAAATTCACTAAACCCTGGCTATGCATTCACTTAAGTCAACATATGGAAAAATGACATTAAAACCATAATATTGTCAGTAAATGTCAAATGCATTTTGTAGTATTGTAAAGCTTTTTGTCGTTTGTGGAAAATCCAATTCGGAAATCGCGAATATGTTGCAATCACTCTATGTCACTCTATAGTGTAAGAAATATAGTCAAAACATACAAAAAAACAGGTTTGGTTGTCACAAAACCTAGAAATGTACGAAAAAGTAAAATAACTGAAGCAGATCGAAGGGCATTATAGTGAAAAATCGACGAGCAAATTATATGGAGTTAAGCGTTTTATGGAGTGACGTTATTGGAAGACACGTTTCTAGATCAACATGTCACCGAGAGGCCTACAAATTAGGCTTTGGAACTTACAAACTAAGTTTTATAGTTGAAAAAATTAGTACGAATTGCTTTTAATAAATTTCATTTTATTTTAAGCTAAGGAAAAGGCACTTTTAACATTACAACAAAAGGAAAATGGACTAAGATGGTCAAAAGACCATAAAGATTGGACTCAGTCACAATGAAATTCAATACAATTGAGTGATGAGTCCAGATTTGAAGTGTGTGTTGGAGACAGTAGGAGTCGCGTCATTCGCAGGAAAAATGAAGCTTTCCATCCCGACTGTCTGAAGAGAAAAGTCCAATTTCCTACATATGTCATGATCTGGGGCAGCATGTCGTCTAAGGGTGTTGGAAAGTTACATTTTATCGATGGGATTGTAAACATGGACAAATATTTTAGAAAAATCTCTTTTACCGATTATGGAACACCGTTTAACATTAGCGGAAGATTTTGTCTTCCAACAGGACGGCGCAGGTTGTCATACCTCAAAAAGGAGTTTAAAATGGATTGAAGACCATGGCATACCACTTCTGGAATGGGTTTCTAACAGACCCGACTTATCCCCGATAGACTTTGTGGCGCGAAATGGAAAAAGCTTTGAGAAAACATCCTGCCAGGACCGTCAACGAATTGAAGGAAAAATTGCAAGAAATATGGGATTCGTTTACATTAGAACTTTGTCAGAACTTGGTAAATCTTAAACAAATTAATCAGATTATAAATATTAATTGTACCTATTTAAACAAGTAATGATGCCTAACCTTTCAATCAACTCACTTCTTTTTCCCTTTTGACTTTCATGACATTTGAGCCACCTTTTTAATTGCGTACAACTATAGGCTTCAACTGAAAATAAGTTCAACTGAATAAATAAATAACTGAATAATATTACCACTAAGGGTAATACTGCGTTCCCAGCCATTTTTGCTCAAAACAGTTCGAAACAATTGAATTGCAGCTATTTCAACATGGTGGTTGCGCTTGCGTTCGTCACATGATGAAAATGCCTATTGACTGAATATGCCATACTATTAAAACTGGTCTTAAAGTGAGTGGGCAAAATTTATTTAACAATATATGCTATTCCAATCTCAGTCTTGTTTATTTTTATATGTAATAAATAACGAAATAGTCAAAGCACCGTTTTTAATTTCTGTGTATCTACCACATGCAATATTATATGCTACCTATGCTCCCTGTGAATCTGTAACGCATTAATCGGAACTCTAGAATACTCGTGAATATTTCTGTTTACCCAGTGTAAATATAAATATACAAGTTCAAAGACAAAAACTGAGCAGCTGGCTATAGCCGAGAATGTAATTAGGATCTTTAAAGCTGTTTCAACTTCAGAACAGCTCAGATCCACGTAGTGGTAACTGTCAGTGAGGATGGATATTTCTGTGGTGTTCATATTGCATAAGCAGGTCGATACTAGCTTGTCTGGAGGCGCGCAGATCATTGAAGACAGTACGATGAGGTGAAGCACTGAGAAGACGAACGTTAGGAAAGAAGTACACGCTGCTACTGCACTGATGGTTACAGAAGTCCACTAAAATATAGAAAAAATTGTTACAATTTATTACTTTATTTCATATCATGTATACAAATGCCATAAAAACTAAATAGTATTAATAACTAAATCAAATTCAATCAAAATATTATCACCAACTATATCTTTCTTGTCATTGCTTTTGCTTTAGTATTTGCAATTTAAATATTGTTTCTTTGCATGCCATCTCCTGACTATTCTGATTATTCTAATGTTATATGCGGCTGATCTTAAAAATCCGTTTAATATGCATTCTTACTATAATAGAAGCCACACTTTGAATGCAGCGTTGGTCTTACAACGCGCAGTGATGCTACTCATGTCGGCACAGTAGTAGTTGTGTGGTAATTTGGCGATATACTGAGAAATCAGAACCGTACGCGGTTTGTTTCAAACATCTTTATTCATTAATTTAACCGAAAGAATAAACAATAACAAAACAAATTAATTCTATACAAAATGCCCGTATACATAAAATATTTAATACTTCGTAAATACTTATATACATATATACAAAAAAAATGCAAGTAGTTTACCCTATACGAAACGATAAATATATATACATAAAATACACAAGAAGATCATAACTGAAATGTACTGTACGTACAGTACTAAAAATAAAACAAATAATCATTAAATCTGGGATATTTCTCGTTAATTAATACTAATCGCAATCCACATCTAAATCATCCTCATTCTCTGAATCATCTCTTATATTAATTATCATCAGCAAACATTTTTTCTTCTACTTTTTTGACGTGGTTCACATAATTATGCCACTGCTCTTTAGATACGCGTTGGTAAGCTTCTTTTATCAACCGTTTTACCGTTTTTTCTTTAAAATCGACGTAAAATCTCAATCTGGTTCAGCTCGCAATGGTAAGGCGGCAGTCTCAAAATCTGGTTGAGTTTACCGAAAGTACAAGCTGAATATAGCCGCAAATGTCAAAAATATTTCGGTTTAACAGTGTTGGCATGTTTTTGTAATGCATATGTTGTATGCTTCAAATATAAAGAGATAAAGCTTTTAAAAAGTACATTTTAATTATACTATTTTATGAATTCTGTAATTTTTAATTTATATGAAGCAATAACGAGTAAATATTTGTCTGTTTTGAGATTATTTACAAATATCTGTTGCAATCTGACAACTGCTGATTTGACGATTGCCAAATCTATTCCCTAATCTATCAAAGGGTAATTGCCAAAAAAAATTTCTAATAATTAACTGCAATTAATCTCCAAAGAAAGAAATATTTACTCATTATTGTTTTATATAAATCAAAAATTGCAGAATTCATAACATAATTTAAACAAAATGTAGTTTTCTAAAGCTTTGTCTTTTTATATTTGAAGTCTACAGCATCTACATTATAAAAACATGCCAACACTGCTAAACCGAATTTTTTTTTGCCATGTTTAACATTTGCGGCTATAATCAGCTTGTACTTTCGGTAAACTCAACCCAAAATCTCAACGCCATAGTTTTCCACAATCGTTTCAATTTTGTACTTGTCGTACTCGTCTCTATATGCGGCCGCAGTATCCAGTAATTCACTTTTTAGATAATCTTCCTCGAAGAAAATGTTCTTTTCGATTAGCCAATCCTCGATTTACCTTTTGTTCCACAATTTTTGCGGGAAATCAAATTTGCGGGAGTGGTATGACGCGTTATTCAAAACGACAAGATTTTCATTGTCTTGGAATTAACGTCTTCTCAAACCATTTTTCATATAGATCCCCGTCCATTTCGTCGTAGTAATCAGCGGTTCTCTTCTTGGCTAAGAAACTTAATTAGACTCATGCCACAAAACCAGTTTCGCTTCCAGCATGAAGAAGAACAAAGCGAGGAACTCTTTGGGTTGGTCCTTTCAGTCCAGTAGATAGCCCTTTTATGGAGGCATCTGGTGGATTCTTGATCGTTGTGTCCCTCCCTATAGTCCCGCAATAAGACCTGTAGACCCGTGCAATCGGTGCTTATTGTACTGTAACCTCGGAAACCTTTTTTGGATGGTGCTAGAAAGGTCACCAATGGAGACACTGCGGACGGCAGCCAGATGGTTGGTGGAGAGCGAGTCGTGGGTTCGAAACTAGCTTTTGAAACCAGGAATGGGTCCAACGGACGAAATAAGTAAAGATACGATAGGAGATATTGGAAAAGATACAGAAATGAACAAAAAGATAGATGGGTAAAATTACCAAAGATAAGATAAGATAGGGAACAGGGCGCCACTTAATATTTTGGGGTTTAAGGAGAAAATTAAGAAACCTTAGAAAAGAAAAGAGATAAGGAAAGATGTTTAGGTTCTGAGACCAAACCCAAGAAAAGATATCACAGTTAATTATTGAATAAATTTGGTCAACACTCTACATAAACAAAAAATAAATATATAAGGTATTACACTTACTTACCTACGAAACTTAATAAGCCTGATCTTTCTACTGGTCAAAGGTATAGTTATATTTAAAGGTAAAAAGCAAATATATCAGGGAACTTTGTTAGGAGTCGACAAATAAAGTACATACATGAAACAATAACAATATATTAAACAACAACACAATTACGACGCTGCAGAATGCAACACAAGTAATAAAGATACACCAACAACTATAAAATGGTGGTATACATATAAAAATAGGCAGAAATATAATTCGAAAATATCTTTACAAAGATATAAGTATAACACAAGCATGCACAAATAAAGTTTTGGCGAATCTCGAGATATTATAGCAAATAAAATTGAATACAAATTATAACAAACACAAAAGATAACAAAAATTAATAAAATTTAAATTTACAAAAATACAAAAAAGTTTACTGACGTGAAAACATAAAAATTTAACCAAACCGCACTTGGTTAAGTCGATTATTTGGTTCGTAACAAAAAAAAAATATAGAATGTTCTTTAATTGACTGCAAAATTCAGTAGCTACGCTCAATTACATTTGAAGACATGTATGATCGTTTGATACGTCCAGATAATGGGAGATGATATGATGCTATACCATGTTACTTGCCCAGATAGGTGGAGATATTAAAATTATGTCACTTACAGTAATTATTCCTGAAGGCTGCTGCTTTAATTCACTGAAGTTAATACTGTACTGGTATTAAACACTGAATTTATTTACCCTTGAAGGTGCTTTACAACTATACTTAAACTAATATAGTGTAAGATAAAAAAAACTCTAATAAGCAAGTGTATACACACTTATAAAGAAAATGCACAGAGACGGTAAGGTAGCAGATACGATATTGTGAACTAAGCGTCTTAACTCGACGGATGCCCGCCGATAAGTTGTTTTCTCTACGAGTGCCCATCGAGAAGTAACTTGGTTCCTCTAAAATTTTTCCAAGCTACCCAAGAAAAGGTGAGGGTATCTTCCCCCCAAAAATGATAGGCCAGCTGTATGTATTTCTGAGAAGGTAAGGTTATAACTAACATTGAACATAACGGTATACTTCTACCTACAAAGGTGATGGAATATCAAATCTCCTAGATTAGGTTTTTCCCGAGATTGGGTCTTTACAGAAAAATTACTATACGAGTCTTCGGAATATTTACAAATCTATCATAAAAGACCCGGATTAAGACGGAAAGGATTAAAAACCTTTCGGACGCAAGGAAATTCCGGGCATTCAATAAAATTTTGAAGACGGTAAACCGAACATAAGCGTATCATCACGGGGGTAAAAGGAATAAAAATAATTAATATTTTAATTTTAATATTGTATAATGTACGGTGTTTAACGCGTAGTTGTGTAAGAATGCGTAGTATACGGGTGACCAAAATTGATGCAGAATCAAATTAAAGAATTAAAGAGTCCTTCAAAACGTTGATTTCTTTCTCAAAGTCCATGATTCTCTAGAACACTACATATCTAGTTATTATTTTCGGTGTTTGTTATTTTTTCGTTAAGGTTTCCAATTATTATTAGGATAGCCTTATGTGGTATGTTGGAGATGGAGATGGAAATTTTAATAAATATCGCTCAAATCAAAATAAAAAGCTTAATAAAGAAATCAGCAGTATATTTATATATTATTTAAGAAATTCTTTATAAAAAGGTATATTTAAAGAGAACACATTTGGACTACATCACCGAATGTTTTTGAACTGCCAAGTCCATCATCAGTGCTGTTACCAGGTATACATGAGTAAAGCTATTAAATATGTAGGTAAAAATAAGTGGCTTCACTCATATATCCCTAGTAACAACACTGATGATGGACTTCCGAAAACGTTCTGTGATGTAGCCAGAAAGGGTATTTTTAAATAAATAAACCTTTTCATAAAGGATTTAAAAAATATATAATTTAAGGTTCACAGCTGACTACAGGAAATTCATTTTCCTTGTGGATTTATATTTTATTTATATAATTTTTTTCCATAATCTTACCTTTAATGCTTTTCTCCAGTATCTAAATTTTCTACCAGAATAGCCTTTTGGATTAGGAATAGTGGATATAAATAATATTCCCGCAAAACTTGAAACTAGCACCTAAAATTTTAAAAAGCACAATCTAAATTTTGTACGAAAACATGGGTATTTAGCCACAGTAGGCCAAAATATAGCGTAAGCTACACTAAGTTGCTTCTTTTCTAAAACGCTCCTTTCTTAACAAGATTGTCAGTAAACGCACTACCAAAAAGTTACTGTGTTGTTTACAACCAGTTGATTAAAAGTGTTTGAAATTCCAATGTGTTACCGACCTATTAGTTGTAAACTTCAGAGCATTAGTGCAGATTGGCTATCTAAGCCAATTAATATTTTGGCAGGAGTTTCTCCAACTACAACAGCAGCTATGGATACTCTACTAGGGCTGCCCCCTTGCATTTAATAATAGAAAGAGAAGAAAGGTTGGGAGCCTACGGGATAAAACAATCACTGAAACTGCGCATTGAAGAGGCAGGTCATATAAGTATTACAAGGATCGTGACGAAAGATATCTTTACTGTAGAATCGGATCAAATAACAAAAATATACAATTTTAAGAATTTATACAGGGTGTCGATTCCAGACAGGGATATATGGAGAAACAAGGAATACCACAACCAACAGAGTAACCAAACTGGAGTGTGGGGAAGGAATATACTCTAAAAGTCCAAGAGTTAGCAAAAGCTTTGCCTTGGGAGAAATTGCACAATTTTCCAAGCGTAGATCTATGCAATACTACGAATGTTCAAAGAGAAATAATGAGAGAGCACTTAAACAAGAGCAGATCCATATATTGTCAAACAGTCAAGTGGGACTGAAGGCACTCACGAAGTGACGTCCAGACTTGTGTGGGACTGCATCGGAGAACTGAATTAACTGAAAGACCGCAACAAGATTGAGGTTGTCTGGGTACCAGGGCATTAGGGCATAGAAAAAGCAGATCAACTTACTAAAAGAGGAACAAATCAAACTGATCAGCTGTGACCTTGGGAGCATTAAAGGCTGCAGTCCAAAGAGGTGTAGAAGACTGGATGCGAGAAAATGATGAGCGATATTGGGAGAGAATCCCAAAACATATGGGAAAATCTTCATTGGTAGACCATGTACAAAAAGAACAGAGGAACTGCTAAATATGGGTAGGAATAAACTAAGGACAGTAACAGGAATGTTCGGGTATGTACCAGTAAGAGAAATACTGAATAAAATAAGCATTTACAATGGTGACCTAAACTGCAAAAGGAACTAGAAACTGTGAAACATGGATTATGCTTTTGCTAGGCACTGGACAAAGAAAAACAAAAACTATATAGGCAACCAAGAGGATACTCAGGTATATTTAGGACACACTAAGAAGCAAAAGACCTGTACAAAATTTGTACTGGTTTGCAAAAAATAAATCGTAGGAGTATTTCCTAGGGCTATTGATAAATTGGTGTTAGCATCAAAAATCTCGTGGACCTGTCAGTACAAAACGTGAGAAAAACTCACTTGATTTACGCGATTTTGCTTTGTGAATTAAACTGAACTAAGACATTAGCCTAACTGTATCCTGATATAATTAGCAATATATACAAATACAAAAAATATTAACAATATACAAATACAGCTGAAGGGATACCAGGAATCTGTAGGACAGGAAAGTATAGTACTACAGGTTAGTACAGATATCAACCATATTCATGGGCAGTTCCAAATATATTCTGATTTTGATCTCCTGAATGTAATCATTTGTGGAGTTAATCATTGTTCCCAGATATGCATATTTCTCCACTTGTTCGACGTTAGTTCCGTTTATTAGAAGATTCTCGTTATTTCTTTGAGTTTTCGATATTCTCATAAATTCCGCCTTCTTGACGTTCATTATTAGACCGTACTCTTTTCCATACTCCACTATTCTGGTCACCAGTCTCTGAAGATCTTCAATATTTTCAGCTAAGATCACAGTGTCGTCCGCTTATCTAATGTTGTTAATGGGAACTCCATTTACCTTTATTCCCGCTGTTTCACCCTCAAGAGCGTTTTTCAAGGTCTCTTCGGAGTAGGTATTAAAAAGAATTGGCGACAATACGCATCCCTGTCTCACTCCACGTCTAATTTCAATTTCTTCTGGCAGCTGTTCGTTAACACGTACTTTTGCTAGCTGTTTATAGTATAACTTTGATATGATCCTGAGGTCGTTGTAGTCAATCTTCTTTGATTTTAGGACATTCATTAATTGTTTATGTCGTACTTTATCGAATGCTTTATTATAGTCAATAAAACATGAGTATATATCTTGATTGACGTCCAGGCATCTTTGTATCAGTATATTTAGTGAAAAAAGAGCTTCACGCGTTCCTAGGCCTTTGCGAAAACCAAATTGTGTATCATTAACGTGTGATTTTTATTAACTATGTCCAATTTGTGATATATTCGGTTATGGACGACTTTTAGTAATAGCTTTAGCACATAAGACATCAAGCTAATGGTGCGGTAGTCGCTGCATTCTCTTGCGTTTTTCTTTTTGGGAAAACCAATAAAAATCGACGTTAACCACTCTTTGGGTAATACGCCTGAACTATAAATTTGGTTCAAGAGTGTCACTAAAACATCAATGTGCTTCTCATCTAGAATTTTTAGGATTTCTATGGGAAGCATGTCAGGTCCAGGGCTTTTCCCACTCTTCATTGTTTTTAATGCGTGTAAAACACATATGAAGATACATAAAAAGTGGATAAGAGAGTAAAGCGCTTAAAGCTAACTCGAAAATCAAGCATCCTAACCTCAAGAAGAAATAAAGAGATTTTTGACCCTTTTTTTTTCAGCTAATCTGAAAAGTTAAAAACGACGACAGGAGACAACAAAACTCTTCAAGGGAATTGCAAATGTTATGCGTGCGTATGCGTGTGTGTTTGAACTATTTCAACTATCATTACTGTGTCAGATAATAGGCCAGTCAAATAAAATTGGAATACATGTAATAAGTAAAGTAAAAAATAAAAAGAAGAAGAAGAAAAAGGATTTATGTCAAAAGTATCAGTTTAAAATAAGGCGTTATTGCTTAAACCTTAGACAAGGAAAGAGAGAGGACAAGTAACACTCATTTAATAAACCTTCGAAAAGTGAAGCCAGTTTCGATGTGACCGCCTTGTTTTGGTGCCTGTACGTTGCCCATTACTACCTCTCGCTGGGTTACCAGATTTACTAATTTTTCAGTAGATCTACTGCTTTCAACTTCAATTTACTGATTTACTGAAACACTATATCGATCTACTAAAAAATATGTAATGATAAAATCATGTTCAAAAAGTGATCATTATATAAGTGTTCAACTATAAATTTTGAAAAAAATCTATTTATTGATATATATTCATTATTCTCAATCTACTGAAGAAATAAAATATGACCTATCAACCTTTCTGGTGCCGGTTTGGCTTCAGTCAATCCCATACGATTACGCGTCCCCTCTCTTTCCGATAACCGAAAATCACTATTTTTTTTTTTCAATACTTCTTTCTTAATTAGAAGTTTCCAGTTTTGTTTTCTTGAAAGGTTATGAAAAAAGGATTCATTTGAAACCTTCTAAATTAAATTTGAAAGACTGCAAAAACTGCAATCTTGTAGGAGCAATAAACATCAAAAATAGGCATAAATAATAACAAAAATTACATAAAAATACGTCTTAACAATGATCCCTTTATTTTGAATTGATACTTTTAACATAAATGCAGATTTTCATGCCAAAACTTCAATTTTTTAAGTATTCGTTCTGAAATGAATTACTTTACATTTTATTTTTTGTTTATTGGACTATAAGATCCCAGTTAATATTACCTTTATTAAGTTTAAGTTTGACCATAAAAATAGTAAAACTATAGTAGTTTCAATATTCGAACACTTTGTTGAAACTTTTGAACTTGAACTTTCATTAAATCCGATAATGTATTTTTACTAATTACAACTTTATTGTAATAAAAAATATTATGAAAGTGTAAACTAAAAGTATGTATAATTAGTTTAATGCGCACATTTAAATTAACATAAAAATACACTTTAGCGGGATCATATTCATTAATTATTTGAAACGATTTATTATCATCCGGAATCACGTCATTAGAATAGATAAAAAAATTAATGCCTCACCGGTATTCCACTCCAACCAGGATTGTCTCTTGATCTCAAATTTGGCGTCCATAATAATAGCCATAAAGATAATATACACATTGCCAATCCAACAATCAAAATAGCTATAAGAAGCAGCCTGACTATTTTGTAATATTGTAAAGCAGAAGGTATTACAGGAGGTGCTAAAACAAAAATCCTTTGTATCGATACCAATTTATTATTTTTGCTAGGAATTAACCACAATTTTAGTTTAGTTTAGTTTAAAATGAATTTATTTTGATGTTTCGATTTCCGATTCGAAAATCGTTCTCAAAATACAAATTATTTGGTTTTCTTACTTGATTAAAAAATTCTTCTAAGAATTTAATTTTATCTGACTCATTCATATTGACAACTCAGACATATATTAGGTATATAATATGTACATTTTAAAGTAGATGACTTTAAAATGATATTGTCAATATTTTTGAGTTGCATTTCTGGGACGACTTTGTTAGAAGATAGTTCATTTGATTACCTGAAATCAACTGTAACACTTTAACATACGAATATCCGCCAAAAATCTCATAACAAGTGATTTGTCTTTAAAAAGACAACCACATGCAATGATAACAGTCGAATCATCCTGTTACTGATCCTATAGTAAAAAAATATTGACAATATTTATATAATATATGCCTGAATACAGAAGTGGTATACCTATAGGTTCAAAAATTCGATCCATGGCGTAATTATTTAACATTTATTGTGCGTAAGATTATTTTAATCGTCTGTCTTGCCTTGCAATTTATAGAAGGCACAAAGCAAAAATCTGAATTTTGGTTTCGTCAATCAAGAAATCTTCGCATTTCTACTTTGATGTTTTATTCTCAGATGTCGCTATAGAGTCCACATTGAAGCCATTTTATTATTACTTCTTTTGACGGAAAAGATTTTATTTCATTTTTAGAGCTTCTGGACATTAACAACTTTATCAGATAAACAATAAAGATTCAGATCCGGAAGATCCTGCGTAGACGCCGTATTTGTACTAAGACAAATCACAGAAAAGGCCATCGAGTACAATAAACCAGCATATCTATGTTTTATAGACCTGACAAAGGCTTTCGACTGCATCCAAGTAGAAGACGTCTTACACCTACTGTATAAAAGGAACATACCAATCAATATTATTCAAACCATCGAAAACATCTACTTCCATAATCGAATACAGGCAAAGATAAATGTAAAAGCAACACAGTGTATACCAGCACAAAGCGAAGTAAGACAAAAGGATTCGTTAAGCCCACTTCTATTTAATATATTAATGGATGAAATAATACAAGCAGTACGTAAAGGTCATGGTTACAGAATGAGAAACAACGAAAGCCAAATATTATGTTATGCAGACAACGCCGTATTAATCGCCGAGACAGAAGACGAGTTGCAAAGATCAACACACATCTTCAATACAACAGCCAAGAAATACAATATGATAATACCAGCAGAAAAAAACAAATGTATGACAAGATCTAAATACCCACTTAGATGTAAAATCGAAATTGATGGGAAATAATAAAGCAGGAAGCTAGGTTTAGATACCTGGGAATATATATAACTAGTTACGGAGATGTTGAAGCAGAAGTAAAACAGCAAAGCTTAAAAGCAATCTGGAAGAACAAATACTTAAGACAAGACACAAAAACAAGAATCTATAAAGCAGCAATTAGACCTACATTAAAATACACGGGAATCAGGGGAAAGTCTGTTGGATAGGAAGAGAAGCGAAAACATAAGAAGAACATGCAATATAGAAGACATAAATGGATGGGTAGCAAAACAGAAACAGGAGTGGAACGAACACATTAGTTTAATGGCAGATGATAGGATAGTACGAACAGCACGAGATAAGTCACCAAATGGACGAAGAAGTATTGGAAGACCAAGAAAAAGATGGTGCGATGATTTAAACAATTTAGGAGGCTAACATTGAAGAAGAAACAGGCTTTTAAGCCTACATACAAGAAGGAATAGGAAGAAGAAGAAGAGCTTCTGTACTAGTAGCTCTGATGAATTCTGGTAGGATGAAATACGTATAAGCGAGTATACAGAGGCACTATACGTTAAATCAAATCTTGTAAACTTGAAAACTGTCTATTCTGTTAATTTATTTAAAATATATTTGTAATACTTTTCAGTCAAAAAAAGTAACTGTAAAAATAATAAGCATAATACAAGAAAAATTAACTGCATTTATAGATTTGATTTTCAAATACTACTACTAAGGATTTCCACAGTTTTCACTGTCTTCCTTCACTCAACCGTTTTCTCCAATTTTCCCTGTCATTCCAGTCTCCATCTCGCAGGGTTCTTTTCTCCATAGCCTCGTCGATTTCATCTCTGAATGACCTTCGGGGTCTTCCTCTCTTTCTTCTTCCAATCGGGCTCCATTCTGTGATTTTGTTTATCCAGCGTCCTCTGTCCGCTCTTCTGACGTGGCCGTACCAGGATAGTCTCTTCTCCTCTATATAGTCGATTATGTCTGATTGCACTCCCATTCTCCGCTTAATCTCTGCGTTTTCAATTCTGTCTCTTTTTGTAAGTCTACAGCTTCTCCTCAGGAACTCCATTTCTACTGCTCTTATTCTACCTCTATTTCTCTTGTTTATTGTCCAGTTTTCGGACCCATATGTCAGGATACTTCTTGTCAGGGTGTTATATATTCTCTTTTTTGTCTTTATCGTAATGTTCTTATCCCACAACACTGAGTTTAGCTGTCTTATACAGTTTCTTGTTTGTCTCAGTCTGTTGTTTATATCTTCTTCTGTTGTTCCCTGGTTCGATATTATGGTTCCTAAATACTTGAATTTATCTGTTCCATTTATTTGTCTTCCCTCGTCTATCTCTAGGTTTCTCATATCCTTGTTTTCTGTTGTTAGGTATTCGGTTTTCTCTAAGTTTATTTCCATTCCGTTGTTTTTATATTCTTCTTCTAGTTTTCTGAGCATAAAGCTGAGATCTTCTTCATCTTGTGCGATGACTACTTGATCGTCGGCAAAACTTAAGGTGTATAGGTATTCGTCTCTTACTGGTATGCCCATTCCTTCGCACTTTCTCCTCCATGGTTTGAGTGTCTTTTCCAAGAATATTTTAAACAGAGTAGGGGGCGTAGCACAGCCTTGTAGAAGTCCTTTTGTCGTCTTAAATGGATTGTAGGCTTTATTTCCACATTTAATAGCTACTTTGTTTTCTTTGTATAGTGCTTTAACTGCTTTTATTAGTGTTTGTCGGATTCCGAGATCATTCATTGCTTCCCATAGTTTGACTCTAGGTATTGAGTCATATGCTTTCTTTAGATCAACAAAGGCCAGATGGACCGGTCTACCTTTTGCCATTTTCTTCTCTATCAGTTGTTCTAATGTGTACGTATGATCTAGGCATGATTTTCCTACTGTGAACCCTGCTTGGTCTTCTCCAATTTTTCCAAATTTCAAATAAAAAATTTATTTTTTTGTAAAATTTATTTTTAAAGGATATTATTTATAACTAGAATAAATAAATATTTAAGTTACCTATTTTTTCATAACCTTTTCTTAATCATTAAATAATTTAATTTGATAAAATTATAAGCCTTTCTTTTCAATTTGGTACTTTCAGAATTGATGTAGAGCTAATAGTTTACGCATAATACCGTTGTAAATAAAAGCTTTTTGGGATAAACAATTTCAATTGTACAATAACTGTTGAAACTTGTTGAAATCGAATTACTTGCTCTGATGGAATATTATGTTGACCATAAAATAAACGTAGTGAGTGATGCGTATTTCAAACAGAACCACAATTTTCAAAATAAATTTGTACAATTTGGAAGCGTTGTTGGGCGTCAAGTCTATTCATGCCTCATGCTGATTTGCTGAAATCCCAAACCGAACTTAACATAAATCACTTGACAGCTGTCAAAATAGACGACAGTTAAAAAAGTGTTACCAACTTACATTTCTATACCTCTATTCTATACTTTTCTATACTTTTTAGTTAAACTATTCACAATAAATTAGTCACATTTATAGTTCCTAAATAAAGAAAAGGAACTCTCCACTGGAAGAGGCTCCTACACGCTATGTAAACAAACAAACTACTTATTATTCTTTATTTTTGGATATCTTGTAATTTTAATTGGAGTTAATAAAAAAAATATACTTATATATATACTTAATAAAAAATTATACACCAAAATTTCATTATAGTGGCTTGCATTAAAGTTTTAAAGTAATAAATAAATTTACCTTCTCCAGATCTATTCAGAACAATCATTCTACTGTGTCTCAGACTATTCCTCGAAGGCGTATGTTTGCCTGCTATGTCTTGAGCCAAAATATTCACCGGGACCGTCGTGTTCGAAAAATTGATCTGTGACCTGTTGGGGCATTCCCCCTGGCTAATATTATTATTTGATGAGCTAAGTTGATCTGGTTTCGTGTTTTCGTAAAAACTTACTGGCCTAGTTTGCACATCCTTCATTTCGATTTCGATATAAGGTGATTGATAATTGGATGATGAATTATCCATGGTTCGGTTCGGTGTTAGAGAGCAATCAACCGCATATTTCTGAAACAGAACGTGAATATTAGACTTTATACAGGCTGTAGTCAACTGTTATTTTACAACAATTATGCTGATAAAAGTAGTTAATTAATAAGAAATGAATACATCTAGTGCCAAATAAAATTCTAGTCATTTTTTATCTGATATATCCATAAACATGATACACGTTAAGAAAAACAAAAAAAAACATCAAAAATACAATAAATAAAATGATTGTCGTAATATTTAATTTAAGAGGCAATAACAATAACTGATAGTAAAGAATACAAGAAAAAGTAGAAGAAAAAAAAATAAAAAGAATAGGATAATAACATATCTGACAAGTCTTTAAAACTGGAAAGTTACTAAAAGAAATCCAAAATAGTTATCTACTTTGTATATAAATAGCTATTAAATTTAAACCGCTACTACATAAGCGGTCCGATAAGTACTTAGCCTCACCGCCCGATGACACCACTGCCTCAAGAAAAATCTACTATCATGTTGTTACGAACATACTTTTGGCATGGCCCAGGTAACGGTTGCATTGCATCTCTAATACTCTCGAAAGTTCGCGGCGTATCGAGTGCGAGAGAGAATAACCGGTCACGTAGGTGAATTAGAGGTGGGACAACGCCAGAATATTCTCGATACAGTAACTGTAGTATATATGGGTAACAATGTTAGAAGTAGAGTTAGTTGATAAGAGAGTACCGAACTGTAAACTTATAAATAAATATATGTATATAAATTCGAACCGCTCGTTTTATTTAATCACGCTACAGTTGGTGTCCGGTGTGAGATTTGCAAATAAATTCAGCAGTGATTTTTGAAAAAAAACTTTTGAACTTTTGAAAAGTATTATTCGTCGGGAACATCCGCGTAGTTCGGTTGTGATCTTCGTATAAAAGAACATTTAAAAAGTACGTGTGTACCTGACCAAAGATGCTGCTAGTAGAACTTTCAGTAAAACAGTTGCGTGAGCAGCTAGAAGAACGCGATGAAGACTGCAGTGGGTCCAAGAAGATACTCCAAGAACGACTGAAGACTGTGCTTAACAAGAATGGAGAAGACCCAGAGACATTTCAGTTTCAATCAGCAGAAGAAGCAGTTTTAACGAAAATAATTGATGGAAAATTTGAGAATGTCTCGCAAATGATTGAAGAGAGTTCTAGAAAGAATGATGAGAATGTTTCCAAAAGATTCGACGAGACTTCACAAATTATTAAAGAAGTAGCTAGACAAAACGACGAGAAATTCGAAAATATGTCTAGAAGATTCGACGAAGTATGTAATGAAAACAATGAGAAATTTGAAGAAGTCTCAAGAACATTCGATAAAGTAGAAGAGAAGATCAAAGAATTAGAGACCATGATAACTAACACAAAAGTGCTACCACCAGTTAATACAATAGCCTTAGATCCGGTAGTGAAAGAAGAATCACCTAGAGACGAAACGACACATAATATGAGATTCAAATTGCCACCATTTGATGGAAAGTCTTCTTGGTCCATATACCTTAGACAATTTGAAGCTATTGCGACAGCCAATCATTGGACAGAACAAGAAAAAGCTGTTTCCTTGACTGCTGCTTTACGAGGTGATGCTGCGGATATCCTAAGATCAATTCCTAAGGGTCAAGAAAAATGTTACCAGACCTTGTTCACTCGACTAGACAAACGTTACGGAGATGCCCATCTACAACCAGTGTACAAAGTACAAATAAGAAGTAGAATCCAACGAGCAAGTGAGAGTTTGCAAGAGTTTGAAGCAGATGTTGCTCGTATAGTGCGGTTGGCTTATCCGGAGGTACCAGACAACATTTTGGAAGAAATTACTGTAGATGCCTTCGTCAATGGGTTAAGAGACATTGAACTACAGAAAGCTTTACGACTAGCAAGACCGAAAGTTTTAGATGAAGCGCTCGCTATTGCCTTAGAACATGAAACAGCTAGTCAAGCTTCACGGAGCTATCGAGTACGAACCTCTGAAGAGAGCGACGAACAAAACGAGAAACGTCTGGAGGAAATCGTACGGAAAGTAGTTCGTGACATGATGCCGAAGAGACGTGAACCCAGATGTTGGAATGGTAACGACGTAGGTCACATTCGTCGTAAATTGCAAGAAAATAATACAGCAGTCAGAAAACTAGAACGGGTCGACAACAAGGGGCAACTGCCGACCTCGAGAAACACAGCCCCCATAGTAACTGTCAACATTACGTCCTCAGGTGGAATTCATAGCTTGTACATAGAGGGTCGTATCAATAATAAAAGTAGATCGTTTTTGGTAGATACAGGTGCAACGAGAACTATTGCACGGCCAGAAGTAGTACGAGGCCATCTTAAATTATTGCCTGCAACAGTAAAGCTTAGAACAGCAACTGGTGAGATAATTAATACATATGGCGAGGCTAATATGTCAGTATCCATTGGCCAGACCACAGTGCAACATACAGTATTAATTGCAGAGATCTCCGATGATTTCATATTGGGGATGGATTTACTAAGGAAAGTTGGGGCTGTATTGAATGTCAAAGATGGAGTTCTCGAGATCAGTGGTGAAGAGTTGCCGTTTCATGAAGACCAAGAAGATGTTATCAGCTTAATAACTACTTGTGACGTAACAATACCCGGTAATAGTGAGAAAATTTTAATGACCAGACCTGATGGTTACTGCCGAGAGGGAAGTTTAAGGATGGTCGAAGATGTGAATAATGCCGAGTTCCTAACGGCAAAAGCTTTGGTGAGAATTCGAGATTTCGTTCCTGTAAGAGTTATGAATTTAAAGGGAACTGCTATTAAGTTAAGTAAAAGAACTTTGATTGGACAGTGTGTTCCCGTGGCTTCGATTTGTTCCATGAATACTAATGAGAAACCGTCGAAATCTAAGTATCCAAAGGAGCTTGTCGAGACGATGATTAAAACGTGCCAAGATCTTGATGATGAACGAACTAAAAAAGTGAAGTCTATGCTGATAGAATTTCAAGATGTTTTTGCCATGGATAAGAAGGATAATGGCAAAACAAGCATAGTAAAGCATAAAATTAATACCGGAGACGCTCAGCCAATCAGACAACAACCTAGACGACTTCCATTTTCGAAAAGAGATGAAGCCGAAGACATCATCAAAGATATGAACAAACAAGGGGTAATTGAACCATCAAACAGTCCATGGACATCACCAGTAGTCCTAGTAAAGAAGAAAGATGGTTCAACACGTTTTTGTATTGACTACCGACAGCTCAATGCAGTAACTAAAAAAGATAGTTATCCTTTGCCCAGAATAGACGATACTTTGGATACACTTTCTGGTTCTCGTTGGTTCTCCACACTCGATCTGAAAAGTGGATATTGGCAAGTAGACATGGAGCCAGCTGATCGTGAAAAAACCGCATTCTCGATAGGATCGGGGCTTTGGCAGTTCACAGTTATGCCCTTTGGTTTATGTAATGCCCCGGCCACATTTGAAAGATTAATGGATGCAGTTTTAAGAGGTCTAACATGGAAAACATGCCTGGTTTATTTGGATGATGTAATTGTAGTTGGAAGATCCTTCGATGAACATGCCAATAATCTAACAGAAGTCTTTCAACGATTGCGGGCAGCGAATCTGAAGTTGAGTCCGAAGAAATGTCACTTGTTTCGACGAGAAGTGAAGTACTTGGGACATATTGTAGCAAGTAATGGTGTAACAGCTGATCCTGAAAAACTTGCAGCGATTAAGGATTGGCCAGTACCAAGAGATAAACACGAAATTAGAAGTTTTCTTGGCCTATGTACATATTACCGCCGTTTTGTCAAAGGATTTGCCAATATCTCCAAGCCATTAACAAAGTTGACAGAAGAAGGCAAAGAATATACATGGAGCGAAGAGTGTCAAAGAGCTTTTGAACACTTACAAATGGCTCTGATCAGCGCACCGATTTTAAGCTACCCTAGACAGGCAGGAAAATTTGTGTTGGACACCGATGCAAGCAACAGTGCAATAGGAGCTGTTCTTTCCCAAATCCAAGATGGACAGGAGAAAGTCATCGCTTACTTTAGCAAAGTCTTGTCAAAACCAGAAAGAAACTATTGCGTTACCAGAAGAGAATTGCTAGGCGTAGTGAAGGCTTGTGAGCATTTCCATAAATACTTGTATGGCAGAAAGTTTCTTCTTCGCACGGATCACGCTGCTCTAAAATGGCTCCTACAATTTCGTAATCCAGAGGGCCAGATGGCAAGATGGTTAGAACGATTACAAGAATATGATTACGAGATCGAACACAGGGCTGGCAGAGTTCATTCAAATGCTGATGCCCTTTCGAGACGGCCGTGCAGTGCAAATTGTAATCACTGTCTTAAATTAGAAGAACGACTTTGCCCCGTGAGACGAACCACCGTCATTAATGAGCAATGGCAGCCTCAACAGCTACAAGACGCTCAAGCAGATGATCCATGTATAAAAAGAGTATTGGATTGGATGCGTCGAAGTGAGAGACCTTCTTGGCAAGACATTAGTGCATGTAGTCCAGAAGTCAAGTGTTACTGGAGCCAATGGAATTGCCTAGTGCTGAAAGATGATCTTTTGTATAGAACCTTTGAGAACGATGATGGTACAGAAACTAAGCTTCAGTTGATTGTACCTAAAAGTAAAGTGTCAGAAGTATTGCGTCAGTTGCATGACGGTGCATCAGGTGGACACTTTGGTATCACGAAGACTCTGCAAAAGGTTCGAGAACGGTTCTATTGGGTGAACTGTAAAGATGATGTAAGAAGATGGTGCCGGAAATGTGAACTGTGTGCAACCAGTAATGGTCCAGCTGGTAAAAAGAGGGCACCCATGAGACAGTACAATGTTGGTAGTCCTATGGAAAGAGTAGCAATCGACATTGCAGGTCCACTTCCAGAGACAAATGATGGAAATAAATATATCCTGGTAGCCATGGATTATTTTACGAAATGGACTGAGGCCTATGCGATACCAAATCAAGAAGCTGCTACCGTTGCAGAGGTACTTGTTAAAGAATTCTTTAGCCGATTTGGTGTTCCTTTGGAGATCCACTCCGACCAAGGGCGAAATTTCGAGTCAACCCTTTTCCAAAACGTTTGTAAATTGATTGGTGTCAATAAGACCAGAACGACACCCCTGCATCCTCAATCAGATGGAATGGTCGAGAGAATGAACCGAACAATGGGTAAACACCTGTCCAAAGTTGTATCAGAACATCAAAGGGATTGGGACCAGCACATTCATTTATTCCTAATGGCCTACCGCTCGGCCGTGAATGAAACTACAGGCCAGACTCCAACCTGCCTGATGTTAGGTCGTGAAGTTCGTTTACCCTGCGACCTAGAGTTTGGCTGCAGACCTTCCGAAGAACATGTTGCAAGCGAAGATTATGTCGACCGCCTGAAGTTAAGAATGAACAACATTCATGAACTTGCCCGACAACACATCCAGATAGCCAGTGACAGAATGAAAGATCAATATGATTCTCGATGTAAGAGTGAAAGCTATGAAGTAGGCGATCTTGTTTGGCTTTATAATCCACAACGTCGTCGAGGCTTGTCTCCCAAACTGCAAAGACAATGGGAAGGTCCATATGAAATTAAAAAGAAAATAAATGACGTAATATACCGAATTAAGAAGTTGCCGAAAGGTAAACCAAAAGTAGTTCACATAAATCGTCTTGCACCATATGCTGGCTCAAATGAAACAGAAGAAGCACGAACCCTTCAACATGAGATCAAAGATGACCGGCGACCAAGCTTTAATGAATTTATGTCAAATTACGCAGAGAGAAAGAGTGCTAGATTCGGCGTGACCACAGAAGTTCAGCAGGATCTTTTTAGTGTTCCGCATAACGTCTCTCTAGCCCACTGTGTTGCCCAAGATCTTGAGATGACTAAAGGAATCTCATCCGTATTTTATAAGAAATTCGGTCGTTTGGACGAGTTAAAAAACCAGCAGCCTAAAGTTGGAAGAGTACTGAGATTAGAAGATGGTTCCCGATCTTTGCTGTATATGGTGACCAGGAAGTCTTATACAGACAGGGCAAGCTACGAGGATATATGGCGTGCTCTAACTAATTTGAAGAAAATTGTGTGCAATTACTACATCAAGAATTTGGCCTTACCCAAGATAGGCCATGCACTAGATAATCTGGACTGGAAGATTGTCAGAAGCATGCTTGAAGTGATCTTCCGAGACACCGGCGTACGAATTACTGTGTGTTGCATTAACCCGATGGGATCGTATCCTTCAAAGTCAGTAGACTGTTATTTCTTTCTAAAGGGTTCATGCAGAGCTGGAGAGTCCTGTAGATTCCGCCATGCTGTGCCTACCGGAGTTGCTGATCGGGACGATCAGATTTAAGAGGGGAGCAGTGTTACGAACATACTTTTGGCATGGCCCAGGTAACGGTTGCATTGCATCTCTAATACTCTCGAAAGTTCGCGGCGTATCGAGTGCGAGAGAGAATAACCGGTCACGTAGGTGAATTAGAGGTGGGACAACGCCAGAATATTCTCGATACAGTAACTGTAGTATATATGGGTAACAATGTTAGAAGTAGAGTTAGTTGATAAGAGAGTACCGAACTGTAAACTTATAAATAAATATATGTATATAAATTCGAACCGCTCGTTTTATTTAATCACGCTACAATGTAATACATTCTCGTAGACGGCTAATTTCAGCAGTCTAAGATTTCAGCCGAATCGAACTCGTAGTTTTGTTTTGATAGCGTGTAAAAGCGGGCGTGTCCGCAGATAGGTCATATCCTGCACGAAATTTTGGTCACGAGAAAGCGGTCCGCACAATGAATGCAGCATTTGCACACTCCAGACAACAAGCGCAACCGTGAGACTACTTCAGAGCAGTGTTTGACTATATTTAAGCGTAATCCTAAGAATTTTCTATATCGTTTTGTAACCGTTGACGAATTATGGATCCGCTGGTACACACAAGACATCAAGGAACAGTCGAAACAGTGGATGGCACCAGGCGATGTGCTCCGACGAAGGTGAAGACCGTCCTATCGGCTGGAAAGGTGATGGCCATCATTTTCTGGGATTCACAAGGGGTGATCTACATCGACTACCTGGAGAAGGGCAAAACGGTCATAGAGCTCTACTACGCCGAATTATTGGGCCAATTCAACGAAGAATTGAAAAAAAAACGAACCTATTTGGCGACAAAAGTACTCTTCCACCATGACAACGCACCGGCTCATACCTCAGCCTTCGATATGGCCAAATGTATGGCATACAAAAAAAATATAAGGGTACTAGCACAGGCGATCTTGAAGGCCATCGGACGGGTCCGTTAGTTCCAATCATTCTGTTTGGAAATGTGGCATTGAAGTAATCGATTACAATACCGATCTTATGTGGGGGTACGCAATCTTGTTGCCATACCACAACTCCTCTTTCGCGTAAAGGAATATTCTGCAGTAACAAAGGTAGCTGATTTTCAGAAAATTAGGATATCTCTGACCATTTAAATATTCTTCAAAAAAATATGGACCTATTAAACGCTCTTAAATAACCTACACCAAACATTAATTTTCCATCTAGTTTGAAAGCGAGATCCCCTTAACCATTAATGAAATTTTCCACTGATCAATAATGGGAGTTATGGTGATTTACTATCCCATTATTATGGAAACGAGCAGCTTTATCAATTCACAAAATTCTAGATAAAAAGTCATTAGTGTCTTTCATTATCACTTGCATTATGGCGATGAAGGTTAGTCTCGATCCCAATCGGTGGGTGAATGAACCAAACGCAGTGAATGGATGGTAATGTTGGTTTTTTAAAATCATTTTAACTGTAGTTGAAAAAACTCCAGCTTCTGCAGCAAAGGACCTTATAGACACATGTGTATTAATCGTTATATGCTAAAAAATTCGCCAATTGCTATTCGGCAATTTGGAGCTCAGATTCGTATTCAGTGCACCAAAAATGAAATTAGAGGCATTTGAACGCTGATGCTGTCGCTGTGGCGTGATACGTAGAATGCTGCGTATATTGTGGATAGACAAAGTTGCCAATATTGAAGTCCTATGCAGTGTTAATAAAAATGAGTCGTTCAATATATTAAAAAGCAAAACTTGAATATTTTGGACATTTAATGAGAAGAACAAGATAAAGACTGTTACATTGGATTAAAGAAGGTAAAAATTCAAGGTAAAAGAGATAGAGGAAGAAGACTCTTAGTTGCGAAATCTGCGAGAATGGTTTAACTTAAGCCCCATCCAACTTTTTAAAGCTGTCAAATATAAAATGAAAATTGTCATGTGGATATCCAGCCTTCGATAGAAAACGAAACATTAGTAAGAAAAAGAATGGGAAATAAATAATAAGGTTTTAGAGAATGATTGGGAACAAGGGAAGTCTTGTGCTCAATATTGGTATTATTCCAAACATCATGGGAAGCATTAAAACCAATTTGAGTCTACTTTACATATTTTGAATAGGTGTTTGATAGGATCCAACTGAATATTTTGGACATTTAATGAGAAGAACAAGATAAAGACTGTTACATTTGATTAAAGAAGGTAAAAATTCAAGGTAAAAGAGATAGAGGAAGAAGACTCTTAGTTGCGAAATCTGCGAGAATGGTTTAACTTAAGCCCCATCCAACTTTTTAAAGCTGTCAAATATAAAATGAAAATTGTCATGTGGATATCCAGCCTTCGATAGAAAACGAAACATTAGTAAGAAAAAGAATGGGAAATAAATAATAAGGTTTTAGAGAATGATTGGGAACAAGGGAAGTCTTGTGCTCAATATTGGTATTATTCCAAACATCATGGGAAGCATTAAAACCAATTTGAGTCTACTTTACATATTTTGAATAGGTGTTTGATAGGATCCAACATGTCCAAAGACATTATGGTTCATTGATACCAAACTCTTAAAAAAAAGAGAAAAGTATCAAACTGCAAAATCGAGGAAATTTCATAAAGTAATATCTTTTATTTTATTTTAGATAAACCAATATATCTGCAATATTTTAAAACCTTCTTACAAAGAATACTAACTCTTTGTCAATTCCTTCAATGAGTTTTTTCTACTTTTTGTTGCTTAATTATATTGAAACTATCATTGTGTAACGTCCAATTTTACGGTATTTCCTGTAGCTAGAGATTGTTTTTGTAATTTGCGATTCTTTGCGGAAATAAATAATTTGCGTTGTTACATAAACAAGAGGGTTCTTTTTGAATGAAACATCAAAGTAGGCTCATCAAATGGCGTATAATTTTCGATGTCTCATTAAAAGTTAATATGAGAGGAATTCTAAATATGTTAATGAGAATGAAACTGTATTCATCTAAATATACATAGTGTTTTAATTTGATATCTTTTTGTCTAAGAGGTAATGAATAAACGTTTTTATATTTCAGATATTTTTATTCCTGAGAAAGTAACTTTTTTTTTATTTTGGCTATCATCGTATAATTCTTTACAGCGCTTCCCAATAACTCTTCCATCAATACAGCAGAGGCAGACTGTACTAATAATTGAACTGTAGTAAGATGTCTTCAATTTTTTAAGAAATAAAAAATAATACACAATGTCGTTCACATAACTTTATTCCTACTTCGTGTCTATCTGTCTATCCTCTGTCAGATGTCATTACACCTTGACGGAGCGTCAAATTCAAATTAAAAAAAAAGGCGGAACAATAAGAAGTCTAAAGAACTTTCTTTACTTCCTTTGACTTCCTCCCTTTATTATAATGAGGATTTTTGGGATTATTGAGTATTTAAAGGATAAACATATACAGCAGCGGTATCATTGACTTCAAAGTTTTCTACATCTTCGTAAAAATTTGATTGAATTTTGACAATGTGAAAGTTTTTCGTAAAGAATTTCCAAAGATTTTGAATAACGCTGGGCCCATAACGGTGTTTTAATATTGTTCTGAAGCTATTTTCTTGTGTCATGGGAATAAGCCTCAATTGAATAAACTGGAGTTTTCTAGCTTGTTTCTATCGATTGTTTCGTTGTCACTATCAGGGTCTACAATATCGCTTGTACACCCGACAGAATCTAAAGATTTTCTTTTTAAAAAGCAACAAATTGAGCAACAAATGACATTTCATCTTCATATTTCCATTTTTTTTTGCTGCCTGTCCACTTTTACCCTTTCTCTTACTTAAAGCTCTTCTGTATGCATCCCTCACACCTTGCCATCTGTACTTACACGCTGTACTGCATTTAAAAATGTAGTAAGTAGCATAATTAACTGCTTAAAGTGTATGTTACTGGCTATTTTGATTGCAGGTACCTAGCAACTTGTGATTCGTTCACAACAATTGCTTTTAGCTATTGCATGGGACTAAGTTCTGTGAGACGGGCCGTGTTTGATGTTTGTGACGCTATAATAAACATCTTCTTCCTTCTTGTATGTAGGCTTTAAAGCCTGTTTCTTCTTCAATATTAGCCTCCTAAATTGTTTAAATTATCGCACCATCTTTTTCTTGGTCTGCCAATACTTCGTCGTCCATTTGGTGACTTATTTCGTGCTATTCGTACTATCCTATCCTCTGCAATTCTACTAATATGTTCGTTCCATTCCTGTTTCCGTTTTGTCACCCATTCATTTATGTCTTCTATATTGCATGCTCTTCCTATTTTTTTGGCTTCTCTGTATCTCTATCCAACAGACTTTTCCCTGATATTAGTCAGAGTATTTTCATCTCTGTTGTTTCTAGTAGTCGTCTCGTTTTAGATGTGTCAGGTCTTATCTACACCGTGTATGTTAATTGCTGCTGATTCTTGTTTTTGTGTCTTGTCTTAGGTGTTTGTTCTTCCAGATTGTGTCATTAAGAGATCCCGCCGCTTTAATTGCTTTTAAGCTTTGTAGTCGTACTTCTTCTTCATCTCGGTAACTAGTTATATATATTCCTTGATGTCTAAACCTTGCTTCTTGCTTTATTATTTTCCAATCAATATCGATTTTACATTGTACTGGGTATTAAGATGTTGTCATATATTTGGTTTTTTCTGCTGATATTATCATATTGTATTTCTTAGCTGTTGTATTGAAGATATGTGTTAATCTTTGGAGCTCGTCTTCTTTCTCGGCGATTAATGCGGCGTAACATAATATTTGGATTTCTTTGTTCCCCATTCTGTAGTCATGACCTTTACGTACTGCTTGTGTTATTTCGTCCATTATTATATTAAAGAGAAATGGGCTTAACGAGTCACCCTGTCTGACTCCGCTTTGTACTGGTATACACTGTGTTAGTTTTCTATTTATCTATAATAAACATGTTTTGAGAAATGATTTCTAAACCCAGCACAGCGGAAGGAAAAACATTGAAAAATTTTGGAATAAATGGCATTTTCCTAATTGTGCAGTGCTATCGACAGAAAGCATGTTGTGATTGTAGCACCTCTTGTAGAACCACAAACTGTGGTTCTCTATATTTTAATTATAAGAAAGCAGTTTCTATTGTACCTCTGGCTTTGGTTGAAGCGAATTAAAACTTTATAGCTGTAAACGTCGGTGATTGCGGCAAATATAGTGATGATATGGGGTTTTATCAAATTCGAAAATGGGAAAGGCTTTATAAAAAATAAGTTCAATATACCAGCTAGTAAAAAGTTTCCTGGGACGAATGTAAGTGCAATATGTGTTATTTTAGGTGATGAAGCTTTTCCTTAAAAAAATTATTTATTGAGACACTATCCATCACAACAGTCGATTACTGATCATAAGAAACGCCAGTATAACTATCGCTTTTGCTGATCTCGACCAGTCATCTTAAGTCTATGGACGCATGCACTTAAAACCTGAATGTGCCGAAAAAAATATTTTAAGTGTTGCTATCAACAAGTCCTCGTAGACACTTTGTCTCAGGACCAACCTCCAGTAGAGTCTTATGTTGCCATGTTATCTATTCCAATTGTAACTTTAACATCATGGCATAAAGATCTAATAATGTAATTTAAATTCAAATTAATAACATTTAAAGGGTTTTTACCCAAATATTTAGTGGCTCAAAACATGTACACTTAGACACACTGATAATGGAATATAGATTCCGAAAACGTTTTGTGGTGTACTCCGATTGGGTGTTTTAATTATATACCTTTTATAAAAGATTTTTAAATAAAATTTTTAGATTAAAATATCATTTTGTTGTGATCCTCGCCTTAAATAGGGGGAAGACAGAAGAAATTGAGTGCAGTGACCGTAAATGGCAATTGATTGGACTCCCGTAACATGGTGACGGGCAAAATCACTAGTTTTATATAACTTCATAACACTTAAAGAAACTGTCATTTTTAAGAAAGCAACTCATGTGCTGTGACGTCGGTAAATGCAGTTTCTTCAGCTTATGAAGCACGTAATCAATTGGGGGATTTTTTTCCACTTTCCTCAAGAAAAAGTTGACTGGAATTTTAACTGAATGGACTGAATGAACAAAAAATAATATTTGTCTGATTGTTTTAATTGCTCCTTCCATACGCTCTATTTCTTCGCTGTAGCCATATACTTTGAAGTTGCAAATTATATAAATACTCCTACTAGTTGCAACTGATTCGATAAGTTTTTCGGTCAGGTCTAACAACATTGCGTGTTATTTAGGGGTAGTGGAGTTTCTAAACGGCTATGAGTCGTGCATGCGCAAAGGACAAATTTACGCTTCGACCGTACAAATTTTAATAATTTTTGAAGAACCGACGCGCAGATACTTTCAAGGTCATAGCCACTTCAAATTGTTGCCATTGCCATTCCGGTCTTGGAACTCCGAATGGTATTGACGGTAGTGTCGATGAAAACTCTGGAAAACTCTGGTATTGTCTGATACTTTTGAATGCAAAGAATACTTTTTGCGCGTGCCGATTCGATTACGGTCAAGGTATAGTACGATGTAGTGGGCAGAGACCGTTAAATGACTGACAAAATTCTTTTTTTTTTTCTTAACTAGTTATTGCATGCCAAGTAAAGCTAGTGACTAAAACGATTGGAGGAAAGTAGAAGATGCCTGTGATCGAGAGTGGACATAATCATATCATTGTTGAGTAGGTAATAGATTCATTAATAATATTTAATCAAAAAACCATATTTTGGGACAATCTCTACTTTTATCTGGAGTTTTACCTAAACACATTCCAATTATAATAAGACTAAACAGGTATTTCCAAATAACTAACTAATGAACATAATCGTAACAATATTTATAAATATATTAGTAAAAATTATGAATGAGTGCAAAATATTGTATAATTTTGAAATTTTACAATATATTATCATATTTTAATACTAACATTCCTACATATTAATACACAAAGCTGAATATTTAAATCAAATTCACTAACTAGGTATTTAAATAGTTAAATAAAACTATTAATGGACTTGTTTAAATATTTGTTTACTACATACCTAATCTTCAAAAGAAAATAAGATTTTTTACTTTATGTTTTTAATGATATATTTGCATGTTAAAAGTGCATTTACCTTGTAGGTACATCCACAAAAAAGTAATTGTTCAACAATTACTTGGTCTGTTATTTTCAGCCATTGTAAAACATTACCGTTTCTATTTTTGCCGTGTCGGTCGGTGATCGCCATTTTCTTACCACATAAACGATTTAGAAGAAATAATCCACAGCAAATATTTATTAGTCTTAAAGTAATTACTAAATTAGTTTTCAGTTTTAATTTTTGTGGACAGACAAGAAATTGATTTAGAGCAAATATATTTTTTTAGGAATTTACGAAAAACATCATCACGATGACCACGGCATAATCCAAAAAAGAGATTATGACATATAGAACAGTTTCCACAGAACGAGACATGAGTTTGGGGCAGCGTTTGTAGTCAATATAGCCCAGTCTAGTTAAAAAAAGGTGGAAAAATGTTTCGCAGATATCTGAAGCTTTTAAGACATCGGTGATTAGAAGACCACACAGAAAGGCACTAGATTTAAATAAACTTAGAAACAAAAATATACGACAAGAAACAGGAGAAGAAATAAATGAAAACCTCCGTTCAGTGCAGCAACAAATTAACGATACAAACAACGTTAACCAAAAATTAAAGTACATAAATACAGCTATACAAACAGCAGGAAAGAAACATCTTACAAAAACAACAACAAAGAATAAGGGGTGGATGACACAAGATATACTAGACTTGATGGAACAAAGAAGAAAGATGAAGAATTACCCAGACAAATACAAAGAAATAAATAATCACATAAAAAAGAGAATAAAAGAAGCCAAAGAGGAGTGGATTAAAGAACAATGTGAAGAAATGGAAACCTATGAGAAAAAGTACGATGCGTTCAATATGCACAAAAAAGTAAAAGAGATAACAGGAAGCATAAAGAAATGCCAAATAGGTAAACTTAAAGACAAAGATGGAAATCTTATTGTAGATCTAGAGAATAAAATAAAAAGATGGACAGAATACCTAAATGAATTATTTGAAGACGATAGAAACAACTTTAAATCAATGTAACTGGGCCAGACATATTGAAAGAAGAAGTAGAATACGCAATAAGAAACGCTAAAAATGGAAAAGCAAATGGACCTGATGAAATTCCTACAGAACTGTTGAAGCTTTTGAATGATAAATCCGTAACCATAATATTAAATTTTGCAGCGAGGAGCTAAAACAGTTTCCCCTCCACTTTCCTATGTCGATCTTTCGAAAATAACTTCGTTTCGAAAGGTTTTAAATTTCGAAAAAATGGATAAATTTTATAGCTATAAAATTCAATATAAAGTTTAGATTTTCATTCAAAATTTGTGCAAATTTTACTTCTTAATGTTTATAAACAATGTGTTTTTTTACCAGCTATCTAATGGTTGTACGTACAAGTCTGTAGCTTGAAAAATATGAAAGTTATTACAATTGTTTATAAGTAAAAAACATACCCCTTTTTCAAACGTTTATTTTGTAAATAATTTCGATGAAAACTCAATATTCTTTTAACTTCTGAGATAGTGTAAGTCTTAAAGAATCCTATGAAATTTGTTAAATGTGTCTAGCATCATTCATAGGGCAAGTTCAATGGTTTAAATAATTAGTCCCAGAGATAAACAAATTGAATAACTTTTAAACTATTTGACCGATCGGGGGGAAATTTCGCACAAATTTAAAGGACGGTAATTCCTCAATGTTGAAATGTATTAATAACATTTTATTTTGTTAATAAAAAAATTAATTAAATTTATAAATTAGTGCAAAAAACTGCTTTTTTGCAAATATCTCCGTAAATTATTTATCAATTTTAATTAAAAAACGGGAAAATAAAGATATTCTTGATATAAAAAAATGGTATAAATATTGTTTATTTAAATTATAAGGGAAAAAACTTATAGATAAAAAATCAAATTCTGACCATAAATTATTTTTTAAAAAAAACGCAAGGTAAAAATAGGAGTATCTTTTTATCTATTCGTCATCTAGTAACCCTCACCTATGTCTTAAAAGCTTCAGATATCTGCGAAACATTTTGCCGTGAAATCAATGATTTTTGTATAACCAGACTGGTCTAATAATAAAGTCAAGCATTTGGTTACAGATTTTAAGTCCACGAATAAGTTGTTTAAGGATCAGGGGCAAGTTCTTTAATATGTTTTATTATTGAAGACGCCCTAAAATTCACAAAATTTTTGTAAAATGTATGGCTGCTGGGATATAGCAACGATAAGAAAAAAAAATTGAATTTTTCTAATTTTTTTTACAAATTATTTAATAAAATATTTAGCCCACCTTTTGAAGTGTCCGCATGGTAAAATTATAATTTCTAATAATATATAATAAGCGATTAAAACAAAAAAAATTGGATCATATATGATTTTACCCTTCCCAAAGTAGATATTGCCTGGTCTATACAGTTTTGCAGTGTAGTTATAGTGCCATTTGCCACGTTCCAGGTATTTTGTGAGTGACGTGAACCATGTGAAGAATATGTGAATAAATCTTAAAAACTTACAAAAAAATAATACATTAGAATCCACTTAACATTCATGAATGGTAACATGTATTTTCCGCCTCTCAAGAAAGTATAAAGTATTCCAACGATTCAATTTTAATTAAAGTTACTTCACATATCCTTTTGCGAACCTTTTTAATATTCAATATCAGTATATATTCTTATTTTTATCAACACCAAGCAAACGAGACCCGTTGGCTACTTTTAATACGAGTATAGAACACACAAACAACTTTCATCTATTGTATTGTCAAGGAAATCAATCCGTAAAAAGTATTTTAGCTAATTAAATTTTATGCTCGAAAGAAAAAGTGGAAAATGCGGATTATAAACAATAATGTGAATATCTATGGTGAGTGATTTATGGAACTTTCAATATTAAGCATTTTATTAACGTACATGGATCGAGCAGCAAGAACACTTTTGAGTGTTTTAAAATGTATTTGTACGCCATTTTTTGTAATGTTTAAATTGTTTTAGTTTACTCCTGAGGAAGCTATTAAATAAATGGCGAAATATTGAGTATCTCAGAAAAAAGAAAGATTTTCATTACAGACCACTTTACCGGATAATTCGAACGTATTTATAAATTATTTTTTGGTCGAAATAATCACTTCTAATATATATATATATATATATATATATATATATATATATATATATATATATATATATATGTATATATATATATATATATATATATATATATATATATATATACAGTAGACTCCCTCTATAACGAGAACTGAAATGACAGACTAATTACCTCGTTATAAGCCGATCTCGTTATATCAGACAATAACAATACTGTGCATACATATGAATCTGTAGTTTTCTAAACCATTAACTTCCATAGTGAAGCCATTCGGAGCAATATAAGATGCTAATAAATATTGTTTGAATGGCGTTTTTGAAAAAAAGTTATTTACTTTTATTGTCAATGAAATATATTAAAACATAAAAGAGTTGTTTACTTTTATTATCAATGATATACGTTAAAACAAAAAATCTGTACTTATATTTTTTTCCAACTACATAATGTACAAAGCGTATTTTCAAGGATAACATAAACTATTGTTTCATTCTGAAACACTGGTCCAGTATCATTCTATCATATTTTCTAAAGATGTGAAACAGTTCTATTTATTCATTGTAAAGAAGTTTATTGCGGGCTGCAGTTAAGTTTATTGAGGGGCTGTTTGAAAAGGTATTTATTTATAGCCACGACCCGACCAAAAACGTAAAAAACACGTTTTTGGATCTTATTTTCCCTCGTTATAACCAAATTTGCCTCGCTATAGACGGTTATAGTTCAATAGAAATTTCACGGGACATCTAATGTATCTCGTTATAAGCGAAACCTCGTAATAACCGTGTTCGTTATAGAGCGAGTATACTGTATATATATATATATATATATATATATATATATATATATATATATATATATATATATATATATATTATATAGAAGGGCTTATTGCTATACAATGGCAAGCCAAATTTATTCATTTTCTGGATATTTGCATTAATCTGTTAATAAATATAATGCTAAGCCACAGGGTAAATAGTTCCGCAATCAAATCACACATGGCATTTGTACAGGAATCATCAAAATATGTAAATCCGAATTTATGTCCGTTCATGGTCTTCACCGATCTAGAGATAGAATAAATAATATTGTATCGCAATTAGCTTCAGGTACTCCTGCGCCATCGAATTAGTCCTGCGCCCAAAATGGATGGTCGTGGAAAACATAATAATAAACCAAACAGTATAAGCGATGAAGCTATTCACTATGTTAAAGACCATATTAACCTTATTCCTAAGTATCAGAGTCACTATAGTAGATCTGATAATCTGAGAAAGAATTATTTAAATAGTGATATGTCAGTAACTCGTTTATATGAAGAGTTTTATGTTCTGTAGAATATGATGTACTGTTAAATTTCACGTCAAAATAACATTTTTAGTCACACTTCGGCGGTAAAAATCCTCCGTAAACATAAAATGAATCCCTACCGCGTACAGTTACAAAAAGAATTGTTAGTCGATAATTATCATCACTGATTAGCTTTTTGTCAATGATCTTAGCAGCAAGTGCATAGTGACTGGTTTTCTTTCGATTTTGTGCTTATGTGCTTTTTGGAGATGAAGCTACATTTCACAAAAATGTAACAGTAAATCGGCATAATTTTCATTACTACGCATCAAGCAATCCCTAATTTTTTAACAGTCCTGGTCAAGCTAGGTGGTTTATAAGTTTTTGGGATGGTATTGTAGGGGACTATATGATTGGTCGACATTTTTTGATGGCCGTGTGAATGGCTATATATCTGAATTTTTAGGAATAACAATTTGCCATTACTACTGCGAAATGTTCCACTTAATATTCGACAAAAATGTGGTTTTTACACGACGGTGTTCCAGTTCATCACACTGCTCTGATTCACAATCATCTAAATAACTTTCCTACGAGGTGGATAGGCAGATGAGGCCCAACTTTTGGTCAAATATTTTTAAATAAACAATCAAAACGTCAAACTCATTATTTTGCTCATAACTTTTTTAGAAAAAAGAACTAATAAGTATCGGTTCTTCATTACTATCTGTCATTTTTTTAGTGCATTTTTTACATTTTGTACCATGCGTTCCGCTTGCCCATTACTACTTGGATGGTAGGGTGCAACCAATGCTTGTCTAATACGGTTTTTCTTTAAAAAATCTTGGAACTCAGCTGACGTAAAACAAGTTCCGTTATCTGATACTACGACATCTGGGATGCCATGAGTGGCAAATAAACCACGTAATACATCTATAGTCACAATACTAGAGGTATTTAGAACGATTTTAATCTCCAACCACTTCGAGTACGAGTCTATGATAATCAGAAACATTTTGCCTTTAAATAGACCGGCAAAATCGAGGTGTATTCTTGTCCATGGAGCTCTGGCCCACTTCCACGGATGGATTGGAGCCTTTTTAGCATGTTTTTAGACTCCTGGCACTCGCTGCATGTATTTACTAGGTGTTCGATTTATTTGTCGAGATTTGGCCACCAAACATATGAGCGTGCCAGTGACTTCATTTTTACGATTCCGGTGTGTGCTGAGTGTAGCAAATTCAATATTGTTTTCCTCCCTCCAAGTGGAACTATTACCCTTGTACCCCATAACAGGCAGTCTTGATAACAGCTAATTTCGTTTTTACGTAGTAGATAAGGAGTATATTCGTCTGAAAATTTATTTTCTCATCAGGCCAACCTTTCCAAGTCCACTGCAAAACTTTAGATAACACTGGGTCTTTCTTAGTCTCATTGTCAATGTCTTTGGCACAGATTAGTTTCTCTGGGATGTTCTCAAGCATCAAAACGTCATCTGAGCTTGGTGGTTCTGGCGCATGTACCTTTTGTGGCAATCTGCTAAGAGCATCTGCATTCTGAATTTTTGAACCTGGTACGTAACATGATTCGTAATCATAAGCAGATAACATAGGAGCCCATCTAAGCATTCTGGGTGACAGTATCTCTGGAACACCTTTTTTTCGGATTAAAAATACCCAACAATGGTTTATGGTCCGTTCGTATGCCTATTTTCCTGCCATATACGTATTCATGGAATTTTTTAATGCCCGATATTATGGCCAGTGCTTCTTTGTCGATTTGGGAGAAATTTCGTTCAGTAGATGATAGAGTACGACTATGGTACGCCACTGGATATTCACGTCCCTCATCATCACGTTGATTAAGCACACAACCTACCCCGTAAGAGCTGGCATCACTCGTCAAAAATATATCTTTTTGTTCATTGTAATGTCCTAACACAGATTCCTTCGCTAAAATTTCTTTTAATAAATCGAAATCTTTTTGTTCTATTAATTGCCACTGCCAGGGAACGTCATTTCGGAGCAGTGCATGTAACGAATTAGCAATTGTTGCCTTGTCCTTTAGAAAAACATGATAAAAATTTAAATGTCCAAGAAAAGCTTGCAACTCGGTTTTATTGGTTGGCGCAGGCGCATTAGTTATGGCCGCAATTTTGTCTTTAGTGGGGCGTAAACCGTCTTCACTAATTTGAAAATCAAGAAACTCTATAGTTTTTGTTCGAAAAGCGCAAATGCCTTCCTGGAAACGCGATAATACTGCGCGCACTTTTGAATCCAAGTCTATTTCTGAGCTACTGACTATTAAAATGTCATCGTAATAAGGTAGTACACTAGGAATACCCATTAATCTAGTGTCTATGAATTTTTGAAAAATTTGTGGAGTCACTGATATACCCAACTGTAAACAATTGCATTTAAAAGCCCCTTTATACGTAATTATTGTTTGTGCTTCAGCAGCTTCGCGGTTGACACTTCACTACAGATAGGCTTGCGCCATGTCCAGTTTTGCAAAAACTTTACCGCCCGAAAATGTGGATAAGATACCCTGTACCGATGGCACTGAATAAGGTTCGGGATTTAACGCTAAATTCAATGTGGATTTGTAGACACCACAAATCCTAACCTCCCCATTTTCTTTGCAAACAGTTACAATTGGGGTGCACCATTTTGGGTGAGTAATCGTCTCTAAAACCCCTTTTGCAATAAGCATGTCCAGTTAAACTTCGATTTTGTCTTTTAGTGCAAATGGAACTTTACTTACTGTGTGAAAAAACTTACTGGGGGACCCCGGTAAGATCCCAAATCTGTATTAAATACATCTGGGTATTCTTCTGAATAATTAATCATTGATAAAATTTGACTTACCCCGGCTATGGTTAAACCTAAACTATCAATCCAGTTTCTGCCGAGTAGACTGACGCGATTTCCTTCCGTGACTATGAGAGGAAGTGTCGCTGATCTTGGACCTCTCTTTACCTCCACTTGACACTTACCCAATGTGGGTATCACTGTGTTTTGATAGTCCCGTAAAATAACACTGGATTTATCTATTTTAGGTCGATTTTCATTGAAGATTTTATGGTAGGTTGATTTTCTTATCACTGAATAACTTGCGCCAGAGTCAACCTCCATTTTCACTTTTTGGTCATTGAGTAGCACATGTACTAAATATTTACCGGTAATGATATCAGACGTCACGTTATTTAACGAAAATTCGTAGTCACTACTTTGATAAAAAACACTTTCAGTGTTCCCCGAAACCGGCTCGGTATTTTACGTAGATTCCACGGTAGTCTGATGTACTTTGCGTTTGTAATTTTGGTTCTTCTTTTTAGCAAAACAAGCTATTTCGATGTGTCCAACTTTCCTGCAATACGTACAGGTTGATTTAATGTGTTCACAAGTTTCGGGAGAATGTTCCCTTTCGCACCGAAAACATTTCTTCCTTTCGCGATTAGCTAATTGTTGTTTGAACTGTCCCGGTTGATTTTTACGAAAACTTACCGCGTTTACATCTGCGCTCGGCTCACTTTCTCGTAGCACCGCCAAACTTTCCACGGCCACCTCGTGTGTAAAGCACATGTCTTGCGCGTCCTTAAGTTTTAACTTGTCTGTGGCTAGTAATTTTTGCTGTAGCGATTCGTCGGTAATACCACAAACGAGTCGGTCACGTAGCATTATGTCAAGGCTAACTGCGAAACCACAGGGTTCTGCCAATTTTTGTAATTCTTTCAGATACACAGATATTGTTTCACCAATCTGTTGATTTCGACGATAGAACTTAAATCTGCACACAATTTCCGACGTTTTTGGAGAAAAATGCTTTTTTAACTTAACTATGATTTGGTCATAAGTTTTATCAGACACTTTGGACGGCGCGACCAAAGATCTAATAATCTCGTATGTATTTGGACCGCACAAACTTAAAAATGTAGCTTTTTTCTTATCAGGGTCCGTAATGTTATTTGCTGTGAAGAAGAAATCCATACGCTCGACATATGATTCCCAACCTTTGGAGTCACCCACGTTAAACTGTTCGATGTTTCCGAATGCCGCCGTCTTGCACATAATTTGATTTATTTATCTCCAGGACGAATAATGCTGTTAAACTGGCACACACACGGATCCCATCCTCGTCGCCAAATAATAAGTATCGGACCGGGTTGTAAATAATAACAACAGTATAGGAAATACTACCGACTTTAATTACCACTCCAAAACGTAATGCAAATACAGTGTACTCCCTCTATAACGAACACGGTTATTACAAGGTTTCGCTTATAACGAGATACATTAGATGTCACGTGAAATTTCTATTGAACTTTAACCGTATATAGCGAGGCAAATTTGGTTATAACGAGAGAAAATAAGATCCAAAAACGTGTTTTTTACGTTTTTGGTCCGGTCGTGGCTATAAATAAATACCTTTTCAAACAGCCCCTCAATAAACTTAACTGCAGCCCGCAATAAACTTGTTTACAATGAATAGATACAACTGTTTCACATATTTAGAAAATATATGATAGAATGATACTGGACCATTTAAAGCAGTTAAAAATGACAGAGTTCTTAAAATTGCAGAAGCAATAGTTTATGTTACCTTGAAAATACGCTTTATACATTATGTAGTTGGAAAAAAATATAAGTACAGATTTTTTGTTTTAACGTATATCATTGATAATAAAAGTAAACAACTCTTTTATGTTTTAATATATTTCATTGACAATAAAAGTAAATAACTTTTTTTCAAAAACGCCATTCAAACAATATTTATTAGTATCTTATATTGCTCCGAATGGCTTCACTATAGGAAGTTAACGGTTTAGAAAACTACAGATTCATATGTATGCACAGTATTATTATTGTCTGATATAACGAGATCGGCTTATAACGAGGTAATTAGTCTGTCATTTCAGTTCTCGTTATAGAGGGAGTCTACTGTAATAATATACATTAATTAAACCCTCTTCGCGTCTGTCTTCCTGAGTTTCTCCTCAGCTGATTGTGACGTAACCGCATTCCATGGTTGCCAATACATCACACAAAATTAAATATGGTAAGTTAAAATTGAATGATAAAAAGATATTGCAAAATAAATAACAAAATCGCTATTTTTTAATATTGTTAATCACTCTTTTATTATTTATTCAAATTTGTTTAAATGTACCTGAACTTCAGGGTCTTATTGTGTTTAAATTGTGTGCAAAAGATGGACACGATCGGTTGAAAAGTTTTTGCGAAATTTAATTTGTTTATAAGATTTTTTGAAACTCATTAATAAAAATCCACCCTGTATATTCGGGAAAAAAGACTGACTTTTTCCGAGGAAGGCAATAATTTCATATAACGTAATATTTTGTTTGTTACCTGCCAACGGAGATAAAAGTCAAACGTTTTTCCCGTTACGGAAAAATATTATATACATAACATTTTTGTTTAAATTCAATTTTCAGATGTATTTATCTTATTAAAAATGCATTAAAGATAACTTCCAGTTACACTGCCATTTTAAAAGCTACCTATTTGATGAGCATTCGTATGTATGCATATCATTATTTCTGAAAAATAGGAATACATATACGAAGAATAACAAGATGTAAAACTTTTGTTACGCTCCGTTCAATAACTACAAAAAGGTTTTATCTGAAAAATCCAAAGCCAGCTTGAATAGAAAGTAGTAAGATGTAGAAAGTCACGTAAGCAAATATTTTTACTTTTATGTACTTATTCATTTTAATATCTGATCGATGATAAACATTTTTCTAGAATAAACTGGTCGAAAAAATCAACACAATTACAATGTTAATATGAGTATTAGATTAGTAAACTAAACTATAACGAGTAAATTAACTTATTTGACAAAAAATTAACCACAAGCATTTATTTTTATTCAAATTACGTTATTCGATGTTTCGGCCTGCAGGTAAGTGGTGCTAGGTCTAGTGAAATTTCACATATTTTCAATCTAGTGTTTTTTATTAATTTTAAATTGGCATTTGATGTAAATATCATTTTCAAAGAACTGTCTAACTTTGTTTTACTATGTACCTAACGTTATTCATTACTAAGACTAACATATCGGTGAATGCACTAAGAAAGTAAAAATAGCGAGTATTAAGTAAAGGTAACATTACAATTCATTCCTGTTTTCAGATTTCAGTTATCCCCCGATCAATATGCAAAAGTAAAGGTAGTCTACACTTAAAAAATTTAATCCCCAAAAAAACGGTCATAATTTTGAAATAACTAAGGAAATTTTGAGGGCCACGTAAACTCGTTACCATTTAGCATAAATGATAACCAGTAAAAAAGTAAAAAAATGGTAAATAGATAGTACAAATTCATTACCGCAATAAAACAACGGATTTTAAAATAGACCCGGGGGGATTTGCAAACTGATCACTGACCTACCTGCACCCCGTGGCAGGTAAAGACCATAATGCTTGCAAACCACTAAGGTTTAATAATTTAAAAGAATAATCCAAATCCGGATGTATTAAATACAAATGCAATGCATTGGATGGTATTTGGGAATTCCACTAAATTCTATTGATAGCTACCTAAACCTAAGCTAAAAGAAAAATTTTTCTTCATTTGCCCTTGCCACTTAAAAAATTAATTTAAATATTTTAATTAAAACTTCGTAAATAAATTTAATGATTTATTCATTTATTTTGAAATAACTTTGATAAAAACAACAACAAAATACCTTGAAATGCAGTAAGAAAAAGAATTAAAGTTTTAATCAAAACAATAACATAACCTTAAAACATGAATATTAAGAGTATAAATAACACCAATCGCACAGAATAAATTTTCATAACCAAAAGTTCTTATTTACTCTCCAAAACAATTAAAAAAAACCAATATTTCCAACTTCTTATGAGACAAATACACACGAATTAGAAATGTTTGGAAATGTTTTAATCAACTTGCTAAAAATTTAAATATTTTAAATGTGCTGTAATTGTATCCAACAGTAAAAGTCGTGTAAATAAAGGTCATTACATACATTCCATTGTTTACCTGCTCCAAAAAAAGGTTCAGTGTTTTTACTGATTATTTTGATAATAAAAAGACAGTTGATCAATTAAAGGGCTGGAAAACTGTATTGAAATTAAAACATATTTATCCTAAAACAAGAGTTTATTGAGTAATAACTTTTGTAAATAATAATTTACAAAATCCATTTTTTCAAAATATAAACACAAACAAATAAAGCAAACACAAAGCTAAAAGTTAGGTTAGGTTTAATTTTAATAATAATAAACGGTATTATGTATACTGTCCTGTGTTGCTATGCGAAAATGACCAAGCTAGAAATGAACGAAAATGACCAAGCAGAAAATTACATAAAATGTTAGTTACGGCTCTCATATTATGATCATGAAGTTCTTTCAGTTCATCCAAATTAAACTATTAGCTTTGTGTTTATTGCTATTATGTAATATTTCATTAGAAAACCACATTATTGAGAAAAAAACTGAACTTTTGTATATAATGCAATGTAAACTACAGCAGAGTAGGACTCGACGGCAGACATGACACTTTGACAATGTGGAGGGGGTACGAGTACGAGTTATCTCAATACAAAATTTTAACATTAAAAAAAGCAGCAGATAAATTTATGTAAATCGGTATATCTCGTATAAAATTCGTACGGCCCTTGGGCTTAGCACGGCCCTTTTAAAAGTTCAAAGCTAGAACCTTTCCTTCTTAAGCCCCTGCTATGTTTGTTGCTTTGTTTACCGCTTACCAAAATTATGCTAAGTCAAGGCACTGTATTGACAGCAGGCATATATTGTTCCTATCTATCTCTCTAAAGATTATAAAATTATAAAAATAGGGCACTGAAAAAAGGGTCCAAGAAGAGCCATAGACTTGATGTTGCGATACCTTATAATAATAAATCTAATAACACTAAAGACAATGAGAAAATCGTTAAGTACAGAGTCTTGGAATGTGAATGAGGAAATGATGAAGTATAGAAAGTGTCCAGAGTACCTATAGTCTTCTAAACTATTGGTATTATTCCAAAAAACGTTTTAGAGAACATCAAATATTTGAGTCCAGTAAATATCTCTATAAGACCATGTAAACAACCACGTCCAGTTCCGTACGAAAAAATGGGAGTTATTTCAAAGTGCCAGGTTACCTAGTACTCGATGACACCGAAACAGTCCTGTAAAATTCAACATTTTTGATAACGTAAGCATCTGGAATGAGTGAATTTTTTTCTTAGAGGGAGTGGGAGTCGTACGTCTTGAATTTAGGTAATAATATTTTTATAATTACATAGATTTACCTAGATAATAATCTAGGTAAATACAGAATAATTTTTTTTAAACATTGCGTCTGCCTATTTTTAATAATAATTTTAGTTAAAACTTTGAAATTTGAGTATTTTTTGGAACGCCACTGGTATGACTATTAACATGGTTATTCTATTGTTATGCTATAAATCATTTCTTACAATAATTTTCCACCGAGGATTTGAATTTGACTGTAGTGTTGATAAACTTGGGATTGTTATACGTTTTTTGCGAAAATTTTCTGTAACTAATATGTTTTTGACATTTACCTATCAACTTCATTGCATTTGCTGTGCAATTTGTTTCATTTAATAAAATAGGTAAGGGAATTTGATACAACGGAGACATATCAAATTAATATTTATGTAAATGTGAACATAGTATATTAATCACAGATATTATACGAATATTTTAATGTTTAGTGGCCCAAAACTAACCTAAATACAATTTTTAATATTCAGACGGTAATTTAAAAATGACAAATAAATTACCGATAAATTACACTGGATAGAGTATGGTTTTCATAATATACAATATCATCAGAAAGCTGAAAATAAACTTGAATTTTTTTTTATCACCCTCACCCACACTTTATTTGTTACGAAGAATTATGCATTGTACGGGAATATATCAATTTTAGTATGTTCTTCGCGGTGCGCTTGCCTTAAAATACTGTGGCAGATGTTTTACGGCGATACTTAGTTGCTGGAACATCACAGATTAATGTCCAGCAGTAATCTGCCAGCAGACGGGGACTTCATTTACCTTGGTTATGCTTTTCCATGTCTCCAACGTCTTGGTGGAACCGTTCTCCATATTCATCATTTAAGCACCTAAATTTTCTGATAAGAAATTCAGATGATTATCCAGGAGGTGAATTTTGAGAGATATGTTACATCCTATTTCTCTGTAGGCAGTAAATAATTCAGTGACAAGATCTTGATAATTGTCAGCTTTGATATTGCGAAGAAAATTGGACACAACTATTTTAAAAGCTCTCTCTTAAATCGTTAAATTCAGCCTGTGAAATTAGATGGGGTTTTGAGGAACATTCTGGTTCTTGAAATAGTGAATCATTGTCTATTTCCTCTTCTAATTGTATTGTAAATAAAAATGGTCATAACTTGTTAAATACTCTATATAGTAATGCAAAGCGCAATATTATAAGAACAAGAATTACAAGAGGAGTATAAATATGAAAAAATATATAGGGTGTCCCATTAAAAAAAATTGTATGTTTGCTATACCAAGTAGTTATTAATCACTCTGTAGAATTCCACATATTTTTCAAGTATGGAGAATGATATTGCCTACATTTTTTCTAAATAAGTTTTTTGGATATCTTGCACCACAATCGAATTATTGACTGATGTCGCACTAAAAACTCACCCTGTATATATATATATATATATATATATATATATATATATATATATATGTATATATATTTAAACTATATATAGTTCAAACATTCTTTTAAATTTATAATAATGATAATTACAATAAATAATAAAGAATAAATAATTTTATGTACAAACCATTCTTATAATAAATAAATATACGCGATAAATACAGCTAGTTTTACGGTAAATAATGTTTGGTTGGGACCTATAAACTGTATTAATACGTATTTGATTTTTTTTTTAATTTTAATTGATATTTTAATCAACTTATAGTAGTCTGCAGCTAATGTAAATCTGTACCCAATTAGTGCTTTGTGTAGTAGAGATTTTAATTTAAAAAACAGATCTGAAAACTTTATATTTTTATTGTAAATCGCAGTCAAGTTTGATCAATCATAACCCCGGAACTAATAAACGGATCATCTTATTTTTTCTTTCTTTTGATACGTCCTTTGACACATTTTTAACATCTGTTTTGAAAATTAAGATCGATCAAGAATTAATAGATATGCAAATTGTTTATAAGCTTAAAATTTAAACAATTTAAAAAAAATTCTATATGTTCATAATATGGGGAGTAATACTGCTCTAATGATACTGTAGAACGAAGTAATCGCGCATCGAGGCTCCACTGAGATAGCATCAGTATTGCCACTTTATATACCTGAAATCTTCAATCGTCTTGATCCAGGCCAAGAAAAAAAATTTGTTATTTGGCCAGATAGATCTGTCGGCCAAAATAACTATTGGAAAGTCATAACATTACTTCAACTACTACTGTTAGAAAAATAGTTAACCAAATTGAGCAAAAGTTTCTAACTAGTGGACACAGCTTGCTGCCTTGTGATAGAGACTTTGCCCTCATAGAACGCAACAAGAAACTTTCATCGGTTTATATCCAGTTTCAGTGGACAGATGTAATTGCAGAAGCTAGAGTTAAAAACCCATTTAAAGTTAACTACATGCATCAAACATTTTTTAAAAATTTTATCAACGCAGAAAATGTAGTATGGAAAGATCCAAAGTGCAAAATAACTCAGTCAGTGTGGATACAAATTAGCACAGATGATCCAAATACTATACAGTTAAGAAAATCCCACAACACTATTCAACTAAGGTCATCTTATTCTTTAAAGTCAACTAAAACGCCTATAACTGAAGTCACTCTTGCTGAACTTACAGAAGCCTATGAAGGGCCACTACTCATTAAAAAAGAAAAACATGCCAATTTATTAAATATTGCCGAATATATTCCACTAAAGTATGTAAGCTATTAGCAAAATCTTAGAGTGAATAATTTTATTTTGATATGTACCTTATATAAAATATGTTTATAAGTAATTTGTTAATAACATGTACGTTTCTTAATTTGGCGTGTAGGTACTTCATTTTTTCTTTCTAAAACAACGTTTTACCGCATTACTTCCACACAACAACATTTTATCCGATGGGGATTTAACACGTTGTTTTATTAAAATATAGCACATATTATGTTCATAAATACTTGTTTTGTATAGCCTAAGATTATTTTTGTTGATATTAATATTATGCATCCAATAGTCTATCATATTACGCTCATAAATATATATTTTTTCAAAATAATCAATTATAAGGTGTTTTTTCAATTTGTCGACAAAATGTGATTTGGCGTTTACAAAGTTGTTCCAGCATATTATTCAATATAAAAGATAATTAGGCATTTTGGTACACTCTGTACTATATATAAAGTTAACGAAATGACAAATAAATCTTTATTAGTTATAAGTTATAACAAATAAACATTATAAGGTATAACAAAACCTACAGCTATTGAAAATAGTTTTAAGATAAATTTAGAACAAAAGCTGTATCATTCTCCAAATAACAATAGCCGATACATTTCACCCTCATGTCGACATGAATGCAGGTTTTATTTTATTTCTAATAACGAAGGATAAACGACGGTTTGGTATTGCACCTGTTTAGCCGGCGCTGGCAGGTATTCTGAGTTATTTATTTTTTATATCAAGAAATTCCGAACGAGCCTCGATATTAACTTGAATAAAATGTATGGCATTTCCTCTCTTTTGCTGCCGCTTCATTATTTGCTGGTACCCTTATGTTATATTTTTTGATTATTACATGAAATTAATAAATTGTTTCAAAATTAATTTCTCGCAAGTTATTTAGTAACTCACGACTGTTGTTTGGGAGTGTACACAATGCTAAATACAAAGTATGCTGCTAAGGTTTTTAATTGATGGTAATCGATTTAGGGGAAGAATTATTTGTTTCAAGTCGGATGTAATGTCACCATTGCTCCCGATTTTCTTCTTCTTTTTAATGACATGACGTTTATTTTTCAATGTGCCTCCAGTAAGTTGTCGATCCATCGTTTTCGAAGTCTTGGGGAACCGTTTTTTGCCGTCTTTACTAGTCTATAGCCCTTTATGTTCTGCACCTTGCATCTACGTCATATATCTGTACTTCTAGCTCTGTCCCATAGTGTTTTACTATCAATGTTTTAAGTGTTTTCATCTCTGCTATCTCTAACATTCTTTTTGTGCTCTCTATCGAGTCTTGTTTCTGCCGCGTATGTCATTATTAGTCTGATGACTGTTGTAAATTCTGCCTTTGATTTCTTTCCCCATATTTTTATTTCTCCATATTGTTTCATTCAGGCAACCTGGGCTCTGTTTGCTCTATTCATTTGATCTTTTACTTCTGTTTCAAGCTTTCCGTAACCAGATAATGTGATGCCGAGATATTTAAACTCCATCTCTTGTTCTGTTATCTGACCTTCCTAGTAAATTTGCTGTTATAACCATGCAATTTGTCTTTCTTGTGGAAATTAACATGTTTTAATATTCTGGCGGTTATATTAAATTGGTGCAGCATACGTTGTAAATCATCCTCACTTTGAGAGAGTAGTATTGCGTCGTCTGCATAGCAGATTATTTTAAGTTGTTTTTATCCCATTTGATATCCTTTTTTACTTCTTACTTTTGTTATTCTTTCATCCATAATCAGGTTGAACAATAGAGGACTCATGGAGTCTCCCTGTCTTGTTCCATTGCCAGTTTCAATAGGGTCAGTTAGTTTCCTCTTCTACTTTTACTTTTATTGTGTTTTGGTACATATATTCGACCGTTTTGATTACTCTTAAAGGTATCTCTTTTACGTACAATAAGTAGATCACGTCCTTCAATTTGACCCGGTCAAATACCTTCTTAAGGTCCACGAAACATAGATAGGCCGGTTTGTTGTATTTTAATGATTTCTCTTGCATTTGCCTTATTTTAATAGTGTCGGTGCATGATCTTCCCGACCTAAAACCTAGTTGTTCTTCTGCTAGTGTTATACTTAATTTCATTCAGTTTATTTGTTATCACTTTGGTTGGTAATTTTAGTATTGTGTTTAATAAATTAATTCCACTGTAATTTTCCTGGTGCGATTTATCTCCCTTTCTGAAGAGAGGTATTAGGATGCCCGATCTCCATTCTTGAGGAATTCTGTTTTGTTCTATTATTTTTTTGTTAGTTTTAATAGTTGTTTGTTTAGATCTAGTCACCCGTACTTTAGGAGTTCGTTAGATATTCTGTCCTCTTCTGGTGATTTTCTATTTAATTTCCTTAATGCTTCCTTTACCCCTTCCTCCTCAATATTTATTTCTTCCCTTGTCGTCACCTCTGGTGTTGGTGGTTCATTTTCGTAAACTTTGGGAAATAGGGATCGAAAGTAATCTGCCTATGTTTCCTTCTAAATGTATTTCATTTTTAAGTTCGTTCATTTGTTTCCTTTGTCCTCTGATTATTCTCTATATTTCTTTTTGTGTTTCGTAGAAGTCGTGTTCCATCTGTTTTGCGAAGCTTTGACAGTGTTCCCTTTTTATTTGCATACCTAAAGTATTTGTTTCATTTCTGATTCGTTTATAGTGGCCTGTTGTATTTGTTGTATTCTGTATTGTAAAAGGGCTTTCTTTTTTCTTCAAATTTTGTCTTCACTTCCTCTCTAAACCTTAAGATTTTTTTTTTATTTCGTCATAAAACGTTTCCCTTGTTGTTTGAGGCTTGTTATTTTCTGGGCCGTATATTCCGATGATGTTCAGGCCTTTCTTCTCCATTCTTATCTTTGCTGTTAAAATCCTTACTGATATATATTGACACTCTTTGATGTGATTTTGGTACCTTTAGTGTATTAGTAAGGCTACACTTTCTTTAATCCTGTTTTCTTTTACTATTCTACTGTAAAATAGTATGTATTCATCTAATTTTGATTGTCCTTTTCCTTTCTTTTTTGTTTCCTGTAGCACACAAATGTCTATTTGTTTCTCTTTCAGCACTTGGGTTATTTCTTGGTCCCTTGAGTTGAGCGATTTGGTATTCCATGTAGTAATTCTCATAATGTCCTTATTTCTTTTCGTGGTCGTCTTCATAGTAATAATCCGATTCCGAGGCTGTACATTGTTTCTCGATTTTGTGCCATGTAAATCCAGTTTGTTATACTTTACATTCCTACCACGTTCCACTTCGTATGTACTATCATGTCCACAGAATCTGTAATCTCCGTTCTGGCTGTTATATTGCCATTAAGGTGGATGGCCGTAGCTCAGCGGCAAGATACTGACCTTCTAAGAGAGTTCGATGCGTACGAGTTCAACTTCGGCACCAACAACTACATTTTCATTTTTAAAAATAATACAAGCTGTTCATCGTGCTTCGGAGGGCACGTAGAGCCATCGGTTCCCCCTGGGGCGGTGTGCATCGATCCTAGCTACTTGAAACATGGTTAAAGATGTAATTAGCACCGGAACAATCCGAAAGGATCTTCCCGGCAAAAATGCCATACAATATTATATCGACATTTATACCTCTGTCTCTTTGCGTATGTTTCCTGTGCTCCTGTTGATGTTCTACTCATAATATTAATATCATCGACATAAGCGGACAGTTGAACCGTTCAGTTGGTCAGTAGATTTCCTCGTCCAGTTTACATTTGCCAAACCTCATACTCCAATGCCAGGTTAAACAAAGTTGGAGCCAACCCATCGCCCTGCTTTAATCCCTGCGAAATTTTGAAAAAGTCTCTTCGGTGGTTTTGTATTCGTACACATGTCTGATTTTCATCCATTGTGGCTTTAATGAGTCAAATTAGCTTCTGTGGTATTGCCAACTCAGCCAATATAGTGTAGAGTTTGTTCCTTTTGACTGAGTCGTATGCCTGTTTGAAATCTACGAACACGTTGTGAACATCAATGTCATGTTTCCATGATTTACTCAAGATCTGTTTGACTGTAAATATTTGATCCAGTTATCTATTTAATACTTTTATAAAAACTGACATTATTTGCGTCAAAATACAAAAACTGCATACGAAAGCCACTCTTTAACTTTAATACGTGTTTTGATTTTTGTCGGTAGGACAATCTAATCAACAGATATCGAATTTTTATCGTCGAGTTGATACAAAATTTTATTTAAAATTGATTTTGCGCGCGTACCTGACATTGAAAATCACCGATCGCTTCAAGCGTTGTTACTAAGAGAAAGGTTTATTCTATAGAAAGAATGATAATATACATTTTTGTTTAAAATGACCTCAGCTACATTTTTTATTTAAAACATTTTTTCTGCGGCGTAGGTACAGATCGATTTTTTTTTGTTTATGATAAAGTGACTAGACAAAATAAAATTTTTAAATTGGAGGATGTCAAACAACTTTGACAATTCTATAAAAAACGTAACGAAAGATAACTGGACCAATGCGTCAACCACGTAACAAAAGAGGAAGAAAGATTGTGGACTTTTGATAATAACATTGAAGAACTTTGTTAATCTACAATTATTATCATAGGGACGGACAATGACACAGAAGAAGAAGAAGAGATGGAAATCCATAAGTTATAAGTAAACCAGTAAGTTTTTAATTTGTGCCCATTTATTAAATGTTAGATAACAATACGATGTATATGCTTTAACTTTAATTTTATTTAACATATAAATCTGTCCCTTTTTAATTCTCCAACACTGACCCATGATTTTCATACCCGGTAGGTATATAATCCATGGGTTTGTATTGATATTTCTATGTGAACAGGGTGGACTTTGAGTGATTCAGTTTAACCACTTTACCTGTTGTTTGTAGATTAGTAAGATTGGCATTTGCAATGAGCTGCCAGTTGCACAGATAAAGTATAGTCATATAATGAGAGAAATATGCAATACTAAGACTAGAGAATTTCTGGGCTTAGAAATTTAATCTAGTGTGTTATTATGAACTCCAGACAATTAACTATGACATCTGTAAATAAAGTAAGAATGAACATAATGATTTGTGGAACTTTAAAAAGTTTCTATTTTGTTTTTATTTATTTTTATATACATAAGTATATTTTATATAGGTATTTGTTATCTAAAATGAAAATAAGTATTCATATCTCTGTGTTTTAAAACTAGTGCAAAAATAGGGAGACTGTTAGCAGAATATATAATAGGTACTAATTTTTACAAGAAAAAAACAAAAAATTTTTTAAATTTAATTGTTATTTAAATTTGCGATGCGTGTAATGTAAATAACATTATTTACCATTAACTTTTGATAAACATGGTGCTAAAATTCGTCTACAACCAGTACCCACTTATTTTCCATTTAAAATGAAATTATAATGACTTACCTTACAATTATTAATTCAAAAATTGTCATAATATCACTTCTACAATTATTACTTGTTTACCAACTTGTTGATTGCTTCATAATTATGTTAGTTTCGTAGAAATTTCTACCTTGTAATGATCGTTTCAATGTCATTTATTCCGCGCTCCGTACCATTACCTGCCGAGTATACACGGTAAACTAACCAAACCAACTTTTGTATTCATTTGTATCCGTTGTGTTGACGTTTTGTTCCATGCCATGTGCTCAGAGACCTTGTCCACTCGGAAATTACAGAGACTCAGAGAACTGTATGCTATACTTTGGTTCAACTAACACACAATTATTACTTTGCCTGATATGCATAGATTAACAAATAAGTAAATATTTTGAGCTTGAATTTTACAAGAGTAAACAATTGTTTCTTGTGCCTTGTGCCAAGCCGCACGTTGGCTATTGTCTATACTCTCTAAACTACACTGGAGTGCAAAATTAACCGGACACCCAGATTTTTCATAAAAACGTTAAAAAAGTGTAAGATATTTCTAAGTGAGTATTTAATGGTACATAATAATAAAATTTATTACAAATCAAAAATTTAACAAAGAAAAAAGAAATTCAAAAAATTTGAAAATCTGCAAAGAAATAAAAATTCATTTTTTAAATTGTGAACATCTTTAATAAAAAACGATATTTAGTAGGGTGTATTACCTCGACGATCCCTAATTACTGCTAGCATTGGATCAAATATACTTCGGACTCAGGCAGCAAATTCTTCCTGGGGAATTTGCTCCCATTCGTCACAATCCGTTTGCTATAAGTCATTAATGATTTGAAACTGAACATCGTTACGTCGAATACATTGGCTCAGAATATCCCATGCATGTTCTATTAGATTTAAGATCGGACGAGCATTGTCTTGCATCAGGCATCAGACGAAAGTTTTCTCCAACAAATGGAGCAAATGCACTACATGATCTTCCAAATATTGTTCAATATACTTTTTAGCGTTGAAATTGCTCCCTAAAATTGTAAAAATTTCTGTATGAGTCTCTAGGAAAATGTCTGTAAACATCATTATAACACCTTCGCCAAATTGAACGCTGGGAGTAAAACAACATTGATGATAAGGTTAAAGGTATTTCCGACAGGTACACAGGATTAGGTATTTCCAAATAAATACACAATTAATATTTTACAGAAACTATGAAGCGTAATTACCAATATTTTAATCTCATCGTAAACATCAACCCCTCGGCCGAAATTACCCCTGTCATAAATGGTACCCCTTGATTTATGCAGGTAGGCCAAGGGATTACCGGCCGAAATTACGCCCGCCGATTAAGATAATCGCTAGCGAAGTATAAACGTTACCTACGATGTTCTGTTGTTAATAGAGGTATTCTGGACCTTAATCCACATTTATTTAAGCGTCTTCGAACGTTATAAACGGAAACTGTGTTTTTAGGGACATCATTCAATGGTTGAACAAGTACTGGTGCTATAATGTGTGATCACGTAACTCTTGCAAAAAGGTGATCTTCAACTTGACTTGTGATTTTTTGTCTGCCTTGACCTGGTCTACTGGTGTATTCTCCTGTTTCCCGAAATCTTTCCCGAAAACCAACAATCAGTTTTAATTATCTTGGATATAGAGAAATCCAGTTCAATAATAGGAAAAATAAAATAAGAGGCAGAGATCAAAAAAGCTAGTAAGGTAGCAAGCTGCATAAATGACATAATGAGATATGAAGAAGTAAAATAAACGACAAAACTATTTGTGCTAGGGAAAACGGAAAACACATTAAAAATAATAATTATTTGATACAATAATCCAGAACAGAAAAAATAAAAGCCAGAATAGTGAAAATAGACAAGACAAACCATCAATAGAGAGAAAAAGCATTGTGCGATCCAAAAATGTTAGTGTGACTCTTTAGAAAATTTTGAAGATTGAACAGGTACTTTGCCTATTAAGAAAAATGAAGAAAAAGAAGAAGAAGAGTGGATCTGAAATGTAAAAATATAAAAATAAATGTATTGAAATCTATGGTAAGGTAACAACTCCAGTCGCCTGAGACGAAAATGCCACTGAACCTCTAAAAATTATACGAACGAGCTGAGTTTTGCTGAGAATGTTAATTTTGGGACCCCAGAAAAGATGCAATAAAAAATTTATCGCCCTACCCGCGGACTTCTCCCTAAAATCCCCCCTCGTAAGGGGGGAAAACGGAAAACATCGATTTACCAAGAATACGCCGCCGCCGCCGATAAAAATATTTATTATTTCTTTTTCTATAGAATAAGCCGTTTTCTCAGAAACAATGCTTGAAGCAACTTGAGATTTTTGGTTGAAGTTATGCGTCCTAAATCATTTTTTGTATTTTGCCGCCAATGTAGTCAGTTTCGATAAAGCTGTTAAAAAAATGAACGTTGCGCGGTTTTCGCTATTTTTTACGATTCTCATGAGATGAATAAAATGTATCACTTCCATTATCCGGTCACTATGGAATTTCCATTTTTAGAGTCTAATCTTCAAAACCTATAACATAAAATTTCGATTTTGAGTTTTGGTAACAAATATGAGGCATTTGAAATAAGCCTAAAAAACCTACTCAAACGATCTAAAACTTTTAAAAATCATTCTTTTCGATTGCACAAGTACTTTTTTTAAAGCTATTCAATTTCAGCTACAAATTCCACCTAATGACGTCTTTGTAGAAGCATTTACCGTTACGTGAGACTGTTTGTAATGTAAAAAATTGTTTGGAAGAAGATTACGATGGGGCTTCCAAATCATAGACGTATATATTAACATATTAATATATACGTCTATGTTTCAAGTATGCTATAAAAATAGTAATTGGCGATTTAAACGTAAGGTTAAACACGAAGTTCGTCACTGATCACTGAAAGGCTGTCAAAATTTCCAAGAAGAGTCTAATGCAAATGGAAACAGAATCATAAACTTAAAATAAATAAAGAAATCATAGTACCTATATATTAGAGACGACACACAATAAGAAAAATAATTAGAGGCGGATCTATTATTATTTTTATCAAAGTTTCCAATATTAATTATATTATTTATTGAAAGCAAATAAAGTATATAGGGAGCATCCCCTTATATACCTGTATACTTAGTGGTGCTTTCAGAAATATTTTTTTACATTATTTATTAATGTGTTCACATTAAGGTGTTTACATTTTGAAATTAACTCTAACTTTCTCTGAAATTCTGTTCAGGCCGTGCGCCATGCATGTACAGGGAATTAAATTAGGGAAAAATATTTTAAGATTGGATGCAGCTTTTATCATAAGTGAGGCGGCATCACTAACCATTAATAATATTTTTTCAAATGGTACTTAATCAGGTAGAAAAAAATTTGTTAGGGAATCGTTAAAAAATTTAGCTATTGTAGCATAATTTGTTGTTGTAAACATTTTAAACTAATTAAATATGAGTTTTTAAAATCGCCAGAGTCATGGGTGCCGATAGTATTATTTTCAGGGGTGTGCATCCACTTTTCAAAGTAAACAAAACTACAGGGGTATCGACATCGACTCACTCATTTTATTTAGGTGAAATATCGGCCAAAATATTAGGAATAAAGCCACAATTAATATAAAATACTGTCTACGCATTGAAAAATGTGGATTGAAGGTTGAATTCCTATGAATAGACTGGCGATCTGGTCTGTAATTCATAAAAGAGGTACTAAATTAGAATGTTCTATTTATAGAAGGTATTTATCTTTATTAAATGTATCCCACTAAGTATTGATAAGATTAATGGCAGAGCGATTGTATCTATATACCGAATGACGAGATAAAGATAGAGAAAGAGCTATCCGAAGAGGAAGGTTAACAGGTAACATATCCACAATATGCAACTTTCTTGAATGAAAATCAATAGCAAAAGGATCAATTATTTGACCGTAAATTAGTAAATTTTATTAAAATGACCATAAAACAAAGCAAGAATAGTAAAATAACAACGTCAGGAGAAAACTATATGGACATTGAAATAGAATGAGATCTTAAGCAAGAGCTATCCTTACCCTACATCTGAGTCAACTGTTGAAGAAGTCCTTAAGAAATTACCAAACACCCAGGTGGTACTGTCTTTAATAATAAGATATAACTTATTGCATATGCTGATGACATCGATATGTTCAGCAGCAGAGGAGCTAAGAAATAATTTCACCATCTTGGGCAAAGAACCTAAGAAAGCAAAGTGTATGATGATGAATAGAAATTAATAGCTTAACAAAAAAAGCTCAATCAGCCAATCAATACAAATTTGAGAAAGTTAAAAATTTCAAATATTTGGATTCAAGAATAATTTATTTAAATTACTATCAATTCGATTAAACGAATTACATTAAAATCACTAATAAAGCGTACTATAATGTTCAATATTTGATCACCTGACTATTATTTAACAGGAAAGCAAAAAATAGAGTCCAAGAAAGCCCAATATGAAGATGAAGCAAATACGCCAGGCAATGCCAAAGTCTTACGGCAGAAGTGAAAACATCCGGAATGAGATGGTTTAAATATCTAGAGCGCATACCCAAAAAAAGTCTTTGGTAGCTAGAGTCCGACTCCAGGACTGAAACGATTTGAAGATAGAAAGAAAGAAATATGTAGTTAAGAAAGCCCAAGCTCTACAAGAGCCGTGGCGCCATTGTATGGTGGATGAGTAGTGTTTTTTGTTTATCTAATATTGAAAGAAGAAATCAATCAAACAGGTAAAGAAAATATGAACTACAAACAAGAAAAATCACTGAACAAGCGCTCTCTAAAAATTTTTCAGTGATTACAGTTGCTTTTCTTGACGTATCCTTAAAGGAATTTAGTCTTTTTCTGCTAATATCATCTAGCGAGTGATATGTATCTTATTGTGAGTGAGGATATTAAATATTCTCTGGTTACAGTTTTCCAGAAAGTATGTATTTATTTATTTTAAGTATCTGATCGCTTTTGAACGCATCTCAATATAAAACATTAAACGCTTTAAAAGCTTTAATTTTTGGTCAGAAAAATTGTGGTTCATATTGATCATTAAAAATAATCTAAAATTAGATACAAACCTAATAATTATACAAATAGTTTTTGAGATTTATGTTGACAAAGTAAATAAGGTAAATACAACAATTATGATAATATTATCAGCGAACTACTAACTTTATAGCTGTTACATATAACTATTTAGGTTATTTATGAATTTATTGCTTTAATTTATTATTTATCATTTTAAACATATTGATACAGGGTAAATATTTATTGATGCAATGTCCATAAATAACTACCAAAATGAAATAAATAGTAATATAAACTTTGTTTAATAATTTCTTACTTTTTTATTTTTAATTATTAGTTAGCAATCAGAAAGGTACATTTCAATATGCTAAAGAGCTGTTGATCACTAGTTGCTCTAGTGATTAAATAACATGATCAGGTAAACATCTATCGATATCACCTATTACAACTTAACTTAGTTATATCCATGTGCGAAGATGCAGGTGTGTTTGTTCTTACACCTCGTCCTGATGCCTTTGGTTTGCGCACCAGTCATAGGTCGCTGGTTTTTCCCTTGGAGAACTAGTTTTATCCTTAGGGAAATATGTTTACTGTTCTATACTTTTTTGAAGAACCAACAATCTGGGACAAATGAAAGTTTCGCAAAGAACGTTTTAACAAGTCTATTGAAACAATTACAACTACTATTTTGAACGCCGATAACTTACGTTTACGACAGCTGATTGACGAAATTTAGTCGTCTTGAATTTATGTGCGAAAAAAACTAAAGAACTTGTCGATGATGCGATTGACACGAGTTGAGTAAAATTATTAATATTCCGACTGTGTTAAACTTTCTGAAGTGCGACTAGCGCGAACAGGAGCTTTGAGCTCACCCAGTGCTGGATTCAAACTTGTGTCAACTCATCCCCTTGACCAACCACGTATATGAAGGACCTGTTTAAATTTCGCAACCTTCAACTCTCGTTTCATTGGTAAAATTAGCTGAGTAGGTTTATGGTCGATGGGAAAGGTTATTTTTCAACTTGCATTTGCTGTTAGGGTTTTTCGGATGACTCAAATCAATAAATACACTTAAATTATTTAAGTATGGTGATGGTTTAAACTAGTTTAATTGGCCAGAACTATTTTAGTTTTTTGTGAATTACTAGTCCAAATAGTTATCCCATAAGCAATGGATCTCTATGGTGTAACGATGTTTAATGGCTGTTTTGTGGATTTCTTCTTGCACTGTCGATACGTTTAGGTCTATATGCATTGTGTAGTTTTACATACAAAGGAGCATCTACAATTTGTCGCAGTATCTTGGACTGGCATCTATGGATAATCGCAATGTTATATTTCGAGGCACATCCCCACAGTTCTAGACCATATATCCAGATAAGTCTGATAACTGTTTTATAGATCAAAATTTTATTTTCCGTAGCGTAAACTTTAGATTTCAAGTATACCCACAGAAAAAAATCTAATGGTGTGAGGTCCGGTGACCGAGCTGGCCATTCTATCGTACCTCGTCGTCCAACCCTTCTTCCACGATATTCCTTATTTAGGTAACGTCTTACTGCACCATAATGGTGTGCAAGAGCACCATTTTGTTGAAACGTTATTTCCAAGTTGCCGAATTCATCTGGATTATCCTCCAGAATTTCAAGTATTAACGGTTCAATTGCATTCAAGTTAGTATTGAGAAAAACAGTCTCAACTATGTAGTTTCCCAAAATACCTGCCCAAACATTCATTTTTTTGGAAATTGAGTATGTGTTTCACGACAGACTTCAAGATTTGTGTCACTTCAATACCTCACATTGTATGTGTTAACATTTCCATTGAGAGAAAAAGTGTTTTTGTCACTAAAACAAATTGTTTTTATGTAATCGGGCTGTTGGTTAATCTTATTGGACATATTTTCACAGAATTCTAGTCTTCAGTCGGGGTCATCATCTGAAAGTTGATGCACAATTTTTAATTTGTATGGATGAAATTTGTTTTCAGCCAACACTCCATATTCCATAGATAGATGCAACTTGGGCTGTAGAAGAAGGTTCACTATCATTTCTGAAATTGTGTCAATTTTTTTGCCATCACTAACTGTTGGTCGACCAGATCGTTTGACATCTTGAATACCACATGTTTGTTTAAACTTCCGAAGAAGCTTCCTCAAATAAGCTCTCGATGTAGGGCGATCGGGGTACCTCTCATGAAAAGGACGTTCCGCTGCATGGAAATTATTTCCACATTCACCAATTATTAACACAGCTGCTACTTTGTCGGCTACAGTACGTACCATTCTGCTTTTGTAAAAATTTAAACGACTCGTTAAACAATAATTAAACTAAATATTAACTAAGAACAACTAACTAAAAACATCTTGACTAAACTTGAATTGACTAAATTAAGCAGAAAGAGAAACTAAATATTGAACTATAAACGCTTTTCCAAACTAAAAACAACTAGAGAATTGACAAAGGTCAACTTTTTTTACAAATAACCAAAGGCAGACGTTAAAATTTTTATTAATTTAATGCCAAACTAGAATTTTAGTAAAAAGAAAAGACAGTTAAGATTTGATTTCACATACAGTGCGTTTGTGTATCTACTTATACGTATTTCACCCTAAAAGGGATTTACAACCGCTCTGAACGTGAAAACAATCTTTCCTGTCATATTAGAAGCAACTATAAAATGGCTTCGATCTGGACGCAATAGCGACATCTGATAAATAAATCCATAAACTAATTTTCCAAACCAAGTTCAGATTTCTGCTTTAATCTGTGCCTTCTATGAATTGCAAGGCAAAACAGACGTTGATAAAGATGTTATTAGAGACATGGAGAATCTAAAATTGCATTCCACATATCTCCTCAACTAAGCAAAAATCCTTAGCGAATTGGTTTCTCGTACTCATAAAGAGCAAATCGGAATAAAAAGAAAGAAGATCCCTTTTAGGGTGAAATACGTATAAGCGGATACACAAACGTACGTGAAATCAAATCTTAACTGTCTTTTCTTTTTATTCCGATTTACTCTTTATGAGTACGAGAAACCAATGCGCTAAGGATTTTTGCTTAGTTGAGGAGATATGTTGTGGAATGCAATTTTAGATTCCTCATGTCTCTAATAACATCTTTATCAATGTCTGTTTTGCCTTGCAATTCTTAGAAGGGACAGATTAAAGCAGAAATCTGAACTTGGTTTCGAAAATTAGTTTACGGATTTAGAATTTTAGTATTTATTTAATTTATTCGTCAAAATCATCTTAAACCCAAACAAAATTATGATAGTATGATTGAATAGGTATATTAAAATAACGTTGACGTAAAAACAATTAGAGAATTGAAAAACGTCAGCTTTTTGACAAGTAACCAGAGGCGGAGATTTTAACATTTAGTAATTAAATGTGAAACTACAATTTTAGTATTTATTTAATTTATTCATCAAAATGAGCTAAACTCAATTAAAATTAGTATTAATTAGTATTTCAAATTTCAATACCTTTCAAACGAAGTATCACTTGCTATAAGTTCCTATTTAAAATTACAATGTCACAGTGGCGCTGTAACGTCATCTGTCACTATTATGTCACTTATTATGAGTAGTTAAGAAGCATACGTCTGTTTATTATCACCCTCCAAATTTCACTATTATAAGTATAACCGTTCAAAAGATACGAGGAGGGAACGGACTTTTGACTAGCACTGTATAATACATAAACTACTAGGCGTATAACACTACCTTATGGTACTCCAGATCCGATAGGATAGTAAGTGTTCTTCGTTTACCTTAGTTTGGAAGGTTCTTGTACTTAGTATGACTTCAGGAGATTTAAGTGGAAATTATTGAAAAAGTGGTGGCAATATGTTCTTGATTTTGTAAATTAGCCCTAGATACCAGCCTTTGTCAATTCTTCTTCTGCTAATGCCTATCCTCTATGGATGTTGGCTACCACAATGGCTCATCGTATTTTATTAACAGCTGTTCGAAATAGGTCTATGGTGGTCATACCTATCCACTGTCTCAAATTCTTAAGCCAGGATATTCGGCGGCATCCTGGTCCTCTATTTCCTTCTATTTTCCCTTCTAATATCAATAGTAGGATTCTGTATTTATTTTCATTTCTCACTATATGTCCGAAGTATGCTAACTTTCTTTCTTTAATGGATTTCAAGACTTCGGGTTCTTTTTGTAAACGTTGCATTACTGCGTCGTTAGTTATATGATGTACATATGATATTTTGAGCATGCGACGATAGCACCACATCGCAAGACTCCAACCGTCTGCAAGACGCATCAGTCAGTGTCCATGCCTCTGTTCCATACATAAGAACAGAAACACATAACAATTAAGGATTTTGAGTAGTATATGTAAGTTCAAGGTTAAATTCCAGAGAACTTTCTTCATCTGTTGGAAGGCACTCCTTGCTTTTTCGATCCTACATTTAATCTCGCATGAGTGATCTCAGCTGTCTGTGATGTTGCATCGTAGGTATGTTATTTGTTATTTTTTTTTTTTTTTTTTTTTGCTTTGTAGGCTTTGTCAATAAAGCCTACTAATATCGAGAAATTCGCCACTGCTGTAATGCTTATCTGCTAGTGCTTTATTAATGGTTTGAACAATTTGATGTACAGTTCAATGAGTCTGCCTAAAGCCAAACTGATTGTCTGGCCTCCAATTTTGGCCAAAGTTATATACAATTATAGATTTTGCCTTCTTTTGCTGGTTTTGAAGCAATAAATTAATTTGAAAAATTTTAGAATACGCCATTTTGAAGGTTTTTCTATTTACTAACAAATAAAATGTTTATATTTAGGTATAAATAGTTTTTATACTTAAATATACCTTTATTATACCTTTTTTAAGGGTAATAATAGTTTATATACCTTTTTAATGGTAATGGAAAATTCGAAAAAATTGCATTTTTCGCACCAAATTGTTAGTCATTAAAAACCACGCCGAAATTTCTACAGAAAATGTATAAGTAGTTTTGCTTACTAGAGGTATGTATTATCGGAATAGGTCGTCAATACTTGGCTACTGAGATGTCCTGAGAAAAACTTATTTTCCTGAACTATATATAATTTTAAGGATTTATATAATATTAAATTGTTTATAATATTCTATAATGTAATGCATTTTAAAAAATCACAAATCTAATAATAAATAAATTTCCGTTTCACTTTAATTTCCTGTTGTCTTGTCTCACACGTGAATCAAACTATACAAAGAAGTAGCTCTCTACACAATACTGTGTATTCACAATACCAGAACTTTCTTTCATCGACGTCTTCGATTTCCTATTTCGTGTGTCTATTATCGTATATCCTGTCGTGTCTTTTTCAAGCGCAGATAGTAAGTAGTATCTCCGCAATCTCGGTCTCAAGGTATTTAAGTGTTTACCTTCCCACATAACATAAGAAAAGCAAAGTGAAAATTATGCCTACACGATTTTACCGAAGAGCGAGTAGGTAGAGCGACTAGAAAAATATAAATTATTAATTTTTACTTATATGGGTGTATTGGATGGCCCACCCAATAGAGCCAAATAATTTTGAATGAATAAAAGTCAAAGACCTTTGAATGATTTTAAAATTTGGTTTTAATGTGAAGGTACAGGGTGAGTCAACGGGGGACTTCAAAACTACTAAAATTTTGCAAATTTGTTGTGATATGTTGAGAGTAAAATTTTAAAACACATAATAAGGCGAGTATTAAAATCACTGAAGCTGAAAATCACAAACAGAAATAAATCTAGAACTATTAGAAGAATCACGCTCATGGACAAAATGGATAACAGAGATAGAGAGATGGGATTTCGCAACGTATTTATCTGGAATAGTTACAGCCTAACATGGGGAGAATCATGTCGATAAAGTGGACTCAAAACGTATAGCAACAAGTAGAGTAACACAAAATACATTAAGAAACACTTAAGGACGACCTAAGGTAAAACTACCTATTAACGGCCTATACAAATTAGTGATGTAAATCCGACCTAATAAAAAAATTGAAATTCTAATGTAAATATGTTTTTAGTTAAACTTAATACTTCGGCGCGTGTATATTATAGCGAGAAATTTATTAGGCCATTTTGGTGTGTATAAATGGAGGGGCGACATGTTCGAGAGCGGTCGTCAATCCTTAGTGTTTCAGTTTCAGTAAGCATTGAGAAATTCATTGGTTACAATATTTGCTTGCAAATTATTACAGAAAACATTTTTTCATCCACATGCAGTAGTTTGTTCATTAGAAATGATAATGGTTAATAGTTGTATTTTTTATCAAATACTTTAGTAATTGGGCCAAAACAAAGTAGAATTTACAAAAATACACATATGTCCAAAAGTTTGGAATATTGGAATAGTTCATCTTTTTATCGATTTTTATATATAAACTCTTCTGAATAGTTAAACATCATTTTGTTTTAATTCTCAACAATACTAAATAAATCTTAAAACCAGATAAACCATAAGCAAAAAAATTATTTATTCTCTTGGAGTGAAAAACTTACAATGTACAACTTACATTTAAAAATAAATTAGTATAGAAAAAAATAATTTTTAATAAAACTAATAATTAGTATTTCCTCCATTGGCCTGTATTCATGCCTGTAGGCGATTTGGCATGCTGCCGATTAACTGGTCGAGCTGGGCTTGCGAAATTCTCTCCCATTCTTCACGAGCAGCATCTTTTAGTTCTCGAAGTGTAATAGAGAGATTGTTTCGCTTCTTAATGCGTGTTTTGAGAATGTCCCAAGCATGTTCGATAACTTTCATGTCGGGATAATTCGAGGGCCACTGTAATGTAGATATTCCTTCTTCTTCCAGAAAATTTTGTATTGCTGCTGTTCGATGAGGAGGTGCGTTGTCATGCATAAACACAAATTCATCACCTACTGCCCCTCGGAATAGACGTGCGACAGGATTTAAAACTTCCTCGATGTACACAGCACCAGTGGCTCTTCTCTCCAGAACCAGCAGTGGCGTCCGTGTACCACTCATAATACCACCCCAAACCATAATACTGCCACCTTCAAATGGGACACTCGGTTGGGCTGTTTCTAGTCGGGCTTGTCTTTCTGGGGCCCTCAAAACCAGTGTTCTTCGCAAATCAGATAGCAAGCCAATTTTTGACCCGTCAGAGAACATCACGTTATTCCAGTTAGGACCATGATACACCATTTCTATAGCTAATTGCAACCTTACTATTTTGTGTTGGTAGGTTAGTTTAGGAACACGTAGCGGTCTTCTACGATAGAAATTTACCGCATTTAGTCTGCGTGTTATTGTTTGCCGTGAAATATTCAGTCTTTGAAGCCTGGAAAGTTCTCTAGAAAGATTCCAGACGATTTCTGCGAGCTATCAATGTTATTTGCCCGTCTTGAGATGATGTTGTACATTGACTTCTACCACTTCTGGGACGATCCTTGACGTCATTTGTATCTTGGAATTTTTTATTTTATTTTCGATAAAGCACTCTGAGTAACATCAACAATATTCGCGATATAACTTTGACTCGAGCCCTGTTGTAACAAAGCAATTACTCTAGATCTGTCAAAATGAGATATCACGTTTCTAGGCATTTTTAAACGGCTCAATTCAAATTTGAACAAAGACTGAAATAATGCGTGAATACGCTAATCAGTTAAATGTGACCAACATCATACAAAAGCGATTCAAATTTTTTATCATTTTCATTTAAAAACGCTCTAGAATGAATATCAACAACAGTTTTAAAACCGCTATAGGCGTAGATACATTATTTGTACGTATTCCAAACTTTTGGACATGTGTATAGATTAGGCCGGTATTAGGGCACAATTTTAGTAGCTACTCTAATTCCGGCCCAATGAGCTGTAGTTACGAATGTGGTTTTTTTTTAATTCAAATTTTTGTTCTTCAATATCAAAAATTATTAAAAAAGTAATATATTCTTTTAAAAAAAATATTACCAAAAACGTACTATCAAAGTCCGTCCCATACTTTTTTCTGTAAAACCAAAAAAAGAAGTTTACAGCTATGAAAGTCAGGTAGTTATTTCTAATGGTAGAAAATTAAAAAAATTCCCAAAAAAAATTATTTTATTATTTTTTTTTGTAAAAAAAAAAAAAACATGCCCGATTGAACAATTTGAAAATAACAATTCAATTCCACTTAATATGCAGTCAAGGAGTACTTCTACTTCCAATGAAGCATATAATAACATATCAGACGAACTTATTGATGGCAGTGACAAAGAGCGATTCATCATTTGTGAACAATTTCCCCGACAACGAAAATTTCACTAACCTGAATTTAGATGAGGAAGACATATTAAATATCGATAAAAGTTTCAATGTGACGGAAGACACTTGCAACGGGAAAATTTTGAAAATTGAGCATTTAAATCTTAAAACAAACACCTGGCATGTAGAAGATGCAGTTAGCCATAAAGAAAACATCCCGGATAAATGACTACATCTATCTTATACTGAGAATATACGTATATGGTGAAGGGTTATCTGCTGCTAAAAGTTACACATCAACTTCCAACAATTTAAAAAAAAAATTACAATTTACGGACCAGCAAACAGAGGCCTTCCAAGAACTCAAACGCCTCAATATAGATATACAGTGAAGACGTAAAGGTTTGCATAAATTCAATATTTTTGTAACTAAAAATATTTGATTTGACGAAATCCTCGGACAGGCCGATTTATATTTTGGATTGAGCATCGGCTTGTATAATTCGAGATACTGGTGATGTCAAAATTCTCATGTATATGACGTCAGCGACGTTTTTTCAAATGGAACGATAATATTCTTTTTTTGTTTTTGAATTTTGCTTTAAAAAACAATTTCAAAAATATAAAACACTATAAGTCTAAAATCATCAGTTCGTGAAATAGAGAGAAATATTTATTACAATTTTTACACAATGTTATTACATGTTTTTATTTTGGGTAACACAATACATCTTACAATTAAATGTTGAAACTGCATGCCGTTTACATCCTGACAATAACCAAGTCGGTATTGAAATTCTTCTAAAACTCTATTTAATGTTTATGGGAGAATGAGTCTTACCTCATTTCGAATTATATCTTTTAATTCTTCAATATTCCCTTGTCTATTTATGTATACTTTAGATTTAAGATAACTATAAAAGTAAAAAATCAAGGGGGGGCTAAATCCCAAGATCTTGCTTGCCACTCTAAACTTCCTCGCCTACCTATTCACCTGTTGGCAAAATATTGTTGACAACAACTGCCCAAACATTAATTTTTTCGGATATTGCGTATGCGCCTCCATCATCCAATGAGTATTACTATCTGACCAATATCTTCAGTTTTGCCTCTTAACAGTGCCATTTATGTAAAATGTTGCTTCGTCTGAAATACTAGGTGTTTTATAAATTCTTCTTCTTCTTCTTTTTATGTAGACATGACTCTGTCTGCTTTTCAATGTGCCTCCAGTAAGTTGTCGTTCCATCGTTTTCGTGGTCTTCCTACTGACCGTCTTCCTATTGGGGAACCGTCTCTTGCCGTCTTTACTACTCTATTTGTTGAAATTCGCCTTATATGATCGTTCCATTCTACTCTTCTACTTCTTACCCAGTTCTTGATGTTCTCCACCTTGAATCTACGTCGTACATCTGGACTTCTAGCAGTGTCCCACAGTGTCTTCCCATCGATTTTTCTAAGTGTTTTCATATTTTCATGTATTTTCATGCTGTTTCTAACATCCTTTTTGTCCTCTCTGTGTCAGATCTTGTTTCTGCCGCGTATGTCATTATTGGTCTTATGAATGTTTTGTAAATTCTGCCTTTCGTTTCTTTCCAGATTTTCTACCAATGTTTTACAAATTGTGGGTCATTATTACATTTCTCCATCATCATTTCGCAAAATTAACTTCTTCGATCATAATCGTCCTCGTTGAGCTCCTGAACTAAATTAACTTTGAACGGGTGCCACAGAGTAGTTTATGTTTTTCACAAGAGACTCAAAAAAAAATTAAAAGCTGCGAGGAAGTAGACGAGTAGATCATAACACTGGACATTTACAGAAATGAGCAAACATTTGTCGTTATAGGAGCATATTCCCCTAGTGAAAACGCTAATGCGCACACAAGAGATGAATTTTCCGAAAATCTAAGAGAAAATATATATCAGAATGAAGAAATCTGCATACTAAGAGACTTTAACGCCAGAGTCAGAAGAAAATAAAGCAATCCCATAGTGGGGAAATGTGCTTAGACTTAAAGGCTATGAATGTATTTTTACAGCACAATTTAAAGAAATCCATAAATTGACATGGATACAACCAAAGAAGAAATTGCAATCAACTATTGACTATCTGATCCGGCCATAAAAAGCAACTGGCTGCGCCACTGATATCTAATATACACAAACGTTTTTGAAAAGAACTAATTCACTAACCACATGATATGACGTAAAATACTGTTGTGAATTTATTAATTGTTATGTCTTTAATTTATAATGTCTTTACTAATTTATTATATTGTTCCTACTTTAATTTATTAAAAGGCACGATAATTTATATAAGTTTATTTCTCACTAAATAATACACATAATTTATTTAGGCGAGCGTAACAAAAATATCGCGAGCGCGAATCTTCTTTATTAACTGTTCCTTCCCAAATAAAATGTCCTTTATATATGCCATTGCCTTTACGCTAGAATCATCGAACAGCCTTCTCGATTATAACGGTAAGGCAAACGGGTATTTTTACATCGGCTCGACCGTTTCTGGAAGGTCTCTTCAGGTAAATTTCTGCCGGCTAATAGAATACTCTCGTAAAATCTAAAAACAGAACACATTAGTCATAATATTTACGGTTATTTTAGGCCAGGATAATTATCGTAACATTGCCCCCCTCTTAAAAGATGGTTCCTCCTGGAACCTTGTCGGGACTGAAACCGGAACTGTATGCTGGTATCGGCAACTGGACCCTCTTTTACAACTTCCAGTTGTATAAAAATGACAAGGGACGGTTTTCTCTCCGCACCAGTAACTATGCGGATTGCAACAGACTAACACCTGGACTTCGGTGTCTTTAAAGATCTCCTCCACCATATTTCGGATAACCCTCCAATCTAATTGGCGGCACTCCAACTTTGGCATGGCTAACTTTTGCACGTCGGACTCTAGTACGTGCTCTCTCAATTGAAGTAAGGCTTCCCACACATCTCGGTAGGTAGGTTGGTCACGGGCAGTGTCTTTTGTTACCAGGTAGAAAAGGTAACGTGATGCATCTTGGAGTTTCAAGGTTTTACCGGGAGCTGGCACCTGGCATTGAAGTTCTGCAACTCGACCAAACTTCCTTCGAAAGACGGATGCCAACCCTGGTGCGTCTTTGATACTGGCCGGGATGGTAAGGGCCAGCGAGTAGTCATCGGGGAGCGCGAGTAGATCTTGCTTTTCTTCAGTGGTAACACCATGTCTTGCTTTACCGGTACCTCCATAGGCACCCATGAATTCCTCAAACGTGAGGTCAGACACGTCTTGGACTTGGTTTGCTTCCACTTCTTCATCTACGTCGTGGTCACCTTCGAAAGACGCCAGCCGGTTATGGTGTACTATCATCGGCTTTCCCCTCGGAATCTTGCTTATTCGGTAGATGACATCGTTGATCTTCTCCATGATGAGGTATGGACCTTCCCAAAACTGCTGCAATTTGGGAGAACAACCTTTTCGCTTCTTGGGATTATACAGCCATACTTTGTCGTTCTTCTTAAAGCAACCCTTTTCGGCTTGTGTATCGTACCGTTTCTTCATTCGGTCGCTAGCGATCTGAAGGTGGGAACGGACCAACTCATGTACATCGTCCATTCTTCTTCGTAATTCGATCACATAATCTTCACCTACTACATCTTCTCCAGGTCGACACCCAAATTCTAGATCACAAGGTAGTCGCATTTCGCGTCCGAATAGGACTCTGGCTGGTGTCTGGCCCGTTGATTCGTTAACAGCAGATCTGTAGGCCATTGTGAAGAACGGAAGGTATTGGTCCCAGTCTCGCTGATGATCGGACACCATCTTTGTCAAATACTTGCCAACTGTCCTATTCATTCGTTCTACCATACCATCCGATTGCGGATGATACGCGGTAGTTCTTGTTTTCTTCATGCCTAGTCTATCACATATTCCTTGGAATAGATCACTTTCAAAGTTCCTGCCTTGGTCACTATGGATCTCCAAAGGCACTCCAAATCGGCTGATATATTCTTGGATCAACTTATCTGCAACGGTGGCGGCCTTCTGGTCTGGAAGTGCATAAATCTCGACCCACTTAGTGAAGTAATCCATTACTACCAACATGTACTTGCCCCCATTTTCACTTTCTGGAAATGGCCCTGCAATGTCCAAAGCTATTCTTTCAAACGGGCTTCCAACATTATATTGTCTCATAGGAGCTCTCCTTTTCCGGTGAGGCCCGTTACTCGTAGCACAAATAGTACATTTCTTACACCAGTCTTTTACGTCGTCGGAACTGTTCATCCAATAAAACCGTTCCCGAATTCGCTGAAGGGTTTTCCTTACACCAAAATGCCCTCCCGATGGACTGTCGTGTAACTGACGAAGTACTTCGGCTATTCTGCTCTTTGGGATCACCAACTGTCTTCTTTTCTCTGAACCGTCATCATTTTCCAGGACTCGTTTGAGCAAGCCATCTTCGATGATAAATGAGTCCCACTGGGCCCAATACGTCTTAACTACTGAGCATAGGTTTGATATTTCCTGCCAAGGTGGTCGACGGTTTTCCTCTTTCCATTTTCGGATTTTCTGTATAACTGGATCTCTCTCTTGTTCTTCCCTTATCTTAGTAGGCGTCCAGTCGTCGTTGACAATCGTCGTTCTTAGCACTGCTGCTTCCTTGGATTCCGTTTTGTTGCAGTGGGAACACTCTGCGGGGCATGGCCTTCTGGAAAGAGAATCAGCATTTCTGTGGCTAACTCCGGCTCGGTGCTCAATCTTAAAATCGTATTCTTGGAGTCGTTCGATCCACCTGGCTATCTGACCCTCTGGATTCTTAAACTGCATCAACCACTTAAGGGCGGCATGGTCGGTTCGGATTAAAAACTTCCTTCCATAGAGGTATTGATAGAAGTGCTCTACTGATTTAACTACTGCTAGAAGTTCTCTTCTCGTGACGCAATAATTCCGCTCAGGTTTTGAAAGAACTTTACTAAAATATCCGAGGACTCGTTCCTGTCCTCCTTGAATCTGAGACAGCACTCCTCCAATTCCCACATTACTTGCATCCGTATCTAAGATGAACTCTCCTTCTGGCAGTGGATACCCCAAAATTGGTGCTGCTATTAAATGCTTTTTCAACGTTTCAAAGGCATTTTGGCAGTCTATATCCCAGCGGTATTCTCTTGCTTCCTCTGTAAGTCGCGTTAATGGCTTAGCGATATCTGCAAACTTCTTAATAAACCTCCGGTAGTAAGTACATAGTCCAAGAAAACTTCTCACTTGATGTTTGTCAGTTGGTTTTGGCCATTCCTTAATGGAATCGATTTTTCCCTTATCCACGGCCACTCCTTCTTTACTGACTATATGACCCAGATAATTGACTTTACCTTGAAATAGCTGGCACTTCTTGGGGTTTAGCATCAATTGGGCAGCTTTAAGTCGATTAAAAACGTTTTCTAAATTCCTCAAATGATCTTCGAATGTCTCCCCCAAGACGATTATGTCATCTAAATAAACCAGGCATGTTTTCCAAGATAACCCTCTCAACACATTTTCCATAAGCCTCTCAAATGTCGCAGGAGCATTACAAAGTCCAAATGGCATAACGTTGAATTGCCACAATCCAGATCCTGTGGTGAAGGCTGTCTTTTCTTTATCGACTGGGTCCATTTCTACCTGCCAGTATCCAGACTTCAAATCTAAAGTAGAAAACAATTTACTTCCAGCCAATGTGTCCAATGTGTCATCGATCCGAGGCAGAGGATAACTATCTTTCTTGGTAACGTTGTTCAGCAAACGGTAATCCACACAGAACCTCGTCGTTCCGTCTTTCTTCTTAACCAGGACCACCGGAGAGACCCATGGACTCGTAGAAGGTTCTATCACCCCGTCTTTCTTCATTTCCTGAACAATCGTTTCAGCTTCCTCTCTCTTCGCCTGTGGTAATCGTCGAGCTGTTTGACGAATTGGCTTAGCATTACCAGTATCAATTTTATGCTTAACAACGGTAGTTCTTCCCGTCTTTCCTCCTTTCGGTACGAAAATATCACGATACTGCCGAAGAAATTCCCTTAATTTCCTTTTCTCCATCTGATTTAGAGACTGTCCTGCAACTGCAACCATTTGGTCGAATTTGTCGTTGGAATTATCAGATGTTGTCGCCTGACGAATTATGGATGTCACAGGTACACAAGTTCCTACTTTTGTCTCTTTCTTTATGGTCACTGGGTAGTCGTTGACATTGATAAGTCTCACAGGAATTTCTTTAGCCGAAGTCACCAATTCCTTTCCAATTATGATTCCACGGCCAACCTCATCGTCGTGGTTCCAAGGCTCCATCATAACAGGTCTCCCTTCGTCTACAATTCCCTGTAGTCGCGCTACTATGATCGTTTCGCTTCTCGCAGGCACGACTGTATCTTCTGTAATGGCTGCTTGCACAGTGTTGTCATTATGTGGATGGAGAAATACCTCCTCGTTGCCAACTTTGATTACCTTATTCTTAAAATCCAATTGGAATCCATGCATATTCATTACGTCCATTCCTAATATAACATCCTCTTCGATGTCAGCAACTATAACAGTATGGACAAACTTTTCTGCCCCAATTCCCAATTGTACCTGGATTTCTCCATGAATGTTGGCATTTTCACCTGTAGCGGTCCGAAGTCGTAACCTCGTTGGTAACAGTTTCTTTCGGCTGTTTATAACTGTCGGGCGTATAATGGTTCTGGTCGCTCCGGTATCCACCAACAACGTATGCTTTTTACCATTTATGTCTCCATCTACATATACACTATCTTCACGACATTTCAAAGAAGCTATTAGTATGAGAGGGTCTTTGGAAAAGTTCTGGGTCGAAGCTGCCCCCCTAAGGCTGACCCGTTCTAGTTTTCCTGATGGTGAGTTTCTTGATTTGCGTCGTACCTAGGGTGCTTACAGGAGCTTCGTACGTGTCCTATTTCGCCACAATTCCAGCATCTGATGGTCTTCGTTTTCTTGTATGTCATGCTTTTCATCATATTAACGAGCTGGTCAAGTTTATCTTCATCTTCCTCTTTTACAGTCCTAACTTTACTGTACCCGCCAGAGGCCTGCGTAGCTGACTCGTATTCGAGGGCGGCGGATAGGACATCAACCAGCGTCTTGTGACGAGCTAATCGCAGTGTTCTCTGCATTTCATGATCACGAAGACCATCAATAAACGTTTGAACGGCCAATTTTTCCATCATGTCTTCGGGAGCTGTTGGATAAGCATATCGTACTAATCTGGCAATATCTACCTCATATTCTTGAAGAGCCTCATCTTTCTTCTGTCTACGATTTTTAAGCTGCGACTGATATACATGCTCCAAATGTTCGTGGCCATATCGCATATTTAACCTCTTCTTCAGTTGTTCGAAATCATCGGTCTCCTCTACGGCTATGGTCTGAAGCACATCTAAGGCATCTCCTCGAAGAGCGATAGTCAGGTTTACAGCCTTTTCTTTTTCAGACCATCCATTTGCTCTTGCGGCTGATTCGAACTGTTTCATGTAGTTGTTCCATGATGATTTTCCGTCGAAAGTTGGGACTTTCACATGGACAGAACCTCCACTTCCTTCAAATTTCGGTCGTGTTTCCAACTTACATTTCGTCTCGTCTTCTTTTGTCTCCACTGTAATTGGATTGTTTCCTCTCTCTGCTGTCCCTGTTTCCTCCAGCTTCTTTTCCATCTCTTTCCATATCTTTTCTTCGAAGGCCAACATATCGGCAGCAACTTGGTTTTTTAACGAAGATATTCTATCGTCCAGGGCAGACATCTCAGAAGTGACTTTAGAGATTTCCAAAGAGATATTAGCAGAGACTTTGCTTTCCAGCGAAGAAATCTCGTTAGAAACTTTGTCTTCCAAAGAAGCGATGTCGCCGGAAACTTTGTTCTCTAATGATGCGATGTCACCAGAAATTTTCGAAATCGACGAGAGGACAGCATCATGTTTGTCTTCAAATATATAAGTCTCTGGATCTAGTCCTTCTTCTAGCAAAGCGTTCTTTAGTCGTTGGACTAACTCAGCCTTTTTTCCGGTAGAAGCTAATTCTCTGTCTTCAAGATGTCTTCTTAAATTAGTCACTGTCAGCTCATAAATCGTAGCCATTTTCACAATTTATTTTATATTCACTTGTATTATTATTATAAGTCTAATTTATGTTCGATCTCACTCTGACACCATTTGTTGTGAATTTATTAATTGTTATGTCTTTAATTTATAATGTCTTTACTAATTTATTATATTGTTCCTACTTTAATTTATTAAAAGGCACGATAATTTATATAAGTTTATTTCTCACTAAATAATACACATAATTTATTTAGGCGAGCGTAACAAAAATATCGCGAGCGCGAATCTTCTTTATTAACTGTTCCTTCCCAAATAAAATGTCCTTTATATATGCCATTGCCTTTACGCTAGAATCATCGAACAGCCTTCTCGATTATAACGGTAAGGCAAACGGGTATTTTTAAATCGGCTCGACCGTTTCTGGAAGGTCTCTTCAGGTAAATTTCTGCCGGCTAATAGAATACTCTCGTAAAATCTAAAAACAGAACACATTAGTCATAATATTTACGGTTATTTTAGGCCAGGATAATTATCGTAACAATACTAACTAATTTACCTAAAAATATGAAATTACTTTTCCACTTCGTTGACTCATCCTGTACAAGGTGTTCCACAATTTACGAGCGTCGCATTTTAATAAAGTTTTAATTCAAAACCGCTAAATATATGCCCAGAAAAGTTTCGTAAAATATTTATTTGGAGTAAAAGCATCTGCGAGTTGAGAAAATTAAATGTGTGGTTGTTAGTAAGAATGCCACTTAATCCCACCCATTCGTATAAATAATCCTAAATACATACATTAATACATAATGAAAAGAGTATGTAACGAAAACGAGATTTATATTTACAGTATGTAGTTGTAAGAAAAATGTATCGAGGAGATTTATTATTTCCTTCTTTCCTGAGTCTCCTCTGAAAAAGTATTAGGTTTTATAATAATTTTTCTATTTTTATTTCATTTGGGAACCTTAAGGTTAAGATATTAATAACGTGTATATAGGGGAAGAAAATATTTTTTTACAAAATTACTCTAAACAAATAAAAAGTAACGTTTGTTAAGACATTTTTGAAAAAAGTAACGGTAATATAGTTCCGTATTCGCTAAAATAAACAGTACCGAAAGTGAACAGTGTATTTATATTTATTTTTTAATTTACATAATTGAGACGGCCGACGTGAGAAGGCACATGTGCCTATGTGCCCTTTTTACGCAGAATGGCTGTTTAGGTTTGCCATGTTTTCCCCTTTACAATGGTATAACTTTGATGTATGTATTTATCTTTTACAATGAGGTTGGTGGAATTGTTTGAATATTAGTGTGCAGTGCAGGATGTTTTTCCAGACATGTGATTGTTTATAAACGGTTTTTGCAGGTATTTTTTATAGAGGGCTATTTATCGCTTCTCATTTGTTTCGGTCACTTATCATATTATGTCGTATAATGGTGGTATAATAGATGATAATAGGTATTAATATATTATAGTGAGGTTAAAGTATCGTTGTTCTTATTCTGATAAGATTTATTCTATTATATTATTATTACCTATATCCTATATGATAAGAACCATGATACGTAATGAAGAGTATAGTGATTACGAAAATGTTCAAGAAGTTAATATTTCTGATGGGAAGAGGAAAAGGAAAATGATCCATAAACAGAAAAATAAGAAACAAGAAACCAATAAATTATTGCGTGTTCAAGGTAAAGAATATGTATCTCTACCGGAAAGAAGGTTAAATCCAAGTCATTCAATTTAGTTACTGACTGCTGCCAGAACAAATACCACAAAAATCTGCCTCTTCATTTTCAAGTAGAACTTTTTGATTACTTCTACAACTGCCAGAACAAAAGTCTCCAAGATAGCCAGTTATACAGCTGTGGACCTGGCTAAACATCCAGAAACTAGAAGGAAATCTCTTAACCCAAAAAAAAACAAGAAGTCATACCTGGGCCTATCGTATATCTGTAAGAAGAAACAATGTTTCAGTGTGTCGCAAGTTTACTTTGGACTTGTTTCAAATTTCAATAAAACGCATACGTATTATTCAAAAAAAGATCTTGTTGGGTGGTTCATTTGAAGAAAAAAGAGGAAAACATTCTTATAGGCCCAGAAACATTTCAGATGACGTTGTTGTGTTAATGGGGGAGCACTTGGCTAGTATACCCTATGATGAAAGTCGTTACTGTAGAAACAAGAGTAATTTGTAATATTTTGACCACACTTTATTAAATATAAAATCATTGTATGGGTTATTGCAGGCTTTTTTCAAAGAAAGAAAAAAGGAAACTCTCAAGATGTCTTATAAAACATATTATCAGTACTTTAAAACTAAGTTTTCCTATTCTGTTTGCAAACCTAAAATAGATTTATGCGATTATTGCCAAGAATGTAAGATCAAGCTAAATGCCAATGATAAAGACCTATTTATGACTTTTTTTTGAAATCCACAAAAGGAGAGCAAATACAAGAAAGAATTGCGTGATATGTATATTGCTAAATCCAAAGAAGAAAATCCCTCGCACCTAGTTTTGGAGTTTGGACTATTCTCAAAATTAGCTAATACCAAAGCTAAATGTCAATACTCAATTTTACAAAAGAATATTTTGGTTGTACGGTTTTAACATTCATGTGCTTAACGACGACTCTAGTTATTGCTATACCTTTACTGAGTATGATGAAAAGAAAAATCTTAACTCTGTGGTATCTTTTTATTTGATTGTATTAAAATACAGATAAGTAAATTGTCTACCATTAAAACTATGGCGCTGTTATCTGATGCTGCAGGAGGACAGAACAGAAATTTAACTGTTACAAAATTTTCATCGTGGTTTACAAGAGTATTCCAAGTAACTGCCATACATCTGTTTCCGGTTATAGGCCACACCTTTTCCCAATGTGACAGAAATTTTTGTGTGATCAACAAGGCTATTAACAAAGCTGAAGTAATAGGAAGTCTCAAGCCATACCTTATTGCTATGGTAACATGCAGGAAAAATTCTTCGCCATTTGAAGTAAAAATGAACAGTGCCCTTCTTCAAGACTGGGAATCTTTCCTTAAACCTTTTTTCTTGCCTAAACGTGTGTCAGGGGCGGTCCGTCGGGGTAGGCAAGATAGACCCTGTTGAACTGTTCAAATGTACAATAATAAATTATTTATTAATATAAATTACTTAATTCAAAATTGTGATTTATAAATTTTGACTTCGAAGTTAATTATTTTACGCTCCTCGTAGTAGTCAAAGGCACATCAAATGTTCGCCTGAAAATGGAATAAGACGTATATAATGTATATATATATATATATATATATATATATATATATATATATATATATATATATATATATATATATATATTATATATATATATATATATATATTATATATATACACATATATATACACATATATATATATATATATATATATATATATATATATATATATATATATATATCTGTCTTACACCGACCAAGCTATGAATTGCGAATATTTTATTTGGAAAGGCGATTTTTTCGTGGAAAGTTTCGTTGTAATCAACACTTCTTGTTCTAAACTTCTAAACAAGCCACAAGGTTAAAGTAAAGGGTCTGTTGTAAAGTGCATAAAGGCTAGTGAAATTGTAATAATTAATTTTTGTTTTTTACTAGGAGGTTAAGTATTTTATAAATAGGTAGGACAATTTAAATTTGTTTGTGAAAAGTTAAGTGACAGGTAAATTTAAGTATCTAATATAAAATGAATATTTTAAACGATATAATCTGTAGTTTGATTGGCACGCCTTTTACAAGGCGCCAAAATCAAGAAAGATTAGAAATCATTGTAATGGGCCGGCATTTGCCAAATTTACAGATATTATCCATAGATAAGAAGGATAATCGACCATTTTCGAGATCGTTTTAAACAATATGGTACAAAAACCATAAATCGGTATGCGGTAGTTATTTTAGAAAATTGGAATTAAATTAGAAAACACTTTTTTGTTGGTCTTCTCTACTGCCTTCAAATTTTAAGCAAAGTGTTTGCGTGAGTCAGGCATATTCAGATTTGAAAAATTTATCAGCTAGGGTCAAAAAACATGAATCTTCGAAAGAACATTTAAACAATTGCTTAGATTTAAAAAGATTAGAAAAACATACGCAAACTATTGACAGTGCTTTAGCTGGACATGTTACTTTATCCAATAAGTTATTATAATGAGGAGTTAAAAAAAAATTGAATTTTATTATCATATTTAATTGATGTTACGATAATTATAGCAAAACAAGAACTTGCATTTCGCGGTCGAGATGAAAGTCATAATTCTTCAAATGTGGGTAATTTTAAAGACATTTTTAACTTAACAGTTAAATGCGATCAGGAAATCCAGAGTCATATTAAAAAAATAGAAGGGGTGTTCACGGGTTTGTCAAAAACAATTCAAAACGATTTAATAGATTGTCTTGCTGATTATATTAAAAATGAAATTTCAAGAGAAATTAATGAACCTCAATTTTTTTCTATATTAGCGGACGATACTACTGATATTACTGAAAAATCACAGTATACTTTAACAATCCGGTTTGTTAACAAAATTGGTCAGGTAACAGAAAGATTTTTGGGGTTTTTTAATATTAGCGAGAATAGATCTGCAGACGCTCTATATAGTTTAATTAAAAACGTTCTTGAGCCATATGATTACAAAAATAAATTGATTGCCCAATGTTACGATGGGGCAAGTGTAATGGCCGGCTCTTTAAATGGGTTGCAATCAAAAATTAAAGTAAATGCTCCAAAAGCTTTTTTTCACATTGTTGTGCTCATAGATTAAATTTAGTTTTGCAAAACGACTCAAAATGTATTAAAAATTGTAGGATATTTTTTGCAATGGTTATATTAATTCATGGTTTTTTGAATCATTCGGCGAAAAGAACATTTATTCTGAATTCAATTCTAAATCGAAGTATCCCAACAAATTGTGAAACTAGATGGACTTCAAAGACGTAAGCGTTGTTAATTCAAAATGGAATGAGTTAATTTCAGTTTTCAATCAAATTATCGAAGACGAAAATTCAGGAGCCGAATCTATAAATGGTGCTCGAGGATATTTATAAAATTTTAAAAAATTTGAATTTGTATTTCTTCTTTGTCTTTATAACGAAATATTTAATAAAACTGACATTCGGATAAAAATGTGTGTCAAAAAGAAATAGATATAGCTTTGGGAAGAATAAGACAACTTCATAACGATCATGCTTTTATTAATTTATTTTCTGTGGCTGCTGAAACAAGGGTTCAGAATTTAACTCTAACCAACCTAAAAGAATGAAATAGTCGTCCGATGTGGACCGGACTACAAAATATATAATCTTTATATTTTGAAATTATAGATAATATTATTATGCAACTAGAAGATCGTTTTAGAGATTTAAAAGATTTACATTTTTTTAGAATTGCAAATTCTTCACAATTTCAAAATTTTTCAAAAAGTTTTCTACATAATTTGATAAATAGTTTAATAACACAATATTCTGAATTATTTGATAAACAAAAATTAATTAATGAACTAGGTGTCATTTACGAGGATGGGCAATTTTATACTCTAAATGTTATTAAAATTTTGCAATATTTTAATGAGAATGAATTAATCGAAATATTTTCTGAAGCATACAAATTATTTGTTTTAATTGCTACTTAAAGAATTAAAAACTATTTAAGAAATGCTATGTCGCAAAATCGACTGACAGCTTTGTCTTTACTTTCAATTGAGAAGGAGATTCTTTCCAGTTTGTCTAACAACGAACAATTTTACGACACAATTATAAATACGTTTGCTTCTGCCAAAGACAGGCGCATTAATTTAATTTATCGGCAATAAAATCCGTTTAACTATTTTTCGGCAAGGCATTTTAGATTGCAAGAATAAAACATTAAAATACAAATATATATTATGTTCTTTTCAGCTTTTCCACTTTCAGATCGGCCGGTAGGTTTTCAAGCATATATTGACATCTGGCTGATGGTTTATCCCACAATCCGCCGATAGGCTGTGGACTTTTTTGAGAATTAAAGTATAATTTCACTATTTGAGAGAGTGAGTCATCGTTTAAAGGCCCAGAAATGCGGAAAGCTGTTTGGAAATCCAGTGACGTACACTTACTTTTATTTTAACGTTAATTATATTTTATTTTTCAAATATTAATGTTCGAAATAGGCCACAATATATTTATTTACAAGTTTTTACTGACGTTTCGATCTCTATATCCAAAGACCGCTTTCAAAGATATAAATGATAGTTATATTTATTTTATTTGTTTATTATTATATATTTTTATAATCTTATATTGTTTATTTTTTTTTCTATCTTTAAAAACGGAATAGAGATCGAAACGTCAATGTATTAAACATGTAAATAGATATATGGTGGCTTATGTCCAACCTTCTCCCTAAAAATACAGAATTCCACAAACAAGCAGCTATAGAAAAATAAATATATCTGTCATTTGTATGTTTGAAAACGGTCTCTTTATAGAGATCGAAACGTCCGTAAATTAAACATTTGAATTAATATATTGTGGCTTATTCCCAACATCATTTCTAAAAATACAGAACGACAAGCGAAAAGCCATAGAAAATAAATAGTACTATCATTTGTATAATTGAAAACGGTCTCTGGATATAGAGATCGAAACGTCAATAAATAAACATATGAATAAATATTTTGTGGCTCATTCCCTACATTCCCCTAAAAATACAGAATGCCACAAACCAAAAGCTATAAAAAAGAAGTAATTTTGCAGAAAGTTTACTGATACCAACCGGCTGTCGCGGAAGTTACGCTAAAACGTCTTTTAACGTGACCCGTCCTTAAAGAGTTACACAATGAAATTTTTTTAAAACAAATTTTAAGACAGTTTCCACACCACCCCAGAGGTATGTCTTGTGGCGCGATACTTTTTTTTAAATGGGTGTTTGCCAAGAGCCATATTGTCTTATTAAATAAAATGAACAAAACACTTAAACAGTATAAAACAAAACAAAATAAAATCCTATAAAACAAAATAAAATTCTATAAAAACAAAATAAAAATAATGTTTGATGTGCTTAAACACAAACACTATACACACTTACTATGTTCTCGTTTTTTTTTTTTGTTTTTGGTTTTTTTTATGCTGATGTTCTTATTAAACTATTATAAAATATTATTCGCTGTCTAAACCTGAAGATGCAGTGCTGCTATCGCTGTCATTATCTTCACCACCTGGTGTAATTATAATTGGCTCTAGTAAAACTTTTATATAAGTGTCAAGTTTCCACATACGATGTTCTTCTTTAATTATGTGGCCTATACATTTAGCCCATTTCTCTGGAGTTACATGGAAGATTGCTTGAATCAAAAGTTTCTTAATTTCGTTTAATTTGAACGTTTTGTTATTGCGTGCTACTTCTCCTTTCACTTGCTCCCAGATAAGTTCAATGGGATTAAGTTCGCAATGATAAGGTGGTAGACGCAGAACTTTGACACCATAATCTTTTGCAGTTTCATCTACAGCATATTTAAGATATTCAATTTTCCTTAACCCTGAAATGTCAAGGAGCTAAATTTTGAGCATTGATTCTTCGTATGCAATCCCCTTTTCTGTAAGCCATTGTTGAATCCTCTCTTTCAATTTCTTTAATAATCACCTGTTTTTTTCGACTCAAGAAGAAAACCATCATCAAGAAACCCTGTATCACTTCCTATATGGGTGACTATTAAACGCCGTCCCTTTCCTGATGGAGCTTTTAATCCTGTATATCAGCCTTCTATAAATGCTTCGCGTTTACTTTTGACATTTAAATCTTGCCAAACTTTTCCAACTGTATGACCTTTTCCAACCTTGGTTAATCCAGGTTTCATCCAAATAACATATTTTGCGTCCAATGCTGCGAATTTTGCGTATTTCTTCTAAATATTTTCTTCTCCGCACAATAATTTTATTTTTTTCTAATAGCATACTTTTTCTGTTGAGTTTTACATATCGAAAGTTCATTTCACGCATGGTCCTGGTTAAGACTCTACGAGATATCTTGGGTAAGGAGTCATCGTTTTCGAGCTCTTGAGAAATATTTTTCAGTGTTGGAATTTCACTCCGAAAATAAAATGAATGAATTTTTCGACGTATAATATTCCTTGTCTCGTCATCCAAAACAATGCTTTTCCTACCTCTAGTTTTACCTTTTTCTTGCTTTTTATTTTCCGATGTATTTTTAAGTACACGATAAATACAGCTAACGGATACTTTTGTTAAACTGCTACAAATGTCGACCGCTTGGCTAACATTTAATTCCATTTTTCTGCCGACAATTCCTTCATAAACGTTTCGTATTATTACCTTCTCTTCGGACGTTAACATTTTCCGTCTCTTTTGCGGCATTTCATTTTTGGAATCAACATCAGAATTTTGCAGTCTTCTCTTGGAACAACTCGGTTTTTCGTCCAACTCCAATAAAACTCAAACCAAATAATCACAGAATATAACTAAAAATTTACTATAAAATGACAAACTATAACACTCGTATTATCAATAACACGTTTTATCAATAACACAAACTTATCGCATAAAATACCCTACCCTCAGAAACGCCAATGTAAATAACCTATTGTTGATGGGCACTCGCTCGGCAAAAACTAGTCTTACGGCTTTCTGTGGATCTGAATTGAAACGGAATTCCGTCGCTAATTCCAAAGTTGCCAAACGATTGAAAAATATTGTTTTAAAATATCGATTTTTATTTTATAAATTTAAATATGTAAGGAAACGGAACATATAAATAAAATTTATTTCATTACAATTTTGTGCTTAATTTTTACTATTGAAAAAATCAGGTTTTTTTGTATTTTTATGACGGTAATAATCGCTGCATGGAAGAATACAGGTTTTGTATGACCATAATTACTACTTGTGAACAAGAATTGGCTACATTGTACGACAACTTCTGGTCAAGTCTACTATAGAGAAGCACAAATAAATATACTACTTTATATATTCTGTAATTTCTTATGAGGAAACGCAAATTGAAATCGAGAAAACAGGCAGTTTTCGAGGGCCGCTGTGTACATTTAAATTTGAGGATATTCTGCGTTTAAACTATGATATCACTCTTCTAAATTGAGGGTTTCGACTCTAATAGGTTGAGACTTGGCAATATGATAATGCTTAGAAAACAATTGTGTGGATGGCAAGACAAATCGTAAATAAAAATAACTTAAAATAGAATAAAAATATTTTATTAATTACATAATTAATTATAAATAAGTATAAATAATACAATTATAATTTTAATAAGGTGTCATATTGATTACTTATTATCGTATCGGTATGTGCTATACTTTTTTAAAGTTACTAAAAAATTGCACTTTTTTACATAATATTTTTAACAGTATCGGCTAATGAATTCATGAAAATTATTTTTGCAAATAGAAAACGGAAGGCTGATGTTTTCTAAGGATTTAACAAATAGCTACATGAATTAAAAGGCGTCTTCTAAAATGAACAATTTCATCTGATATTTATAAGGTTATTTGGAATACAAAAGAGATTAACGATGCATCTGAAGTTGTTCATTAGAAATTGTATCCCAGCTCTTTAATTTTATTTATGTTAAACTTTCCCAACTTCTTGCTCCTTATTAAGTAATGGTCAAACAGTCTGTATGTTTATCCATGTAAACAATTTTTCATCAAGTAACAACTTGCAAGTTAATTTTGCAATACATGTTATGAAAATATTTCTTATTTTGTGTTTTAGTTTTAACCATATATTGACACGAAAAAAAAACAAGAATTTCAGTAGACATGGTACAAAAAGCCTTTACATTATAAGAGCATAAATCGTTGTATACATTAATGACCTGTGGCCTAATTTTAAATTCCACTCACTTAGAATCGTTTGTCACCATGATCAAATTAATTAGTATTAGCAATTTAAATGTGTAAACACTAATGGCGAAAAAGTTTCTTCTGAATCAGCAGTTCTCATTGTAGTATGATCATTAAAGCAAAAGTTGTCAACATTATCTCTTAAAAAACAATCTCAATCCATTGAGCAACTTATACTTCTGGTGTAATAATAATTGGACTATGAAAACAAATAGAGATAATGAAATAGGGATACTAACATATGATGAATATTTAGACTTCATTCAAAAAATGAAACAGAAAAGAATACCAGGCCCAGATGAAATTCTCAATGAGCTGATTAAAAACGGAAGGCAAAAGTTATTAACAAGTATCTATAACCTAATAGTTAAAATATGGAAAGCAGAAGAAATGCCCGAGGATTGGAAAGAAGGCAGAATTATACCAATATTTAAGAAAGGAGAAGTAGCAAACTGTAACAACTATAGAGCAATATCTCTGCTGAGCACAACATATAAAATTTTAACAGCCCTCATCAAGCAAAAACTCACTCAATTCACAGAGAAAAAAATTGGGGACTACCAGCAAGGATTTAGAGAAGGCAGATCCACTACAGATGTAATCCACATAGTTACACAAACAATCGAAAAATGCCACGAACAGAACATAGAACTCCAGATCCTCTTCGTAGACTTCAGACAAGACTGTATTGGAAGAAATAAATTATGTATTGAAATGATATACCAGCAAAATTAATCAGATTAACAAAAATGACCATGGGTGGAGCTCGAGCTAAAGTAACAACAGAAGAAGGTAGCATAAAATCAATTGCAATAGAAACAGGAGTACGGCAAGGCGATTCCTTGTCAACCACATTATTCAACATAGCAGTAGAAGGAACAGTCAAGGCCAGTAAAATTAAAGGAACTATAGCCCACTCCTCAACACAAATAGTTGCATGTGCAGATGATTTAGTTCTTCTTCTGATTCTTTGCTCTGGCAAGCAAGCAAAAGAGGACTAGAAATTAACGAAAGAAAAACAAAATATCTACTCTGCTCTAGAAGAGAAGATAACAGGACGAGAGAAATCAAAATAGAAAACTACACTTTTGAAAGAGTCCAACAATTTAAATATTTGGGAATAATAGTGAATGCCCAAAACAAGAGAAGTAAAGAAGTAACGTAACGAATACTAGCAGGCAACAAAACATACTGGAGATATCATAGGCTCATGAAGGATAAGAACTTATCCAGAAATACAAAACTGAAAATATACAGAGTTGCAATCAGATCAGTAGTTACGTACGCAGCTGAGACAATATGCCTCACGGAAAAAGATAAAGAAAAATTGAGAATTTTCGAAAGGAAAATCCTCAGACGGATTATGAGCCCGATAAGAATGGACAACGGAGAAATGAGAAGAAGAATGAACCATGAACTAAGAGACATAATGAAGGGAGAAGATATAGTTAGATTTATTAGAGCACAGAGGCTGAGATGGCTGGGACACATAGAGAGAAGGAAAAACGACCTACTGATTAATAAGATCACCAGATGGAAACCAGCAACTGAAAGACCAAGGGAAAGACCCAGAGAGAGATGGGAGGATCAGGGAGGATTATGAGAGATATCAAAATTCTGGAAGTGGGGAACTGGAGGGAACTATGCACAAACCGAAATGAGTGGAAGAAAATTGTAACGAAAGCCAAGTCATACAACAAACTTTGACAACATACAAGTGGAATGCGGAGTGATTCATCGCAATAAACGAATCAGAGAGCTCTAAGTAAGAGCGGCAAACATTCCACCCGGAATGAAAAGCCCTGATGATGATGATGGAAACAAATGAAATTTTGTCGTATTTCGACTCTATCAAGTTTCCATCTCCCTTATAACTCTTTTTCTACCATCCAACACTTTTACGGATAGAGATTGTAATATTTTATAAATGGAAAACCATATTTTTTCATTTATTATATCTTTTTATAAAAATAAGACACTTGGAATATGTAATTAACAATAGAGCATGTAAACAATGGTAGAGCACGTGGTAACGCCAGTGGCTTATAACAAGCATCTATAACTAATGATAGTGAGCTAATGAAAAAATTACCTAAAAATTGTTACCTATGTCTGTGTCTTTTTCTGATGCAACCTTCTGAGACATCACATTTCGAACGCTTCAATATGGTTTAGCGATCTTACTTTCAGCAAACGAGTCTCGCTAGTGTACATTATTATTGGTCATATGTAAGCTTTAGGTCTTGAAAACAGAGACCCAAGCAGTTTTGCGTTGAAAAAGGTATTTATTGAATCTAGTAAAAGTATTTCTAGCTATTGCTACTCGTATCTTTACTTCTTCATCATAGTCCCACTTACTGTTTAAGGTAGCTCCAAGAAATTTAAATTTCTTAACTCTGTCTATTAGCTGATTGTTTATTTTCAACTGTGCTTGCATATGGGATTCTCTGCAGATTATCAATAATTTCGATTTAATAATGTTAATGTCGATTAATTCCTCTCCCACCGTGTTAATATTATTTATTTTCTCTAGTAATTCTTCTGTTGTCTGCTATAATAGCTGTGTACAGTATATCGCTAATTATTAATGAGAATTCCATTTATTTTGATACCTTTTTCATTCTGCTGTGAAAATTGAAAGATCTTTTCTACACAAATGTTAAACAGCAGAGGAGAAAGAATGCAGCCCTGTCTCACGGCCTTATTTATTTCTACTTGTTCTGTATATAGACTGTTGAGGATCCTTAATTAGAGTACAGCTGTTGGATCATCCTTATATCTTTTCCATTAAGACCAATCTTCCTTAACGCCTGTATTAAAACATCATGTCTTACATTGTCAAAAGCTTTTTGGTAATCTTGGTAAAATAAGTAATAAAGCGTATAAAGGCATCTCTTCCCTCAGAGACAAATCGATAAAGCAAATAGACATGAAAAAAATGAATGTATTGTTCCAAAAACAATCATCACCTTTAGTTTGATCATTATCTAGAACAGTACTAGCTCATATCAAACTTTATTTACCGCCACAGATCCTGGATGTACCTATTGGGGAAACCATGCATAGAAAGCACCAAATACACTACCTTATAAATGATAGGAAAATGTGTGTGTATTACAAGAAATATGACTCACCCAATTTTCGTAATCGCTACATTTGAGGAATGTTGATTAGAGACAGAAAAAAAGGTATGTGTACAATTTTAGTTTGTTGTGGACATGAGTTTTGATCATTTTATTTGTAACCTTTGTACCAATCTTCAGCACAATGCACATTTTTCTGAAGTTACAAATTTTTGTCTATTTAGACTATATTATGTGTGATATATCGCACATTGAAAAGAATACTGTCACTATACGAAATTTACCATTTTTTAAGTATCGGCGCCATCTGTTTCCCCCCGTCAAACTGCATAATGTAGCGAATATCTAGTCTCGCTAGGAAGCCTACTGTCCGCTATGAGGTGTTAGTGTCGGTATACATTTCAGCCACATTGCGCCGTAGTTTAACAGAATACTGGCACTAGGCACTACTCCCATTAGGTACCAGACAGCTCAGAGATGTGTTCCAGTTTGTGAAGAGAAAAGTGACACTATATGTTTAAATACGTTATGAAATCACATAAATTGGTAAGTTTTGATTACATGTTAATATGAATAACGTCACTTTTTGTATAGTGTCATGTAGTGTACATAAACATTACGGTTGTTATATTGACATTTTTCTTTTAGTGTCATTTTAGTTTTAGTTAATTTACGGATGTGTATTTACATGTATTCCAATAACGTCGTCTTTAGGTTAGGGTCATTATTACTTTTAAAATATTACGAAATTAATAAAAAAAAGTTTTACTTAATTGGTTTAATGTAATTCGGAGGACAGTAGATCCTGTTAATATTTTTATTTATAACAATATTTCCAATGATTAGTTGTTAAATTGTCTAAATTTTACTATTTCGGAACTAAGCAAAGATCACACCGAGTGCTATTTTTGGAATGAAGTATAAGGCCAAGAGGCGTTAACGAAATTGGTACCTGTGTTTTTAAATACCTAGAGAAGATGTCTCATTTAACTCCTGATAAGAACTTCATATTTTATTCCGATAATTCCTTCGGTCAGCAGAAAAATCAGTTCATGAGCTCAATGTATGTTTTTGCTATTAAATTTCTACCCATAAAGTCAATAACCCATAAATTCTTAATTAAAGGACATTCCCAAAATGAAGGGGATTCGATACATTCAATTAATGAGAGGTAAATTAAACAAATTTTAAGGTCTGGACCTATCTATGTCCCAGATCAATATGTGACAGCAATTTGAAGTTCAAAGAAGAAGAATAACACATTTACTGTAAACGAAATGAGTCATTCTGATTTTTATGATATAAAATTTGCTTTTACTAAAAACACACACGGAGAGAAGATAGCATTAACAGACATAAAAATAATGAAAGTTGTAAGAGCCATAGACGACTGTGATAAAGTTCAGTTATTTTATAAGATGTCCTATTTACAGGACGATATTAAAGAAATTAATTTGGAGTTGAATAAGATAGGAACTCGCAAATCAAATCAAGGACAAGTTGCCCAACCACAACTGAAACCTCTATATCAAGCCAAACTAACTTTATCTGAAAGAAAAAAGAACTATATCAAATCACTAATAGACCAGAATCTAATACCCAAATACTACGTATCTTCTTTTTTAAACTATATTATGTAATATTTGAGAGAGCTCTATTAAATAGATAGATAGTTTCTGTTAAAATATTTTTTGTTTCTAGGTGAATATAATTTTGTAAATTTGTCATTTAATTTACGAAGTTAAGAAAATGTAGGATCTCATTTTATTTTTTGTTATGTTGATTTATGTAACGCAAAAGACTGAAGTACACTTATGTGTTAATTGTAATTATAACTAAGTATCCCTTTTTCTCTTTGTATAGCATTAATTTACCCTTTAGAGCAGCGGTCGGGGAACTTTTTTAATCATTACCCCAAACCATTTTGTTGTAAGTCGATATTACCCAAGGCAAAAAACAAAAAAGCAAAAAAGGCCTCTTTTTAGCATCATTCATATTATAGCCCCCATGATAGTTTTGAACAGAAAACAATAACTAAAACATAAAATAAACATCATTTATTCAATTTCTATGATACCTAGAAATACATAACATAATAATAGATAACAATAATAAGATATAAAAAATTAAAACCCATTGCGGTACTGTAACAAATTATAATAATAATAATGGTTGTACTAACAAAAATTAGAATTGAAAAAATTATAAAAAAAGAATAATTGAAAACATTCTTCCTTCACGTTTTGGAGAAATGATGTTGTTTCATGTTCGATACAATTGCTTCAAAATTGGGACTTTTTGATGTAAGAGCGATTTGAATACAGTCTTCGGCGTTTAATCGATTTCTGTTCTTCGTTTTTATGTTCACTAGAGTGGAAAAGCCTTGTTCGCACAAATATGTTGTTCCAAATGGCAGCAATTTTTTAACCTGCCTTATGTGCGTCAGCAAAAGTAATATTTTCGCAATCTTCCAAAAACAAAGCTAACCTTGAAAAAGAAGCTATCTTGTTCTGTTCTACTTTCTGACTCCAATATTGCAGCTTTAATCCAAACGCTGACACTATTTCTCTCGCTGAAATGATATTAATATTCTTTCCTTGCAATTATTTGTTTAATATATTTATACTCTCAAAAATGTCAACTAAATATGCGAGATATGCAACCCAGGAAGAGTTTTTAAACTTATCTGCGAGAATATTTTTTTGATCAACCATAAAAATTTCCACTTCAGTTTTGAGAGTCCATACTCGATTTAGTACATTTCCGCGAGAGAGCCACCTTACTTCTGTATAATAAAGTAGGTCCGTATATTCGGCTTCACCGTCCTGACATAATTCACGAAATAGCCGCGTGTTTAGTGCATGTCCCTTGATAAAATTTACAATCTTGATGACATCATGCATAACGGCTTCCGGTGTAGGTTCTAAATATTTGACCATAATGTCCTGGCGATGGATCATACAGTGAATAACTTCAATATTTGGGTTATTTTTTTTACGAAAGCCGAAAAACCGTTAATATGGCCCAGCATAGCTGGAGCTCCATCCAAAGATACTGAAATACAGTTTTCCCATTTTAAACTTTGCGCATTGAAGTATTCATTTACTTTATTGTAGACATCAATTCCACGAGATCTTAACTCGAGAGGAGAACAAAACAGCAATTCCTCTTCAAAATTATCTGCACCTTTGTAGCGAACATATACCATTAGCTGTGAATTGTTACTAAAATCAGTTGTCTCATCAAGCTGAATAGCAAAATATTTAGCCTGTTTTAATGAGAAAATAACTTGTTCCTTCACATTTTCTGCTAATATAGAAATTCGTTCTTTCACAATTCTCGCAGACAAGGGCACTGAATTCAGTTTGTTCGCTTCTTTTTGACCACACATAATCTCTGTCATTTTTACAGCAGCTGGTTTAACCAAATCTTCATCAATAGTGTATGGTTTCTTATTTCGAGCAATCAACCAGGCTACTTCAAAGCTAGCCCTTGATGCTGAACGCTGATCAAATGTACCAAACAAGTTGCTATTCAATCTTTGTCTTTTAACAGATATTTCTAAATTTGCAAAGTATTCTCGCGGTTTGGAAGACAGGTGTGAATGCAAATTATCTAAATGTTTCTTCAGTTGACTTTTTTTGAAAGATTCTGAAGTCAATACCTTCATACATACAACACACTGTGGTTTCATTGTACCATTGTCTTCTATTTGTGTAAAACTGTAATTAAGGAATTCGTCTTGATATTTTCTTTTTCTATTTGCTGCCATCTGAAGAAGACAGAAAATAATAGTTGTAAAATACTTAAATTAAATTTTCAAATTGCGGCTTAATAATACAAAAAAATTTCGGTGCATGCAAAACAGGTTTATAAAAAATAAAATTAAAATATATACTTTTTACTCACAAGTTTCATTTTTACCCCCAAAAATTTCATTTTTACCCCATTTGGGGTAATTTACCCCGGTTCCCCGACCGCTGCTTTAGAGCCATTAATTAATAATGTTTAACCTCACGTAATATGTATGTATATGGAATAGTGTCACTATACAGAATTTTTTGAACAGTTACCATTTTTGATTTTATTTTTTAATAAAAAACTAAAAAAACAACTTTTTTTATTCCTAACCTAAAATACAATCACTAAACATTTATATGAAGACGACCTAATAGTGTTATTGAACATGTTCTGCAAGAAATTTAATTGTAAATGCTCATTAAACTTTTAAATGCTTGATACTCAAAAATTACATGTTTTGTATGGTGTCAGTCTTATTATCAATGTACGATATTAGAAAATGTATTAGATAAAAGAAAAATTATTAAGAGGCATATCTTGCTGCAGCTGAATGAAGGAAATACAAGAAACCACTGGTTATTCATTTTAGAAACTTTCCTTAGTCAAATTCTGTTGGAGATGGAGAATTAAAATGACGTTTATTGAGATATGAACATACAGGGACAATAGAGGGACTGGTTTTCAAGAAGAATCATCTGGATGGCAAAGGGTAACATGATTAGTTAAACTGATTTTCTGTTTAAATTCCTTACAACAATAGTCACACTTAAACGGCACTTCTCCAGTATGTATCCGGTAGTGGGTCTGTAAAATATGATAGCGAGAAAATGTTTCTTGGCATACATTACACTGAAATGCTTTTTCTTCATGTACTTTCATATGATGACTTAAATTATGTTTCCAAGTAAATGATTTTGAACAAAGATCGCATTTGTAAGGCTTGTCCCCAGTGTGTAGCAACACATGAGCATTTAGATTTCTTTTCTCGATGAATTGTTTAAAGCAAATTTCACATTCAAACCTCTTTTTCGCATTGTGTGTAAGTAAATGCCTCCTTAGCTGGTATTGGAATAAAAACTTTTTCTCGCAAACTTCACAGGTAATAGTTTTTTCTTCAGAATGAACTTTAATGTGAATTCTTAATCTAGATCTCTGAGTAAAAGCTTTAGGACACTGTTCACATTTAAATGGTTTTTCACCAGTGTGTATTCTGTAATGCTCCACCAGGGTAATTCTCCTAATAAACCTTTTCTGACAAACATCACACTGAAACTTTCTGTCATTTGTGTGCCTTTTAAGATGATTTTTTAAGGAGTCTATTCTAACGAACTCCTTCGAGCAAAACTCACACATAAACGGCTTCACACCAGTGTGTTCATACATATGGGTATCCAAATGTATTTTTCCGGGAAAGTCTTTCTGACAAATTGTACACTGATAATTCTGGATATTAGCGTGAAAAGTGTAATGTCTACTTAACTGGGACTGTTCCATAAACGGTTTATAGCAAATATCACATTTGAAACGTTTTATTGGCATATGACATAATAGATGGTTTTCCAGATCAAACTGTGTCTGAAATATCTTAGCACAATAATCAAAGTAGCATGTAAAAGTGCCATGTTCAGTGTGGGTTCTTATATGAGCCAAGAAGTTTTTCCTAAGGAACAAATTTTTGCAAAAACGACATGTTAACATATTTAACTTATGCATTTTTAAATGATTACTTAAACTAAATTTGGTTCTATACTTTTTAAAGCATATTTTACATTTTAAAGGCTGCTTAATTCTGTTTTTACTACACTTTTTATTGATTCTTGTTTTCTTGGAGCATATTTTTAAACATTTGTGTTTCTTTAACTGAATTTTATTTTTAAATAAACCACCACAATTTTTGCATTCAAATTTTTTTTCCAAAACCTTATTTGAAGATTTTTTTATATGATTTTTATGTCTTAGTGCTGATTTTAACAGAATTTTAATATTAGAAGTATTCTTAATAGTTGACTTATTTTTTACTTTAACTTTTATACGATGGATGAAATAGTGTGTTAAAAACTCAGATGTTCTGGAGCTCATCTTTCCGCAAATCTTACATATATTAAGATGTTTCCCAAAATGGATATCCACATGTTGATGTATCTTTCTTGGGGTAAAATCTAAAATAAAAAAATATATTTTCGATTTGTGTTAATATAATGTCATGTACATTTTTGGATAGAAAATGTTTTTATACCACACTTCTTAACACCTTGACTGCGTTACATATCCACGGCGGTATGTATCTTGTATTACTTCTGTGCTAAGCTCAAATTCGGTGACCGACATACGTGTGCGAAGTATGTATCTTCGTTATTTTTCGTAATAGATTTTTGTTTTCAGTAGCCAGCTATATAATTTTAAATTCTGCAACCAACTATACAGATATTAAAGTACATATCCCTGGCGATATGCAACGCACCAGAAGAATATTGTATTCTTGTGGTGCGTTACATATCTCGGGAGATATGTACAAGCGTGTCTATAGGCATGTTTAGAGGGGATTACAGTATTGTTGTTCTTAGACCCATACTTTTAGTTGAGATTTACTCTTTGCCACGGAAGGTTATAGAGCGCGTAAAATATTAGAATTATCGCGGAGAAGTGTAGTTAATGACGATCAAGCTGATTTGGAAGGCCAAGTATCTTCATCAGATTTTCAACCCAGAGTGGACAAATTGTTAGCATCATCGCGAACAAATGAAGCTGAACAAGTTAATTTAGAACGAGAAGTATATTCATCAGATTTTGATCCTTTTGATTGTGACGATTCTGTATTAGATCGTACTTTTGATACATCGCTTTACGACAATGCGTTTTCTGACAAACAAGAACAAGCTACTGATATACAATCAGAGACTGATGAGAGCTCGGAGTCTGATAATGAGGATGAAATTACACATGTTTCTGAGAATATTTCTAGTGTTTGGAAAAATACAACAATTACCCCTTATCCGTTTGAGATGTATATTGAGAATTGTAAAATTAATGATAACATAGATCTAACCGAAATTACAGACCCTGCTGATATTTTTAAATATTTCATAAACAATGAAGTTCTCGACATTATTGTCACAGAAACTAATTGTTATGCGACTCAACAAATAAACAAAGGACATGCTGAGAAGTCAAGAGTTAAAAGTTGGAGTGATACAGATATAAATGAAATTTGTAAGTTTTTCGCTATTCTTATTGTTATGGGGATTACAAAGGTGCCATTCATAAACTCTTATTGGTCAAAAGATAAAATAATGTTCCATAACGAGTTTATAGCCTCAACAATGCGTCGTGACAGATTCTTGCTACTTTTAAAATTCATCCATTTTGCCAATGAGGATACACGACCTGCATCCTCATTCCCGTGATAAACTAAGCAAAATTGATGTGTTGAGTACTAACTATTGATGAGACAATGGTGCCTTTCAGGGGTAGACTACATTTTAGGCAATACATCTCTAACAAATGTCATAAATATGGACTCAAACTGTACAAACTATGTTCTCCAAATGAATATACTTTTAATATAAATGTGTATGCTGGAACAACTGCATCACAAGGTCATTCGTATGCAATAGTAAAAGAACTTTTGAAAATAGTTGAACCAAATGAGGGGAGGACCATCTATGGAGATAATTTTTACTCAAGCATACTGCTAGTTGAAGATTTATATAAGGAAAAAATGATTTATTGTGGAACATTGAGGAGCAATAGAAGAGAAATACCAAAAGATATATGTCAAAAGCTAAAAAGGGACAGGTTATTGGACAAGAACGTAATGGTGTAAAAATAATAAAATGGTTTGATAAACGACCAGTCTTAAGAGCGTAGGCGCAAAATTTCGGGCCAATGCTTTTTAAATGCGTTCATTTTTTTCGAATCCTAAAAAAACTAATAAGTATTTTTGAAAAATTTAAACGCAGAATGAAAGAATAAATTATTACTGAGGGCCGAAAGTCCCTGAAAACTTCCACAATGTTTATTATAAGTTACAGGGGTGAAAAAAAAGAGAAAATTTGGTGTGATTTTTAATTTCAAATATCTCATTCAAAAAAACTTTTTGTATATTCTAATGGACTTTCGGCCCTCGGTAATAATGTAATCTTTCATTCTGCGTTTAAATTTTTCAAAAATCTTTGTTAGTTTTCTTAGGATTCGAAAAAAATGATTGCATTTAAAAAGCATTGGCCCAAAATTTTGCGCCTACGCTCTTAATGATATCCAGTGATCCTAGTCATGATGCGACATTAACTGGTACTGGTAATGCAGCATATTTTATTGATAATAAGTACCTTATAATTTTTGCTATTTTAGGAAAATGTAATAGACAAGGTCGATATGTAACGCAGAGAAGGACAAAGTACAGATTTTCCGTTACGTGGTCAAGATGGTAGCTTCATTGTATTTTCAAAAGGAGAATTATCTCTTACAGAGTGATCATAATAATTTTACATACAAGTTCATACTAAAATTCATATTCCAAAATATAATGGAATGCTACGAAAATAGCCTTAAAAACTGTGATTATATCCATGATACTCCAACCTATCTACTAATTTAGTACAGTAATAAACTTGTAGATATTATTCGTAAAGATATCGAAAATTTAATCATATATGTTTACTAGTAGGTCCACTCCTCTGTCCAACAGATAGGCATGTAATTTATATTCTAAAATTGTACATATTCTTAAAGCCACTCATGCTGCTTCTGTTAAAAATTCTTTGTACTCAAGTGACACTCATAAGCAGACTTCATAAAATTAAAATAAAGGACAACAGTAAAACTATAATATACATTTTATATTCGGAATATTTTTCAAAAAAGGCTCCTGGTATGAGCCATGCTTAATATATTTCATCCATACTAAGTATACTTCAATAAACGTTCTGTAACACAGTATTGTCCCTTTTAATAATTCAACATACTATAATCAGATTTAAACTTACTGTTATAACATACAGGGCAATGATACTCTTTCTTTAGTTTTCTTTTTTTGTTTTGGATCTCTTTGCTACAACTAGATAATTTGTTTCTGGTATGAGACAAAGTCTTTTGTTGAAATCTTTGATAACTGGTCCCTTGACTATGAAATAAGGAAGTATCGAATTCATCTTGAGGTTCATCTTTAATATTAATTTCAGTTGAATATATTTCTATACAAGGAGACAAGTTATAATTTTCATATTCATTTTCAGATTTCACAATAGTTAACGGTTCAGCAAAAATATTTTCTGTATAAATACATTCTATTTGTTCCTCTTTCATTTCCATTTTTAAAAGAGTTTAAATATAAATACTACATTCATTTAACAGTAAACTAAACCAAAAAAATGCATTACTTACTGGAAAATGACAGGTGTTGTCAATGTCATTTTAATCTGAAACGTGCTGAAACCCTTGTTTTGTTTTCAAACTCTCTCTTTACATTTACATTGTATAAATATTTTTATTGTATAATCGTTTACATATTTAAAAGCATAATTATTTTTTTATTATTTATTAATCTATTGAAAAATATATTAAAAAATTCAAGAAATATATTGTTTATATGAACTACTCCATATTGTATGAACTACTTAGCATGATGACGTGTCAAGTGAACTACTAACCTCTATTCACCTGTTCTTGAATAATGAAAGTAAACAAAAATATAAATATTTAAATTTCATTCAAAATAATAGTTGCTTGCTTGGCTTGGCTATATCTATAACTGTAGTTAAATAGTGTATGTTGTATGAGAAAAACCTCTTCAGTTTAAAACTAAGGTTAGTCCTACCCTATAACTAAATTAGATCTTTTTACTCCTAAATATAATATTTTATAAATAAACTAAATGAAAATAAACTTTACAAATAAAAGGCAGATATCAAGCACAGTTTTTTATTAAACTTGCCCAAGACTCTCAGAGGCATTTCATCAAAAATGTTGGCTATCCAGCACGTCAATGAATGTTATAAGCGAAAATACTTGCACAAGATTTATTAAAAAACTGTGCTCAATATCTGCCTTTTATTTGTAAATTTCATATATTCGAGCATTCAATCAAATATTATTTTATTTGAAAATAGTTTAGAAACCCTTATCTGATCTTTATTATCATTATAATAAAAGTAATTAAGTGGAAGTTAAAAAATATTAGTTGTGGATTTCAAAGCTCGTTTGTCCTCATGGACTATTCCATACTGGCAGATGTATTCTATGATCTGAAAGATCTGGAAATAAATATTCGTTACATGATTATTTTGCAAAAACATTAGGGCTGAAGTACTGCATAAAACAAAAGTAGGAATCAGCTTAGTCTATTATAGCCTATATTAGGCTTCCTTATTGGATATGCACCAGTCAAAGGACACCTCTTGCATGGCTGTGAGTTATTAGATCACAGGTGACAAATACTTTTTGGAGACTACCGATTGACTCCAAAAAGATATGGTACCTATCCTCTAGACCTGTATTAGCTGGTACAGGGTTCCAGAATCCTGGAATTGGTATTGTGATTATATGGAAGGTGTACAAGAAGGCAACTGGCTCGAGTATGACAGGTTTACAACAGATTGCTTTCATGCCATATGAAAAAAAAAACAGGTTTTCCTGATCTCCTGGACTAACTATAATCTAACTTGTTCTTTTCCTACTGGAAAAGTGGCCATGGTGGCGGTATTTATATTTTTCATAATGAATTGATTAATATTGAACCATTTATAAGGCTCATTGACAAAGATTTATGCAATATTTTATGGGAAACACACATTTCTAAAGATAATATGAGATTTGAGCCAATATTTACACATCGTCTTTATGTGATTATATAGAAGATAAGTACATTTAAATATAAATATAACGTAATTCCATTATGTGTTTAACAACCTCTGTTTTATTTTTGTTTATTATAGTTTTGAATATTTTTGTCTCATTTTAATAATATAAATTATTTATGAATCAAATCTTTTAAGTCAGTCATGTTTACCTTCATTTTGTGACTCCAATTGCATATATGCATCAATATACAGTAAAAGTTCAGCATTCATCAACTAAATTCATATTACTTTATCTATAAATCCCATTTCTTTTTAAAATATAGTTTTCATTACTCCAGATTTTCATAGTTTGCTCATAATAATACAAAAATCCTTCAAAGCTACCTCTTTGATACTGTTGGCAATTCCCTGAGATACGTTCTTTGTATTGTGCATGGGTTATAACTTCAGGTAATGAGTAATCAGTTTTTTAGTCTATTGTAATGAATATCTTCCTCTAGGCCTATTGGTTGCAGTATTATGATCAAACTTTCCTTTGCTTCTAGTTACGAGGACAAACCAGCTTAAAATATGTTATTTAAGGTAGCAATAAATATATCTTTGATAATATAGGTTAATTAATAATAAAAAAATTTATATGCATCATTATATATTATGGTAAACCAAAATTTCAAGTACTGTTATGCATTTTGGGGAAATTTTTAATAATTCCCTATTTCTGATTCATATATGACTACATGGAAGGTTGATGCATTTACATATTTTCCTTTTGAGTATTGGTCTTAAAAGCTTTCACTCTGGTGTTCTGATTCTAGAGAAATTTTCTGTGCATTTCATATTGACAGCTTCCATTGTTTATTATAACAGAGGCTAGTTAATTGCAAATGGAGTATGGAGATCTGGGTAAAAACATGAACTCCGATCTCAGAATTCTTTAAACTTCAGAGACTCTGATGGGCTGGTCATGTAGTCGAAAGATTGCTGAAAAGAGCCTTAGATAGTAAAATGCAGAGTGCAGACCAAAAGGAAGGTCACATAAAAGGTGGGAAGATGAAGTGACAGTGGATGCGCAAAATTTGCTATATGTGAGAACATGGAGGGGATCGGCGCGGGACCGTCAAGGTTAGAGGTATAGTTTGGCGAAGACCAAGACTTGATTTGCGCTTTAACGCCATTGCATAGAGAGAGAGAGAGAGAGAGAGAGAGAGAGAGGGTGGGAGGGGGGGCTAATTGAACTCTATTGTGGCTGAATAGTTCTAAGTGGATCTACAATTTTCACAATGCTTTTTTGATATGTTTATACGATTCATGATATTATTAGGCAGTTCGTTTGTCAGAGACCTGAATATTACAGTATCGTCCGCGTATATTAAATTACTGATATTTTTAAAATAAGTGTCTAATAATTTAATATGTGTATACAAAAAAAGATGACTCCACTAAAAGATTATAATAATTATCTTGTTTACTTCAATTATTAACTGCTTATTTAATAGGTGATTAAAAGCATGTAAAAAATATTCAGAATTATGTTATGACATTGTCAATCCGGTTTTGAAAAACTATACAAATGATCAATAGTTAAAAAAAATCTATAATCAGCTGAATACGAAAATAAGGTTTTTGTATAGTAGGTAAGTTTCTTGCATTATTATAGAATTTTTTATATAAGTTTATATGATTAAGTTTAACATGAACTTTATACCGCCAATGTTTTGCAACTATTAATATATTCATAACATAAACGTTAATTAACTACTTATGTTAAAATGTTTATAAAGTATACTCATTTCATATAAATCTTTTGGTTGTGCTGGTTTTGGATTTTTAAATGGAATTAATGAACATTTTTTTATTACTTCTGTCACACAGGATTAAATAATTTTAATCAAAATACAATTGTGTTTAAATTTATATATTTAGTTTTAATAAAAAGAGTTTATGACAACTCAAACCGAGTATCCAAAAACAAAAGAAGTTTACAATTTTATTCCATATAACCACTTACAGAATAAAGTTGTTTGTGTCCTTATTAAAAATTATAAAACACGCTGAGATCCGTCAAGTTTTAAATATAAATGTGCGCTTCTTAACATAAATTTAAATGTACAGGGTGATTTACGCAAGTCTTTCATTTTATTTTTAATGAAAGACCCTTATATTTTTATATTTTTAAAAGCTAATCAACAACCTAATATCAACGGACTATAACATGTAAGGTCTATTATGAATAATATATGGTGAAATTTTGATATTATGCAGTGTGGAAACCACTTATGAATTAACATTATTTTTGTCCTTATTTTACAAAATTTAAAAAAATCGCTTGTACCCGTTAACTTTTAAATTCAAATGTGCGGTTTTTTAATATAAATTTGAATGTACAGGTGATTCAAGATTCAAGTTTGAATGTACAGGGTACAAGTCTAGCATAGTCCATCATCTTTATTTTTAATGAAATACCCTTTATATTTGTATGTTTTTAACAGCTTCTTAACAATCTGATCTCCACGAACTAAATATTTTGTTGTCTTGACGAAAACTCTAGATAATTACAAAACTTCACCCTGTACTGTTCATAATAGACCCTACATAATATAGTTTGTTCAGATAAGCTTTTAAAAAATATAAAAATATACAGGGTCTTTCACCGAGCGTAAGCTGTAGCTTACGAAGAGATCATAAGTATGAGATCTTGATATTAATTTTAATGGGCAAAAGTAAAAAGAAGAAGGCAATATTCGGGGCTGCGAGATATAAGAGTTTGGTGCAGGATTCGAAATGCAGGAGAAATTTAGAAATTTTTACGCTGGTCAGAGAGGGACAATAACAAATAGATAACGGATGAACGTATACATGCTGGATGCGTATGACACTTAAAGAAGAAGAAGAATGAGCCTCCCATTGAGCACGTGGAAGGATTTCGATACCTTAGATATATATTCGATAATACAACAGAGTCCGATCAAGAGATAAAAACAGAAGAGAACAGGTCAGAAACGCTTTTCTAAGCATTGCAAATGATCTTAAACTGACGCTGAGTCACTACTGACTCTCAGGTGAAATGTTTTGTATTATAGCATCTATATTTATACATAACATGTAACAGTAGTTGTTGAAAGTGAGTACAATACGATGACTGGAAATCTTTGAGATATGGGTATTTCGCCGCCTGCTGAAGATTGTATAAACTTTTTATCTTTGTATGGCTGATTACAGCTCCAACCTTTGTTAGAACAGGGCACCTGAAGAATTAATGCTTGATGCTTTTATTACATTTTATTCCATAACTGATTTTAGTTATAACAGCTTTATTTTTATTCGTGCATAGATATATATATTTACATTTGATCAGTTTTAATATATTTTTAGATCGAGATTCATACAAAATGAAGATAGTAACTGTTGAGGCACCTGTGAACATAGCAGTCATTAAGTATTGTAAGTTTAATTTTCATTAAATTTTTCTATAAATACTATAACTGATGATTTTAATTAATGAAGTATATGTATCATTGAGTTGTTATTCATTTTAGGGGGAAAGAGGGATGAAGAGCTAATTTTACCAATCAATGATTCATTAAGTGCTACCCTCAGTACGGATTTTGTAAGTATAATATGTTTTATCATATATATTATCAAATTTAACATGTTAATTTCCTCAACAAAGACAAAATGCATGGTTATAACAGCAAATTTACTAAGATGTAAATTGGAGCTGGAAGGTCAGATAATAGAACAAGTGATGGAGTTTAAATATCTAGGCATCACATTATCTAGCTATGGAAAGCTCGAAACCGAAGTGGAAGATCAAGTGAATAGAGCAAACAGAACCGCAGGCCGCCTAAACGAAACAATATGGAGAAATAAAAATATCGGGAAAGAAACGAAAGGCAGAATTTACAAAACAGTCATCAGACCAATAATGACATACGCGGCAGAAACAAGACCTGACACAGAGAGAACAAAAAGGATGTTAGAAACAGCAGAGGTGAAAACACAGAAAAATTGATGGTAAGACACTATGGGACAGAGCTAGAAGTACAGATATACGACATAGATGCAAGGTGGAGAACATCAAAAACTGGGTAAGAAATAGAAGAGTAGAATGGAACGATCATATAAGCCGAATGACAACAAATAGAGTAGTAAAGACGGCAAGAGACGGTTCCCCAATAGGAAGACGATCAGTAGGAAGACCACGCAAACGATGGAATGACAACTTACTGGAGGCACATTGAAAAACAGACAGAGTCATATCTATATAAAAAGAAGAAGAAGAAGATATATGTTATCATGAAAATATATTTGAAATACTCTACAACATTTACTCTAAAAAACAATCCTTTATAGACTAAATCTTGGAGTACACATATATCACAATTTCTTCTAGCATACCAGCCTTATTGCATTGCAACTGTTCCCTCCATAAGTAGAGCTGGTTTCAAATGCAGTGGCGAGAATTTTTCGAAACAGTACCTAATTCCTAACAACGAAGTAATGGCGTTCCAAAAAGTACTGATAATTTACAATAGGACAAATTTTATTGAAGATCGTACAAAATAAGACATAATGTATTAAAAAATAATATTAGATTATATTTGGCAATTTTTAACTGACCGCCAAACTTTCATTATTTTTAAAATATTCTTCAACAATGAAAACTCGTTCTCTCGTGTAATGTTCCATTTTTACTAAACCTAGACTGTCAGCTGTCAAATTGTTTTTTTTTTTTTGTAGTTGTTAACACTGTACTGCACAAATGGCGACAAATTCAAATCTTTCGTGAATTTTGGGACACTTTATATTAGGTACATGGTTAACTCTGTAATAATAATAAATAAATAAAAATAAATCTGGATAAAACGGTACTCCTTGAGATATCCTGATGCTCCATAAAATATATGTAAAATATCCATCTATTCGATTCATCCATCTTTTTAGCAATCAATTTGCAGCTAACTAAGCTTATAATACATAAATGATGGATATGGGTGCAAGTGTAAGCAATGCCTATCAGATATTATGGCAAATTTAATGTGGCTAGCTAGCATACTGAATAGATCATAACCGTAGTTAAAGTTTAAACAACGCCTAAAGTATTTTTATTCCCTGAGTAGTTTTTAAACTGTAACAATAACGTAATTAAAATTTTTAGATGTGCGCTAAAACTACTATTTTAGCTAGTCCGTCTCTGAAAGAAGATGTTTTTTGGTTGAATGGCAAACAGCAATCTCTTGACAATCCAAGACTGCAAAATTGTTTAAAGGAAAGTAAGTATGTTAAACATGTGTTTTTCTTGATAAATATCAGAATATATTTTAGACGTCTTTGTAATTTAAAATCTTTGTGACTGCAGAATAATAAATCATGTGACCTCTGAACATCCAATTTACATAAAACTGATACATACTATTTACAGATTTAAGCAGCGCGGACAAGTTGTTGGATAGATCGAAGCGATATCGTTGATGATCATATTTTTGTTAGTAAATTAATAATCGATATATATATATATATATATATATATATATATATATATATATATATATATATATATATATATATACTATATAGAATATTCTTTTGGTGCCTATTCGTTTGGAATAATATTGGTGATCATTCTGGCTATAATTATTTTATTAACTGATGCTTTAAATAGATTAGTTGTTGTTGTGAAGAACCATTTCCTTAGGTTTTTTAACCATGCTATTCTTCTTCTCCCAATTCATCGTTTCCCAAATACTTTGCCTTGAAGGATTATTTTCAGTAATCTGTATTTAGTGCCGTTTCTCATTATGTGTCCGAAATATTCTAACTTTCTTCTTTTAATCGTAAACATCACTTCTCTTTCTTTTCCCATTCTTCGTAGTACAGTCTCGTTGGTTATCTTGTCCGTCCATGATATCCTTAGGATTCTTCTGTATAACCGCATCTCGAAGGCTTCAAGTTTTTTCTCCATCGTTTCAGTGAGTGTCCAAGATTCAACTTCGTAGTATAATATCGAGAAGATATCACATCGTAGGAGCCTTACTTTTATCTCCAGATTAAGGTTGTGGCTTTTAAACAGTTTGGCCATGTTGTTGAATGCACTCCTAGCCTTCTCTATTTTATATTTTACTTCTTGTGAGTGATCCCATTGTTCTCGGTCCACTGGTGTATTCTTGATAAGCAGTTGGACGTCTCTAATTTTATTTTTGGCGATGACCATAAATTTAGTTTTTGATATGTTTACTTGTAGTCCAAATCTTTCACTTACTTCATTTACTAAACTATTTGCAAAAATAACGGGGTCATCTGCATAGCGGATGTTGTTTAGGCGTTTTCCATTTAACCTTATCGGTTTCTTTGAATTCTCTATTTATTGTTTTGCTGACTATTTCTTTTACTTCACTACATTTCAGTTTTCTAATGTCGTGTTTTTTTACAGTATTTCTGCGTGTTTTCTTTGACTTGGTTCTATACACTCCCACTAAAGGATTGTGGTCACATTGAATAATCAGCGCCTGGGTAGGTTTTAACACTGTTGAAACTATTTCGATATCTTTTGTTAACAAATATATAGTCTATTTGGTTTCTTATAATAACGTCTTCTCCATTGTCTCTAGTCAAGATGATTTCCACGTATACATGCGTCTAGGTGGTAGTTTGTAAAATGTGTTTAGCACGATTAGCTGCATAGATACTCATTGTTTCTCCTTGTTGATTTCTCTCTCCTAATCCATAAGGACCAATATGTTGCTCTTCTTTTCCGTTACCTATTTTAGCATTGAAATTTCCCACGACTATAAAGAGTTCATGTCTCGGTATATCTCTTATAAGGTTGCTTATTTGTTTATAAAATTCTGATATTTCCTCATCACTGTGGTCTGCTGTGGGTGCATAGACTTGTATAATATTAGTACTCATCGGTGAGGTATTTATTTGTAACAAGAAAATTCTATCATTCACTGGTATGAAGTTGTTGACATGTTTGGTTATACTTTTTCATATTTACCATTTTCTGACCCTGAATAGTATACTCTGTATTCTTCTATGTCACAATAACTTGAGTCAGGCAACCTCATTTCGCTTGTGCCCATTATTGCTATTTTCGTGCGTTCCATTTCTTTGATTGCGCATTGGATTTTTCCTCATTGAGCCATAGTCCTAACGTTCTAAGTGGATATTCTCTTCAGACAATTCGTGTGGATTTTTCTTATAGGTGTGTTATTGGGCATTTCACAGGGATTTTGCATATTAACGACCCGGGAATACCTGTGATCATGGGAATCACCTCTCTTGCCGGATCTTGGTCTCCGATGTCCATGATCAGTAAGCGAGTTTGTGTTGTGTTGTATAGCCATTATTATTGTACTAGAGATATCCACAGGGATCTTTAATATACTGGTTTCTCGTTGCCTTCTATATTCTTATGCCGTTGACCAAACCACTGATTCTTCCGCCTTTGGGGCCGGTTTCTTAGTTGTCGATTTTAAATGTGGATTGTTATTGAGGCCATTGACGTTTCTCCCGACAACATTTATGACATTTTTTTAAGACAGTTTTATATCACAAAAGGTGACGCGCATTCACACAATATTCCTGTGTCGGGGCTCGTTGCTAAACTGTGCGCAGTTTTGTCTGTTATTTTACAACCTTTAAGATTGCTGCGTGATGGAATCCATATAAATTTTATCTATTTATTTGTTTCCTGAATATATAGTCAGTTTCCTGACATATAACATTGTATTTCTGAGATATCACTGAGAGAATATTAGAATTAGAATTGTTTAAGTACTACATCGAATATAGTTCTTAACTGAAAATGGTGATCTGTGAGGGAAGTTTGACCATAAGATTAGCATTTGAACAAACCACAGTCTAGTCCCTTTCCATGAATTTAGATCTGTCCTTGGAATACAATACTTACAGGAATTGTAAAATTCGTGTTTGCGTTTGATTTTTGGCATTAGGAAATTTCAAAGGATAAGTATTGTCTTCACCTTAGTGAAGTGGATAAAAATATGAAAAATCATCGAAAATATAGGACTGACGTTCATAATCTTAATCTTAGATACAAGAATACCCTCACTTCACCTAATCATATAACATATTTTTTTAGACGTTCATTCTCGCATTCAATTGCTTTCAATATAAACAGTTTGCCCTATAATGTTTTGAGAAATTTCTCTAGTGTTAAATACAAGAGAATGATTTATGAACAGTTGTTAGCTGAACAGTAATTTACAATTTATACATTAAATATGTAATATTTTTATTATCCTATGTAAATTTCGGTATTTAAAGATAGTCTGTCTATCTTATCATCGGGGGTTAGATGGAAGAGTAGTTGTATACTGCTGTTTTACAGTGTTATGTGTACAAATTGAATCTCGCCCTACTGTTATAATGTTGTATAAAGTTGATTTGTTTGTTAATAAAGACATTTATTAGTATATGTCTGTAAATACATTAATGAAATGAGTTTAAAAATTCATTTAGCGATACTTCTTTAATGTTCTGTGAATTGTTCAGCATATATTCTGAAACCTGTCAATTTTTTTATGAATGGTTCTATTTGTAATATCCTAAGGAATTTAAATGATACACTTCTTCTAATGGCTGATCGCCAATTACTATTTGTTGTTTGTTTTTATTGGTTTTGTTTCGTTTGACTGCATTTTAATCGTGATATTTATATCTCTGTATATGCATCTGATTGCTCTGATCAGATTTAATTACTTTGCTATAAACAATACACATATACACAAGAACGTACCAATACTAATTGTATTTTTTTGTAGTAAAACGAAGAACCAATCCTGAGTCGCCAATATTAAATTGGAACATCGCAATTTGTTCGGTAAACAATTTTCCTACTGCTGCAGGTCTAGCTTCTTCGGCAGCAGGATATGCTGGTCTTGTTGCTGCGTTGGCTGCTTTATACAGTATAGAAGGAGATATAACGGGGGTGGCAAGAGTAGGATCAGGAAGCGCGTGTAGAAGTTTATATGGAGGATGGGTATGATATTTATTCATTAACTATAACATTCAGTATAAAATAAAAGAAAAATTTATATGTTTAAAATGTCGTTTTAAAAATCGTTCTCAACCATTGGTTTGAATTAGAATTATTATCACGATATTTACTGTTAGTATATAATGTTATTAACATTTTGTATCATGTATCATGTAGATATTTTGGTCTATCAATTAACTCTAAAATTGTTGATCTATCAATTTTTAAAATTAGGTTATACACGTGCGGGTATAACTTAATCTTTCTGCATATTTTGTCTTCCTTTCTTCTAACTTTTTGGATGTACTTCACGTATAGTTTATTTCTTTTATCTATTGCTTTCTTACATTCTTGATCAAACCAAATCTCTTTTCTTTGATGTTTTTCAATTCCTAACACTCTTTTAGCCGTTTCCCATGTTAACGTCTTAATCTTATTCCATTCTTCTTCTATTGTATCATCTCTCTGTTCTACAAGTTCTAGAAATTGCTTTTCTATTTCTGGATTTTTCAGGTTATCCATGTTATATTTTTCGGCCGGTGGGTGTTTGTTTTTCTCATATCTGTTTATATGGCATCTAAATTTTATTTGTAATAGGAAGTGATTCTATTACTGCTGCTCTTCTGTCTATTAACACATGTTCTACCTGATTGGTTGACTGGCCGTCTGATGACAGCCATTACCTTATGGATATCTCGTTTAAGGAAGAAGGTTGAACTTATGATAATTCCTCATCCAGCAGCAAAGTTCCAGCAGTAAGCTTCCATTTTTATTTGATGTGTTATGGAAACCTTTTGTTCCAATGTATTCGGTTTTTTCCAATCTTAGCATTCACCTTATCGGTTTCTAATGTTGATAAAACATTTCCTGTATAAATTAAACTTGTAAGGTGTTCGTTCTAAAAATATATTCTCATAATTATTAAATTGTAAAATGTTTTCAGGTTCAATGGAATAAAGGGATAACATCGACTGGAGAGGATTCCATAGCACACCAAATAGCTCCTCTATCGCATTGGCCAGAGATGAAGGTATTAATATTGGTAGTGAACGATGAAAGAAAAAAATACAGTTCAACTTCAGGAATGAAGAAAAGTGTGGAAACTTCAGACCTTCTGCCATTTAGAGCGAATACTGTAGTACCTAAAAGGGTAGAAGCTATGAAAGAAGCCATATTGAAAAAGGATTTTCAAACTTTTGCCGAAATTACTATGAAAGATTCCAATTCATTTCATGCTATTTGTTTGGATACTTTTCCTCCCTGTGTCTACATGAACGATGTATCCCACGCTATAGTCGATGTTGTTCATCAATATAATGCCATTAAGAATTCACATAAGGTACGTTTAATTGAAATTTTTAAATCTATCCGGGTGGTTATGATGTAAAACTGCATCTTAACTGCACCAGATATGGAAAAACTGATGACTGATTCGTATTGAGCATTAAAAGTTATGCGAGGGAAAATTGTGAAACCGGAAGTTCCGGTTTCATAATTTCCATAAAATAAAGTAGAAAAATGCATTTAGCTAGAGTAATTTTAATATCGGATTAATCATTTTTATGACATGTAGTGTTTTACTTGCAGTGATGAAAATTTTCCATATCCGGAGTGAAAATTTTTGTCGAAAATCTTGATTTTTTACGACGAAATATAGAGATATATTTGCTCTATGTTATGCGGACTAATAATTTCGATCCGTAAAATTTTATAAAAATTACTATTGCTCATTTTATTTTAGGTTGCATATACTTTTGATGCTGGCCCAAATGCGTGTTTATTCTTACTAGAATCAGAGGTAGATGAATTGCTATCTGTGATCAATTATGTCTTCCAACCACCGACTGATCTTAACAATTTAGAATATATACGAGGTATAAAAACAGAACCGAAGATAATTAAAGAGGTAAGTATTCAATTCTTATTTTAGCTCCGCGCCATCATGCATAACTTTTTCTTTAAAAATTTACCGCCGACATTGAACAAAGTTTTTGCACTGTGTAAAAAAGACAAAGATTTAGCAAACATGTCACGCACTACAATGTGGAGAATATTTCATGGAATGAACTTTGTTTTTTTCAAACGAGGAGTAAAGTCGACCATGATGGAACGGCCAGATATTCTGAAATGGAGGCATCAATATTTGCGTGAGATAAAAAAATTCGTTCCCATGGATACACCGTCGTTTATTTGGATGAAAGTTGGGTGAATGTCGGATATAGTGTTTCCAAAGAATGGAAGGACCTCCCAGTGATTTCAGCCAGGGATGCGTTTGTTAAGGAGTTGTCAACAGGCCTAAAACAGCTGACGTAACGAGGCCTCCGATTTGTTATAGTGCATGCGGGTAGTGAATTGGGTTTTGTGAAATGTGCTGCTTTTTGATTTTTAAGTAAAAAAAAACTCAGCGGACTATCATGATGAGCTGGATGGTCCTATATTTGAACAATGGTAGAAGGAAAAGCTGCTTTCTCATCTTCCAGAGAAAACTGTTGTGGTTATGGACAATGCCTCATACCATTCGAGGAGAGAAAAAGTGATTCCGACTCTATCGTTTAATAAAGATAAAATTAAGACATGGTTGCTGGAGAAAGATATCTTTTTTGAAGAAGATTATTTAAAATCAGAGCTTATGGAAGTTGTAAACACACAAAGATGAATATATAAAATATGAAAAGTGCTAAGTATATATGCAAAAAGAAAAATGTTTCCATTCTGAGACTACTTCCATACCATTGTGAGTTGAATCCAACTAAAAAGATATTGAGTCAAGTCAAAAGTCATATTACCTCACACAACACAAAGTTTAAGACCACCGCAATGGAATAATTACTAAGAAATGCATTTGGTGTAGTAACCGTGGACAACTGAAAAACTATTTTAAACTTGCTATTAAGAAAGAGCAAAAATTTTGGGTTATTGAAGGGTTAATGGATGATATTTATTCTTTGGTAATAAATGCGATGGTTGACTGATAGCGATGACAGTGATAGCGATGACAGTAATAGCGATGATAGAGAAGATGAGGATGATGTTAATATGTAGTCAGTAAATTAGATAGTGTAAAAATCGGCGGACACAAAGTGCCAAATCTGAACAGTATGTAAGTGATAGTACGGCAAAAAGTTTTTATTAGGTAATAGTGCAAAAAATTTCAAATAATATAAAATAATTTTTGAGGAGAATGCATGTTATATACAAGAAACAATTCTTATGTAAGTAATTGTTGTTATTATTTACATGCAAATAAAAGAAAAATTGCACTTGTTTTTTGTATTTTAGTTAAATCTTATCTAAAGCGTTAATAAACATGTAGGTAATGTTAAATAATAGTATAATTTAACTATTTTTATTAGACCTATAATAATTATATACCTATATCTGTCTATTAAAGAAAAAAGTATTTATAATGTATTATTCTGTATTATCTGATTAAGTTAACTATATCTACACAGTGCTAAATACGGCTCTGATAATAATGACTCGATATCGGCAGTCTAGTAGTAACACGTGCCTGAGAATTTTGACAACACTGATCTGCATAAGCCAAATGTTCCGTTCTTAACGTGAAATAAAGTTTGGTATTTTCCTTTATGCTTAATATGTAAAACATTCTTTTATCACGTAGGGCGGGAACTATATCCCCATATTATACTCCTTGTCTTTTCCAAAATGTGTCTAACTGTATTACATTATTTGTTCCCAATATTTCGGTACTCTTCTTCAGTTAAAATATTACCTAATGTTCTAATAAAACTTGAGAAAATGTATTTTTGTTTCAGGAGCTAAAATTGTCATTCGAACCAAAAAAACAGAAACCTGGCCTTCTTAAATTTATCATACATACCACCGTTGGAAATGGTCCAAGAATTATAGAAGATCCTAAAAATCACCTATTGACAAATGAAGGTCTTCCTAAAGATTTATAGGTGTATTTTAATTAACGTGTTATGAATCTCTTATTGTTACAGTTTGTAAAACTTACGTATTGTACTGTTAATTGGATTGATGAAAGTATACTAGACACGAAAAAGAAAACAATTTAATACAGTAACAATTAAATCAGCTCTATAGCTCAGCAAGCTGGCAAACTCATTTCATCGGGAATTAGTGTAGTGGTTACTTTATTTAATCCACAGTTATAGGGTACTAGGTGGTCTGATAAGTAATCTTCAAAACAAAAAACATGTTTTTTTCAGAAAATTATATTATTTTATTTGATATAGTCTCGTTATAGCTCAATACAACGATTTTTAAAGTTCTTTATGCCGTCTGAATAATAAGATTCTGGAAGCTCTGCAAAATGTTTCGTCATTTATCTCTTCGTTCGAGCTGATTTTTTAATTTTAGAGGCAATAGATTTGGGAACCATTAATAATCAAAAGCAGCTAAATCAGGAGAATAAGTCGGATAAGAAAGCAATTCGAAGCCCAAGTTATTAAATTTTTTGCCATTGACGTAACGCTCTCGTGAGCCTAAAATGTGAGTTTGATGAACTACGTTATTAACCCAGTGATCCAGCAGTGGGATGTTAGGCTATAAAAAGGTTAGACTTTCTAGAACTAGTGTGTTTATGTGATCGCAGCGCCCTAATCGGCAAAGTAGCTTACTTATCAGGCCATCAAATAGTTTTAACAAGTACCCGAGTTTATTATTTGTTTTTGTAATTTCGATAGGATAATTAGATTATGTTATATTTTTTACTGGATTTTCTATATTTTTACGCAAAATGTTTTATTGCAGCTATTTTTAACGCACATTTATTAATAAAAACACGTATATTTTGATATTTTAATAATAAGCTTTGAGTTGATGAATAAAGTTTCATAAAATACAAATAAATAGTGTGTGATAATTTCTTCAACTGTAATTGGTAACGTATAATATACTACGGAAGAAGTGTCATCCTGTTACCAATGATAATTATTTTAGAAAGAGAAGAGTATTTGAAAAATACTTTTATATTCCAAAAATAAATTTCTATGCCAGAAAGTACGCACCATAAGGCATGAATATCTGTCTTTTCTATGTAAAAATCTGTCTCTGTTACGTGTGGTATAACATAGTGCCAGATCTAGATTGAAGACAGACTCGAAGAGAGAAAGGTAGAATTCTTATTGAAGTTTTCTACTTAAGAGTGAAGAGAAACCAAACATCGGACGAAATAGAAATACGTAGAGGAGTACGACAGGGTTTTATATTGTCACCGCTCTTGTTTAATATCAACAGCGAACAAATATGCCAAGAAGCTCTCTCACATGCAAACGAAGGGATAATAGTCAATGGAGAAGTTATCAATAACATTCGATATGCTGATGATACTGTGAAAATGGCAAGAACAGAGGAAGATCTACAACATCTAGTTGAAAGTATGAATGAGATATGTAATAACTACGGCATAAGGATGAACGACAAAAAAAACCAAATATATGACCTTCAGTAAGAATCCAATACATGACACTAGTATCGCAATAACCGATACCTAACTCGAAAAAGTAAGTGAATACAAATACTTGGGAACCCTCATCAATGAAACAAAAAACAAAATCACGAGATAAAAAGACGTATTGAAATTGCCAGGTCTACCTTTATAAAAATGAAAAAATTATTTTGTAATCATGATATTAGTATTCAGCTACGAACTAGAATGTTAAAATGCTATGTATTCAGTACTTTGCTTTACGGTGTTGAGGCATGGACTCTTAAACAGAGGAATGTTAAAAATCTTGAAAGCTTTGAGATGTGGTGCTACCGCCGTATACTAAAAATAAGTTGGGTGGATAAAATTACAAATGAAGAGGTAATACGCAGAATAAATAACGATCCAGAAGTTATACTGAATATAAAAAAGAGAAAACTTGAATACTTAGGCCGCCTGATGAGAGGACAAAAGTACACATTCCTACAAAATATAATGCAAGGAAAAATCCAAGGAGGCAGAAATCCAGACCGTAGAAGAATGTCCCGGATGAGAAATTTAAGAGAGTGGTTTGGCTGTACCACTAACGAATTATTCAAAACAGCAGTAAATAAAATTAGATCGCCCTAATGATATCCAATCTCAATGCAGAAGTCAGAATGACGACTTATTAACAACAAGGAAAGATATTGAATAGATGGGTGGAATACTTTAACCAGGCACTTAATATGGAGGAAGAAGAAGAAAACCTGGAAGACGAATGAGATGAGTTAAGGGAACAAGCGAGAGGGAAGAGGAACCACCAACGATTCTTGAAGTTAAAGATGCAGTTAAAAAACTAGCCAGAATCAAATCACCCGGAATAGATAATCTCCCAGATGAACTATATAAAGAAGGTGGCCATGATACCATAATGGCATTACAGCAGCTTATAAAAGAAATATAGACACAGAAATCCCTCCCAATGATTGGAATATTGGAATACTTTGCACCATACAAAAAAATGAGATATATTTGAATGCTCTAATCACAGAGGAATTACGCTTCTAAATGCAGCGTATAAAATATTTTCCACAGTACTATGTCACTGTATGGCACCATATGCAGAACGGATAGTAGGAAAATGCCAGGCTGGTTTCAGAGGTGGTAAATCGACAATTCATCAGATTGCAAGCCTGAAACAAATTTTGTAAAAACCACTGGAATATGGCATTGATACTTATCACATATTTATATACTACAAAGCAGACTACGACTCTGTGAATAGAAGAGAAATGTTCAAAGCAATGAAAGAGCTTCTTCTTCTTTTGATGCCCATTCGTTTCGAATATTCTGGTTATAATTATTTTATTAACTGATGCTTTAAATAGATTAGTTGTTGCGGAGATCCATTTCCTCAGATTTTTTTAACCATGATATTCTTCTCCCAATTCCTCGCTTTCCGAATACTTTGCCTTGAAGGATTATTTTCAGTAATCTGTATTTAGTGCTGTTTCTCATTATGTGTCCGAGATATTCTAACTTTCTCCTTTTAATCGTATACATCACTTCTCTTTCTTTCCCTATTCTTCGTAGTGAGTGATCCCATTGTTCGTTTACTATTGTTCCAAGATAGGTAAACTGTTTTAGTCGGTCCACTGGTGTATTCTTGATAAGCAGTTTGACGTCTCTAATTTTATTTTTGCTGATGACCATAAATTTAGTTCTTGATATGTTTACTTGTAGTCCAGAACTTTCACTTACTTTATTTACTTTGTTTATTAGTTGCTGTAAACTATTTAAACTGTCTGCAAAAATAACGGTGTCATATGCATAGCAGATTGTTATTTAGGCGTTCTCCATTTAAAAGGATTCATCCTTGTCTAACGCCTCGCAGAATCTGAATCGCTTCCGTCGGTTCATCTCCAACATGTGTTCTTATTGTGGCTGATTGGTTCCAGTATAAATTTTGTATTATACGCCGGTGTTTAGTATCTATTTGGGCTTTTGTTAGAACATCCATCATTTTTCGGTATTGAACTGTCTCAAATGCTTTTTGGTAGTCCATAAAGCAGGTGTAGATATCGCAAGTCATATCTCTGCATCTTTGGAATAATACCTGTAGATTAAATAGTGCATCTCTCGTACCTACGCCTTTCATCAATCCAAACTATGTGTCTTGTATTATCTCTAATGAAAGAGCTAGGAATACCAAATCAGTTGGTAAATTTAACAAAACTAACTTTTGAAAAAGTTGAATGTAGAGTACGTATTCAGGGGGAACTGTCTGAACCTTTTAAAACACATAACGAACTGCGCCAGGGAGACACTCTCTCCTGTTTGCTTTTCAATCTGGCTCTGGAAAAAGTAATACGTATGTCACAAATCACAACCACTGGTTCAATATATAATAAATTAGTGCAAATCCTTGCCTATGCTGATGATATCAATATTGCTGGGAGAACGGGAAACGCTGTACGAGAGGCATATGTAGATTAAAAGAATCAGCTACAAAAATGGGTTAAATAATAAACACCAACAAAATCCTATGACCACTTGTTATAGAAAACGACGTCATCGAAGCAGTGAACGAATTTGTATACCTAGGAGCGCTCCTTAACACTGAAAATAGTACTACCGCGGAGATAAATCGTAGAATTTGCACGGCCAACAGATACTATTTTGGGCTCAATCTTCTCCTTAAATCCATAATTATATAGAGAGATACAAAAAACCCTACAAAACAATAATACGTCCAGTCCTAACATATGGTTCAGAGACCTGGACTCTAACAAAAAATAATGAAAACATATTAGGATGTTTCGAAAGAAAAGTACTAAGGCGAATCTATGGAGTAATGAATGACAATGCAGTGTGGAGATGACGATACAATTTCGAACTTTATAGAATATACCAGGAACCAGATGTCGTAAAACATATTAAGATAGAACGTCTGGGATGGATAGGGCATGTAATGAGGATGGAACAAAAACCCCAGCTAGAAAAACGCTCCTTGATAGATCCATTGGTCAGAGAAGAAGAGGAAGACCCAAAACAAGGTTCGTTGATAACATCGATGAAGACATGAGAAATATGGGAACATGTACTTGGCGAGGAAGGCGATGGATAGAGACGACTGGAGAGAAATTCTTTGTTAATGGAGCAAAACTGACTTTTCTGGCAAAGAAAAACATCTAAGATTGCCATGACGAAATGGAAAATTGGTTCAAACACAACCTAATTCCTAATTTGCCAGAAAAAAAAACAGTTGTGGTGATGGATAATGCTCCATGGCTTCTATCGAAGGATATATTTTTTAAAGACAATTATTTAAAAACCGAAATGTTGGAAGTTGTCAAGATTCTGGAGTGGTATCCCACCATTCGACTTACTATATATATTGGTAATGTGTACTAAGAAAATTATAAATTTTAAGAAGCATCAAACTAAAAGCTAATCGAGAAATTCAATATTAGACGAGCTGAAATAACGGATAGATTAAAGATACGTAGTGTATATTGTACATGATCAAGAAATTTCGATTTTTTTTTTTTTTTAACGGTTGAATTTACAAAAAAATATTATAAGACTCCCTTATAGGTCGATCAAACACCAGCATATTCTAGTCTAACTAGCAGATTCATTTACAATTTTAAACTGCTAAGTTAGCTTATTTTGTTTTCCAGGGCCTGAACATCGACCACTAGATCATTTCACAGTGAATTGACTGCGATTCGGCCGCCTGACCAGCTTGACTATCTGACCGCCTAATAAATAAATAAGACTTTTAAATTCGGTACTGTTTATTTTGGAAAATACAGTAAAACTTTACTCTAAAAAATAAGAAAATATATGAACCTACTTATTACTGAAGCTTCGTTCTTACCGCAAAAGTCTTCTATCAATTCAACATTTCGATATCAATAAATTGTTTAATTAAAAACTATTAAAATTATTTAAGAAAAAATAACAAAAGTTTTAAAATTGACTTGAATATTATTCTAAATACTAAATGCATATACAAAAATACATAAAGCATAAACATCAAAAATAGGATGTATTACGGCATAAATATGGAAGGAATACTTCTACTCAATCATACGTAAGAAGGAGAAACAAAAAAAAATGCAAAAAAGGAAGAAAGCAAGGAGATGAAGAGGGGAGAGAAAGAGAGGGATGCAATAAAGTGTCCAACCAAGAAAAAAGTGACAAAACAAAATCAAAGGATAAAAATTGACAAAGATCCAGGAAAAGCAATGTTGTCGGGTTGTCTAGTTATGATGGCCTTGTTTAGGCTATCACGTCTTCAAGAAATGGCTGCTCTCTTTTTTTAACGGGAGTTTGGAGTGGAGGTTGACGGGCGTTAGCTTCTTGGGAGTGGCAGAGTTACTATGAAGAAGAGGAAGAGAAGATATGGCATTTCATTGTGATTAAAAAACATGATCTTCATATTGGTGATTCTAGAGACGGTTCAAAAAGGTCTGAGAGTAATTTACCGTGACGGTTTATAGCGGTATCACCAAATTGGAAAGGGGTTCAGCTGGATGTTTATAGTACGAGATTATCGTGATTGTTTCGTTTTGTAAGTGTAGGTCATCTGCTAGATAGTCGATATGGGGAATTTGGTGATAGAGAGGGATATGTGATGAGGATAGGATTATTGTATAAGGTCTACTCCGAGAAGTTTGATGTGGTTTTAAGTCTGATATCGGTAAGGGACAAAACTTTACGTCTGCACTAAATAAAATGTGTTTGATGAGATTTCATTTTCTACCTATACCTGAACATTTGACGGTACCTATTACACAGTGGAACAGGAAAATTTAGTATGTTGACATAAGAGTCGTTTTGACCTTACTGTATCTCACTGTAAGGACTAGAAAGGGCAAAAATCATCTACCAGCCTGGTAGATGATTTTTGCCAACTTTAGGGCGATTGAAATGTAGTGACCAAATGAATGTAAAGTTCAGCTGGATGCTAATAGTATGATATTAATCGTGATTGTTCCGTTTTCTATATATCTACTAAAATGCCACAGCTAGCGTAAGACTATCTGATCAAGAAACAAATAAATTCTGTTTACAGCGAGGAGTACGGCAAGGAGACAACGTCTCTCTAAAGCTATTCAAGACGCTTTTAGAACATACTTATAAGAACGCACATCTGAATGAGCATGGTATTAACATGAATGGAGAGAAACTCAGTCATTTGAGATTTGCAGATGACATCGTCCTTATAGCCAATCGTATTAATGATGCAATAATAATGTTTGAAAAATTATATCACGCTTCCTTGGAGGTCGGACTAAAAATTAATATGAACAAGACGCAAATCTATCCTATAAGTACTTAGGACATGAAATTCGGTTGGGCAGAGATAGCCAGACATGTGAGCTCCCACGTCGCATAGGATTAGCCTGGGCAGCGTTTGGTAAATTAAACTAGATATGTATTTAAATCGGACCTACCCATATGCCTTAAAAGGAAAAGCTTTGACCAACGTTTATTACCTGTACTCACTTATGAAGCGGAAACATCAACACTCACAAAAAAGGTAGTGAATAAGATTCGCGTGACTCAGAGGGTTATACAGCGCCAGATGTTGGGTGTCTCTCTGAGAGACCGAGTTCTAAAGTTCATTCGTTTAGCAAATTCCCATCTGTCAACAAACGCACGTGTTGATATTGTAACACAGGGTTGTCCAAATGGCGGCCCGCGGGCCGCATCCGGCCCGCGAGGCTATTTGTTGTGACTCACGTAAGATTTTCGAAAATCATATATTTTCTTTAAATGCTGCCACTGTAAAAAAAGATTTTTTAATTTATTTTATATTTTATGGTTTAGCAGTGTTTTTACATCACAAGTACTGTACCGCGTACCGCTTCGCGGACGTGTAACGAACACAATCGTCCTCCACCACTATGAGAACTGCACTGATTACTGCGCATCACAGTTCAGGCAGGCCACATCTCCCACTGCTTACCATCCGTCGCCAGCCGCCATCGTGCCAGTGTGCTACTGACACGTAGGCTAGTCAGCTAATCTATTATGTTGCTAGTGAACAGTGAACTTGATTAATTCTTTGTCTTGATTCCTCTTATACAATAATGAGTGTAAAACCAGTAAAACGGAAAATTGATAGTGAGAACAGAATTTACAAAGAAAGTTGGGAGAGTGATTACTTGATTGCTAACAATAATGGAAAGTTGCAGTGCTTAGTGTGCATGAATGTCGTTTCAGTGTCTAAAGAATATAATATGAGAAGACATACACAACAGTGCATGAAAATAAGTATGCTACATACACAAATGAAAGTCGGCGTGCCCTAGTTGCAGATTTGAAGAAAAAGCTTAAACAGCAAACTGGTATGTCCAGTAAAATATTACACTCTCAAACGCATTCTTTGCATGCATCTTATGCCGTGTCGCTTGAGCTGGCAAAGGCAAAAAAACCTTTCACCGATGGCAATTTGATAAAAAAATGTGCTGTTGAAATGGCCAAAGCTTTCGGTGATTCTAAAATGGCGGAGAAATTTGAATCAGTGCCACTTTCACATCAAACCATACAAAGAAGGATTGTTGCTATGGGTGAGCAAGTAGAAAAATCTATGCTTAGCCTGGCTAAGAAAAGTTCATATTTCTCACTTTGTTTGGATGAAAGCACTGATCAAACCGATGTTAGTCAGCTGTTAATATTTGTGCGCACTACTTTTGATGATTTTACCAGTAAAGAGGAGTTATTTGATATTTGTCCTCTTTATGGAACAACAAAAGGAAAAGACATCTATGAGGCTGTGAAGAAAACAATTGACAGAATTGGAGGCTTTGATAAATGTTCAGCCATAGCAACAGACGGGGCCCCATCAATGACAGGTAAAAAAATTGGATTAGTGGGTCTGCTTCGAGAGAATGGTGTCACTTGCCCAACAATTTATTGTATTATACATCAGGGAGCTTTATGTGGAAAATAAATAAATGCGTTTCATCTGACACAACTGAACTGGAAGAGAAGTTTAAGGATCCAGAATTCTTAAGACAGTTAGCTTTTATAACAGATCTGACTAATCATCTTAACATGTTAAACTTGAGTCTTCAAGGAAGAAACTGGATTCCGGAATAAGCTGAACGTGTTTAAACATGCTTTGTAAAAGAACAACCTGACACACTTCCCTAGCTGTCTGCAAATAGCAGAAGAATTCAACGGTTAGGAAAGTATTGAGTTTTCATCCTGCATTTCACAAATTGAACAAGTTATTGATGAATTCAGTACAAGATTTGAAGAAATTGGAAGTCTCAAAAGCAGTGTTCTACTTTATAATAACCCTCTTGGAGCAACCATTGATGATCAACCACCCAACTTACAGCTTGAGTTATGTGATCTTCAAGCAGACATGTTCCTAATCACCAGACAAGAAAAGGGACCTGAATTTTTCAAATTACTGTCAAAGGAGAAATTCCCAAATCTGCGAGATTTTGGACTGAAAATGACGTCAATGTTCGGAAGCACATATACATGTGAAAGTGCCTTTTCCTCCATGAAATACATAAAAAATAAAAACAGAAGCAACCTTACCGATTCTTCCTTACGTCATCTTATGAGAGTGTCTACAACTGAACTGGAGGTGGACATTTCTTCATTGGTGGATGAAGCCGATCGACCACAGTCCTCACACTAATTGGATACATCTTTTTGTTGCTTTTGCAATGTTTGTCTTGATTATTGAAAAGTGTTATCAATAAATTTTCCGTTTATAAAAAAATGTAGTTGTTGAGCAATAAAAGAAATAATACTCTTTTTTGTTTTAATTATTTTTATACCTCATTTTATTTTGTTATTACTTGTAACAAAATTATTATATGGCCAGCGACAACATTAAAGGTTTTAGTTTTGGCCCTTGAGGCATTGCAAGTTGGACACCCCTGTTGTAACAGATCCAAACTTGCCAGCATGTTTAAATTCAAATTGTATCGTGTTGATTTTTAAGTTAATATATTGTGTTATATTTATAGTTTCAAAATATATAATAGTTTCAAAAGTAAATATTTTTAAAAATCATATGATACACATCAGTACGACCCTGTTTGGCTTTCACGTGCTTCTGTTGACAATTGGGAATATGTAAAATGAATGTAGTTTAAACGAAGAAATACGTCGTAGAACAAAAACAACAGACGCTATCGAAAAAATCGCGTCGTTAAAATAGAATTGGGCAAGACACGTCGGCAGATTATCAGAAAACCGTTGGACAAAACTTATTGTCTTGTGGAGGCCAAGTCAAGAAGCACTACAGAGCAGAGGACGACCACCAAACAGATGGACTGACAACTTGAAGGATGTTAGCAATAACTAGATGCAAGCCGCACAAGAGAGAGAGACAGATGGAACGAGCTGAGGGAGACTTATGTCCAGCAGGGGACGCATACAGGTTGAAGATGATGAACCAGATGAAATATTTGGACTTATTCAACTGCGTTAAAGAGACCTGGTCTAATACATAATCTTAAACACTGTCCTTACTGATATCACTTCAAAAACGTAGACAGCGAAGACAACAAAGTGTACCGCTCTGCGGTGACCAAACAAAGAGTCAGGAACCAATCAGTCAGTAAATAGTTCATCGTATACAATTAAACGAATAAATGTAAATATATAAATACAAATAAATCTGCTAAAAAATTTAAACAAATACTAAACCTAAATACTAAATAAAACTAAATACCCTTTGCCCGATGGGCGCTCTAAGGTATTTATCCGTTTATATTCAGCATTGTTATATAAATCAGTAATTCAATTCTTCATAAAAATTCATACAATAAATAACAAAACTTTCATTCTGTCTTGAAGCAAACAATTGCTTTTCTGGTAAATAGCGACCATAAAAAAGTAATGATTCATTTATTTAAACAGAAACATATAGACATTCTCTCTCATGATACTTCTTGGAGATTTGCTAAGATTTTCTCATAGTGAGCATTGTGTTGATCTCCCAAATAATACGCCTTAAATGATCGATAACTTCTTTGAGTTGTTTATTTTTTAAAACGACCTGCTCCATTACTTCTTTACTCTCATCACAAGCTGTTCGATAAGCTTCGGAATTTTTCTTCTCGTCGTGTTTCGGATCCAGTTCGTCTTTGAATGGAATCAAACTTTCAATATGTGTATATTCCATGCCCTGTAGCTGGCAAATTTCATTACATTTTTCGTATATTAACCGAAGTCTTTTGAAAAGTACTCTAATTGTACGGAGAAGTTCTTGAACTTTGGCCTTTTTTTCGTTGCTTGTATTAAGGGATTGAGGAGTTCCATTAGGAGGCTAAAAAATAAGAATAATTAGAAATTACGATAATATAACCAATATTATACGCGGAGGTGAAGGAAAAAGTGCTTCAAGTCACCTATGTTGCTTTCTGCACATACGATGACCTCTATATATCTATATAAAAGGCTATAATGACAGGTCACACTGTAAGTCCAGTAAACTAACGGCGCCATCTAGGAAAGAAATATGAACTACCATATTTCATTCATATTTTGTTCTTGAAACAATGCGTTTAATAAATAATACTGTATTAATTTTATATTATTATAATTAATAATTAATTTTAAGAATATTTTTAAGGTAGAATTTATTATAAAATAATTTAAAGATTTACGGTATTTTAGATTTAAAACCTAGCGCCATCTAGGAAAGAAAAGCTAAACTACTCACATCTGACATTTCATTCATATTTTGTTCTTGAAATGATAGGTTCAATTAAAAATACTAACAATATTAATTACATATATTAATACATATTAATTACATAGATAATTAATGATACGAATATTTATTATAATTTTTTTCGCAAAATTGACAAAAATCTTGGTTGCTCTAATTTAAAGGTAAGATTTATTTAACAAAATAATTTAAGGCATTATGTTAGTTTTGTTTTCTCAGGAGTGAGAAAAAAGACAAACGTAAGCATCAAAGTTGTAGATACACCATCGCAAGGAAAATTAATCGAAGGAAGCCTATGATTTTTTTCTGACGGATATTCTCAAGTTAAAGTTTAATTAAGTTTAATAAAGTCAAATTAATACTAACCTGTATCTGTTTTAAAGTCTGAAACACTTCTTGTGTTCTACTAATAATATCTTGAACAGTCTCTTGTCCTAATCTACATAACGATGCAGTATTAAATTCTTTGGCTTGTTGCTGTTGCTGTTGCACAGGAACTGATGGGGGAGTTGGAGCAACTGTTGGAGTTTGTTGAGGCATTTCATGGTGATTCAGAGCAGGTGTAAATTCTATAAAATATAATTTTTCATTACAATTTGTTTGATTTTGATCTATAGAAAACAAACAAAATATATTCATTTTAAAATGTCAAACTCTTATTTAAATTTAAACGAGTGTACTGTCTGCCCAAATCCACTTTGTCTCTGGTCGGAAGGTATGAATCAGTGTAGAATGGATCTGTGTACTTCTCTCAGCAGTGAGACAAGAGTATACTCTAATGAAAGACCATACAATAGAATTCTTGTTTTATTACAAACATTAAATATTAATATATTCCTGTTTCAACTTACCCATGGGTCTTGACTGCATAGGCATTTGTGTAGGAGGTTGATGAGGTACCATTTGAGTCCCATTCATTGAACTGCTCATATTGTAGTGCTGATTCATTTGACTTAACATCGGTGAACCCCCATTCATACTGGGATTCATTGGATTTGTCATGGTTCCATTCATTGGATTGCTCATTTGTGGCACCATAGGACTACCCATTGGATTAGACAACTGAACAGGCATTTGTGTTGGCATAGTATTCTGCATGCCCCCTGGAGCCATTTGGGTCTGCATTGGTGATGGTCCAAAAGAACTCCTCATGGCTATATGAAAATAAATCATTTCCAGATAAATGTGGTTATATTTATTACATTTACATGGTGTTACATAGAGTTTATTTGGCATTTTGATCATTATTTGTGAGTTACATCAACAACGTTGAATTATATTATCTGTATTCAATATTATTTAATATGGATAACTTACATATATTCAACACATACGCAACAAACGAGGACAATAATTATCAGCAAATATAACTTGGCCACACACTTATGTAAAAATAACTTTAAAAATAAAACAGTCTTATCTTGTACAATGTGTGGTAGGAATACAGATTGCCTAAAGCTAATAAATTGTGGGTATCTGGAACTCATTGAACCAAAGAAAAAGACAAAATACTGAATTAAGAATTAATGCTTGTTAAAAACAAAAATCCATACAGGGTGAATCATAAAGAATGAACCAAATTGTATCTGTATGTTATTATCCTGTTAATAAATAAATAAAAACAAGAACAAGAATAAATAAAGTACTTAAATATTTGAAAAGCACCAGGTATGGACAAAGTAACTGCAAACATTTTAAAGGAATTACCATAAGGGGGAATAGTCATTATCACATACATATTTAATGTTATCCAAGAGCATATCAACCAGTAGTTGAGTCCAAGATTCAATATATATATATATATATATATATATATATATATATATATATATATATATATATATATATATATATCTTTTGTCAACTTAATGAAGTAAGTTTGTAGTCGGTGGTGTCTGCATACTCCCACAATTACCTCGCGATGTATACAACTGGCATTGTCAAACTGTGGAAAATATTGTTCTGCAATATTCAGTACAGGATATATATGTTTTTGGTGATTACAATCTTCCCATGGGAGAATGATGAGTTTGGTGTGATCGTGCATTGTCCTGCAGGTGATCCAGCTGTGAATTGCTCAAGCGTTTGGTTTTTTAAAATGTTATTAACATAATAGTATTCCCAATAAACATGTTTTTTAGATATAGTTTTTTCTAATGTTATGGAGCTAAATATCTTAAAATCAAACGATGCTCTTGCAGATCCTAGCATCCATCATGTGGGTTATGAATAGACTTCGGCAAATATGCATATTGCATATTTTGCATATTGTGCATATTTTATGCAAATATTTCATATTTTGGCATATTTGTATAAAAGTTTGCATAAAGTGCATAAAATTTCAGATTTTTATACTGTATTTGAAAATTTTTAAACATACCAATTTATTTCAATTCTTGTATAAAATTTTGTAGTCATTTTAATCAAGAAATGATCTAAGTACGTAATCTCTACAGGTACAAAACATTTACAATTTCAAGGAAGATCAATTTAAGTAGCCCTCAACATTCTTAGAAAGTCTCGGTCACTGAGTCATTCAGTTATTGGATAATCGCTAAGGGTTCGCTCATTTGCATTTTATGATCTAATCCCCAAATCTATCTACAATTTATTGTATCTTAACAGCAGGTAAACGGCTAATAGTTTTGTTCCTAATTTAGGGATTTTCCAAAATCTCCCAGTTTATTGAATTAGGTACCTAAACATTTCTAATTTGATGCTCAGATTTGTAAATCATTTTTGTTTTGATATTCAAAGCGTAAACACTCGTTGTGCGTAACAAAAAGGAAGATTGTGATTTTATAATGCCTAAAACAACCAGTGCTTCAATTTGGATTAAACCTTATAAAGAGCTGTCTATGGATATGGGAAAAATCTACTGTTCAGTCTGTGGCAAAATTGTAAGTATCTAATATTTTCTATTAAATATCTAATATTTCATACATACAGGGTGTTTCCAAATGACACTTACAACGTTTGACTGTAGATACTTCTCGAAAAATTGAACAAAACGATATAGTTAATGAGGGGTCAAACTTATTTACTTTTCGAGATACAGGGTGTTAAAATTAAAAAAAATTAAATTCTTTTAGTTAATAACAACAATAACTTTAAAACCAATAAACGTGTTTACTTGAAATTTAGTACTCGTAATTGAAGGCATCTAAATTTCTTGGTTTTGTTACTAGGAATTGCAAGTATTTCTCGATTAATTCAACAAGCTTAGTGTATTGTTGCTTAGTTAGAACTATTTTGGAATACTGTTCAGTTATTTGGTTGCCCTATTTTCATAACAATATTGAAATGTTAGAAAGAGTCCAGCACAAATTTTTGAGATATTGTGCTTACCATGTTCACAGTACTATTGAAAATCATGATTATTCCCCTATCTAGCAAAAATTATCCTTACCCTCACTAAAGAACCATAGTGATATGTCAGGAGCTACATTTATATATAAGATCATACATGGATTTATTGATGGTCCAAAGCTGGTAAGCCAAATTAGATTCCCCCATCAAGCTCTATGTTACCACAATGTTTTCAATATTCCTTTCCATAGAACAACCTATGGTATTCACAGCCCATTGGATAGATACATGGGGCTATTAAATGATCTCGATTTGGATATTTTCAATATTACTAACTCTGTTAAAAAGATCTCTTGCTTTGTGATGTATATTGGTATTATTGAATTTAGTTCTTGTTATAGTTTGTTTTTTGTTTTTTAGTATGTAATATTTTTAGTTTCATTTTTTAAACTTTTTGATATTGATTTTATATTATAAGTAATTTTAGGTTTTGAATCCCAACTGATATTGTATGTTGTAATTTTAAACTGTTAATGGGGTTATCATATATTTCCAATAATTGGCCACATAAATTGCCATACTATTTGCTAAAAATGTCCCATGTCACAGTCATGTTGGATATTGGCCTTCTAGCACAAACAATTTACTAGCATATTGTGAGACGCCAGTTCTTAGTCTATTTAGTGCTCTCTAGGTTCGTAATTGATGTTCAGCAGCTATCTCCTCTGATGGGACAATGACTACTGTTGTGGTAGATGAAACTTGCCATGTGTTTATTGGGTATGTTAAGATTATATGTTTTTTTTTAATATTCAAGTATATCTTGTCAACACATTTTTTAGCACACTTACATAATTAACTATATTTTATAACCTATCACCACAATTAAGGTATACAGTGCTGGTGGTAGTATATTAGACACAAGAAATTTATTAAAAAAAACTAAATCTAAAATTTATTATGACCTACTGTGGAATTTATTATCATTATTTGCCATACCAAGATTTTTTTGAATATTACAGTAACTATACTTATAATTATGATCTTACATAATTTCTACCAAGGATTATTAACAAATCAGTACTGGTATCTTTAACCCCACCTGCTAGTTTCTGATCAACCTACCAATCAAATCAAAATGTTAACTGCTCCATAGCACAGACAGGTCTTAAAACGAAAGGGGACACTTATGTACACTTTCAAGGTAATGTACTGCCTTGTCACCCACATTAACATTATTACATTATGTATAAATGTATAACAATTATTACACTGTTATGCAACAACACAGCTTTATTGTATTATACTTCATACATAATAGACATTTTGATAATCTGTTGATAGAGAGATGGAAGGTGCAAAGGGATAAAATAATTGACTTGTTTAACATATACCAAATCAAAATAGTATAAATTTAGGGAAGCAGAGATTAAATTTCAATAATTTTAGTGAAAAAATTTATTAAAATGTGAAAGACAATTAAATTGCCATTGCTTGTACTAAATTAAGGAATATTGGTAGAAATTATTAGATTATAAAGAACTTACCAGTTGGCTGAGGATTGTTCAAATTTTGCATAAAATGATGAGGAGGTGCTGCCATTATTAAATTTAGAAGAAATAGTTTTTAGTACCTAGTCCTTACAATTTCGGGATTGGCATCTAAATATCTAGCAACTCCGTAAAATATTACTACTCCAAAGCAGCCGTAAACAATAACTATAATTTATTTATGTACTAATGTCTCCGCCAAACGAAGTAGGTACTGAATTGTGATATGATCTACCATTTAGGAGGATTGATTTTAAACTGAATTCAAGAACAAGAATGTTAGCTTAACATGACTATAATTACAAAATTCTTAGAGAAATTTTTATAATATGGGTACACTACTTTGAAGATTTGAACACAAATTATAGGTATACCAGAGATATTTCTTTTTACTTATCTCTTACATATCTCTGTCTCTGAGGTATACATAACCTAATTTTATTGTTATTGTATACATTTACATTTTGTTATTCTTCTTCTTCTCTTCTTTTTTGGAATATTTTATTTTTGTAAGGAGATTTTGTAGAAATATATCGTATAAAATATATCTCAAATAGTGACTGAGTTGTCAATATGAATAAGTCAGATAAAATAAAATTATTAGAAGATTTTTTTTACCAAGCAACAAAAACAAAATTTGTTTAATTTATTGGTATTTCGTATTTTGAGTTAACGATTTCTAAAGTTGAACTCGAAACTTCAAAATAAACTTATTTTAAACTAAGATTGTTGGATTTTGGGGCAGATCTCATTCTTTTGTTAGGCGTCGAAAATGATGTAGAAGCACCTTCTTCTATATTTTTCATTTCAAGAGAGATCCGTTTTATAGTGGCTATACTTACTCCCGTTGCTAAGGGAGCACGCTCTTAAACTAAACTTTTTTAAAATCTTTAACATGCGGATTTTGCATCGCTTCTCTCTGTATTGGCGACGTGCAAGTACTTGGATGTGATACGAGAAACGATCGTGCGCGAGTAGCGGAGAAATCTTGCATTTTTTACTGCACATTTCATAGATTTCATAAATTCATATTGTCAATTGTCAAATTTCATATTCGTGTTTAGTTAGTTACACCTTCTGTCACTGAAGAAAATGGGATTTAGTAAATGCTGTGTTATAAATTAAAAAAATACAACAAAAAATTGTCAATTTAAGTTTTATTCGTTTCCAACTTCGAAGCACAAATTACTACAAAGATAAAAGTGGATTTATATCATAAAAAAGCATAAGTAACATAACCTAAATTATGCATTATTCTTGTGCCCGATTTTAAAGTCAGTTTGAAATAAATGATAAATAAAAGTTCACTTTTAAGTGTAAATTTTAGTTTCATAACACTCACTTAGAGTTCACTTTAACCCAAAAATCAAGTTTAATGTTTAAATTTTATTTTTTTGAAGTTTACAAAAATGCATCAAGTTTAAGTTTTTCTGAAGATGCATTAAGATATATTCGCTGTCAAAAGTTTACAGGGAAAGAATTAAACTCGGATCACTATTCCCAGTCCGAACTGTCTAGTGAATTTAGTAATTATTTTTTTTGCGAAGGTAGTTACTTTTTGACAGACTAAAAGTGGCTGGAAATTACTATACAACCAAGCACACGTACTCATAGCCAATATTAATAGTAAACAAACTAAATAGTAAATAAAATAGAACTTTGCGAATTACTGACAATCAATATTTATTTATCTGCACCATATAATAAATAGTTATGTTAAATTATAACAACTAAATATATATTTTTTAAATATATACTACCCAAAATTAGAATAATTCTTCTTTTTTTAAAGAAAGAAGTCTGTAATAGTAGGATACTTCAGCTATTAATACTGAGAAGTAGGAATTGTTGTGTTGTAGGTTTCCGACAATGAATCTGTCAAAATATGCCCCAGCTAAGCGAATGGAGTTTAATTGTTCAAACCAATATGACGATATCATGGGCTTGTGTGTGTGTGTGTGATTGTGCATTATTGGCTTCGGAATCTCTGTCCATTCGCCATCTTACCTTTATGGGATTATTTTGTATTTTTTATTCGGAAGCTATAAAGGAGTGACCCTTGCTTTCTTCTCGTTTGCTATACAATCATAGTCCTGCTCTAATTTTACAAAGAAATATTTCCTATATATCTAATTTTACAATTATACCTTAGATTTTTATTTCTCTTATAACATATTCAGCTTGTTTTGAATTATTTCCTTTTGTTGTGTTGTGTTTTTTTTTTTTTTTTTTTATATACATATATATATACACACATATATTTATTTATTTGTTTTTTTTTCTCCTATCTCTTTATCTTATATAATTTGGGATATTAGACTAGGATACAATTTGACGCTCAGGGGTCGATCAGAGCATTTAGACGAGACAGGTGGACCTCGGATAGACTTAGGGCTTTGCACAAAGGGAAAAAAACATAGGCTATAAACTTAATCTAATACATAAAATATGTTTATACAAAATTTGATAAATATTACAATCTTCTAAACTTAATAATTGGGTTAGGTTATATGGTTTGGTGATTTTGGGTATTTTGGTTATTTCTTCATTTAATACTTTTACTTCATTACTTATTTTAGAACAGCCTAATATCATGTGCTCTGTTGTACCTTCTTCTCCGCATGTACAATTAGGAGAATCACTTAATTTTATTTTATATTTATACTGCGGAGTTAAAACATGGTTGAACCTTAATCTGCACAATACAGAGAAAAACCGCTTACTTCCCGACAGTCTTGAGAACCAAGATTGGCTAGGAGGCTCGGTAACTATGTTTTTATAAAATTTTCCTTTTGGACTGCTTCTATACATTTCTCTCCATTCTGTTAGTAATATGGGCTTTACGTGGCAAGCAATTTCATTGTGAGGACATTTATACTTTAAATATTCTCCTGTTCTACTTCCTATTTTAGCTTCTTCGTCTACTTCTTCATTTTCTTTTATTCCACAATGCCCTTTAATCCAAACAAGTGATACATTAACCTTTTGAGCTTGAAGTTCATGAAGTTTAGTAATTATTTTGGTAAAAATATAATTACTATTGACCTGGTGGATATTTTTTATTTTGATAACAGCACTTTTACTATCTGAACAAATTGCAAATGATTCTTCTGTAACTTTCATATTACTTATATATAGAAGAGCTTCTAATATAGCGATTAATTCTGCCGTATATATTGTTAGTTTTTCATTTAATTTATAAGATTTTTTAATGTTATTATGTGAATCAAATATAGCGCAACCTGCTTTATTGTTACTCTTTGATGCATCGGTGAATATATAGCGATGCCTGGGAAGATACTTTTCTAAATCTTGCTTAAATATGTATTGTCTAATTCTTGGGTGAAATTTTGAATAATCTTGGAGAAAAACACAGTTAATTGGATGGATGTTGTAAATATTTATACTATATAATGGATCTATATCTGAAGAGTGTATTTCTTCTATTACGTTATGTATTACATAATATGACTCTGTAATAGTTAAACTTTTTTTCGACTTCCAATAACTGTGGGTAAGATCCGATGTCAACAGTATATTAATTTTTTGGACTAAGTCGCTTTTTTTGGAGCTTAATTTAGCTATAAAATTGGAAGCTAAAATCTTTCGGCGATATTTTAGTGGAGTTTCCGCTACTTCTGCAAATAAACAATCAATTGGTGTACTTTTTAAAGCCCCTAGGCATAGCCTTAGACACTTATTTACTACGTGGTCTATTTTTTCTAGTTGACTTTTTGAAGCTTGGTCGTAGAAGAAACAACCATAATCCAGTATTGACCTAATGTAGGATTTGTACAGAAGGATTGCTACATTTGGATCTGATCCCCATTTTGTTCCACATACTGACCGTAAGATGTTAATTCCTTTTTCTGTTTTCTTGATTAGATAATCTATGTGATTTTTCCATGTCATTTTTTTATCTAAATGCATTCCTAGGTATTTTACTGATGCACGTACGCTATACTTTGTTGTATCCAATGTTAATTCGGTTGGAATGTTTTTTCTTTTTCTCGTGAAAATGCAAACTTCTGTTTTTTTCCTGGAAATTTTTAGTCCATTTTCATTACACCATTTATTGAGGTTCTTATAAGCTATATTTAATTTTTTGCACCCTTCTTCAATATATTGACATGGTGAATATATACAAATATCATCGGCAAATTGAAGTATAGAAATGTTCTCAGATTTAATTTTACATTCCAGATCTGCTGTGTATATTAAGTATAGTACAGGGCTTAGTATACTTCCTTGTGGTAACCCAATATTGGTCGTTTTAGGGCCCAATATTTCATCATTTATATTTATTGAAACTGTTCTATCGGAATATAGTAATCTGATACGTGAGGTCAAAGCTTGAGAAATTCCCATTTTTTCCATTTTTTCATAGAGAATGTCTAATATCACATTATCATATGCTGATTCTATATCTACAAAAATTGCTGTAAGTGATTTGTTGTTAGTAAAAGCGATATTTATATCACTTACTAGGTTACCTACATTTTCAATGGTTGAACATCCTCTTCTGAAGCCAAACTGTAATTTAGGTAATTTTTTATTGTTTTCAAGCCAATGAACTAGTCTGACTTTGATCATTCTTTCTAAAGTTTTTAAGACACACGAAGCTAGAGAAATTGCTCTATATGAATCTGGATCTTCCGCATCTCGATTTGGCTTTAGAATTGGGATTGCTGAATATTCCTTCCAGCTTGTTGGAAATTCTGCCCGATTCCATGTAGTATTTATTATTTTGCGAAAAATTTCTATACTTGATTCTGACAAACTAGCGAGCATTTTATAATAAATGTTATCAACTCCGGGTGCTGTATTATTGTTAGTTTTGAGGCTTTGTTTTATTTCCATACTTGAGAATTCCCTATCTATATCATCCGTGCTCAGTAAACTAATCGGCCGAATATTTGTTTCCACCCAACTTGGAGCAATTTTATTGAAGAACATTTCTACCCACTCCCCTTCCTGGGTCCTATTTTTTGGAGGATTAAATGTATTTTTTATTTTCTTTATATATTTCCATATATCTTTTATAGGTGTGTTTCTGTTAAGTTGTTTACAAAAATTTTGCCAAGAATCTTTTTTGCTTTGTAATATTATTTTTTTTGCGACTGCTACTGAATTTTTATATTTTAAATAGTTAGTTAAATTTGACTGCCTTTTGTAAAGCAAAAAAGCTTCTTGTTGACATTTAATGGCATTTGCACATCTCTGATTCCACCAAACTTTGCTAAATTCTGATTTGATCTCTGTTCTCTTCTGTGGGATTGCTAGTTTTGTAGCATGATTTAGTGACTCTATAAAACTTTTATAAGATCTTTCGTTATTACTTTCATCTAATTGTTCATCTACTATCTGAGAGAAAAGGGACCAGTCAGCTTTATTTAAATTAACTTTGTTTTTACACTTAAAGGATACTTGAGTAGTATTAAAATGTGTTTTAATTAGAACAGGAAAATGATTGGAAGTACCTAATGGTATAATATCAGTTTTCCAATCACAATTTAAAGTTATATCTCTAGAACATATTGTTATATCTACAGCAGATTTATTATTACTTCCAAATCTAGGTATTAATGTTTCGCTTCCTGTATTTAAATAATTTAAGTTACACTCCTCTATAGCACCGAGAAGCCTTGAACCCGATATATCTGAATAACTATTTCCCCATGCAGTATGATGACAATTGAAATCGCCTCCTACCAAAAATGGCTTTTCTAGGCTATCAAAAAAGGCAACCCAATCTGTTTCTCTAATGTTTAGTTTTGGTTTGGCGTATATAGAGTATAGGTGGATTTTGATATTTTTATTTATTGACACTGATACCGACACACATTCTACGAACTTTATTGGAGTAAATTTTGGCTTAGGAAAAAATGTAAGGAATTTTTTTAATAAGATTGCAACTCCTCCATAACCGTCATTACGGTCGTGTCTAAATATATTAAAATTATTAATAAAAAAATGTGAAGATTCCTTTAACCAGGTTTCCGAAAGCAACACTACATTAATCTTATTATCGAAAATGTATTTTTCAAAATGACCTTTATTACACAGAATTGATCTAGCATTCCATTGCAGTATATTTAAGTTACTCATAGTCTGATAGAATTTGCGTTATACTGTCTTTTATATTTTCAATAAGTGTACTATTTTTAATTTCTATATTTGAAAAAGTTAAAACATCTTTGATAAGATTTAATATTGATTCGCGAGTTTTTATCTGTTTACTTAAAGTGCTATTATCATCACAACTATTATTATAATTTGGTATATTTTTAAATTTATTGAAAACAGGTTCTGTTAAAATTTTTGGATTTGAAATTATTTCTTTGTGTTTTTCGAATGTTTCATCGATCTCTGGGGTTATAGCTAACCTCTTTCTTTTTAAAGTAACAGTATAGCGGTTTGAATTTGTGTCAGTTTTTGCTACACTTGAAAAACTTTTTTCGTGCTTAGAAGAAGCCTCAGCGTATGATAAGTTTTCATATACCATAGTTTTTTTTATACTCTTTTGTCTACTAAATTCTAAACAATTTTTTTTATCAGTGGCGCAATGCTTTTCTTTACAATAAATGCATATTGGTTCATTTTTTTGGCAATTTTCTACTTTATGGTCTTCTCCACAATTTTGACAGCGTTCTTTTGATCTACACTGTGTACTAATATGGCCGTATCTTAGACATTTAAGACACTGCATTACTCTTGGCACGTATTTTTCGACTTCATACACCATTTTTTCTATTATTACCCTAGTAGGTAAAAGTTGACCTCTAAATGTAACTATAATTGTAGTTGTTGGAACAATTTCATTTTTGTCATTTTTACGTGAAATTCTTTTTACGTGACTTACTTCTAAATTATATCCTAATTTCGGTTTAATAATTTCTTTTAATTCCTGTTCCGATAATTCTAAATCTATTTGCCTTATGACTCCCTTTACGTGAGTAAAAAACATTGGAATGTATGTATCGTATTGTTTATCCTTTAATGACTGTGCTGTTAATAATTTATTTGCGCTTGCATAAGAAGTTAATTCAACCTTTATTTTATTAGCTCCTATTACCGATATGTTAACTATATCATGTTTAATTTCTGGTATCGCATTAATTATTAGTCTAGCCGTAGCTATTTTATGTAAATTGCCTATTTTACCTGTTTTACTTTGAATATAAACAAAAAATGGCCCATTATCTTTTGAAGAATATTGATTTATTGTGTTAATGACCGTGTTTACGTTTAAATTTTTTCCGGAAACAATTTCAGAAACATGATCAGTACTTATCTGTGAAATAGGGTTGATATTTTGAAATCCTCTAAATTCCTCCACTGGAGAAGGTGGAAGATCCGGATGGGACACATCCATATCACCTTCCAACTCATCTTTTTCGGGGGGTTTTCTACCCCCGCTACTAACACTCATGATCTTTAAACCACTTAAATTTTACTTTTTTTTTAAATCGATATGTGGAATTTTTATATGAATACACTAGTTTTTTTAATTACAAGGTGATAACACCGATTTCGTTAATTAGATTTTAAGTATCGCACGTCTATTCGCTTTGACGAACCGAATCCAACTGATATCATGGGCTTAACCTGCTAATTTATGTATTATTTTTAAGCTTTGTTCGTTTATGTGAGGAATAAATAAGTTAAGTTTACTCAGCTAAGTAACAAGACAATTACTCAATAATTACACTATAATCTGATTGTGACTGACTGAATGATTAATATCTATGCCATTAAAAAAAGATACAATAACTTTTTAAAAATATCTTCAAATGTCAAATTTGTTATATCTACACAAATGTATATCTTGGTTTTTTCTATTTGCTAAAACAAAAATTTCCAAAAGTTTTTTGTCTCCCCTGAAAAGATTTATTGCATCCATATTAACAGTAATGCTGTAATTTAATAATATATTTATTTGTATTTACACTACATACAACGTTTACCTTTTAATAACATACCGACATAACCGTAATCTTACTTTTTCTTCTTATTCTTTTTTGGGGCTATGTCCTTGACATTTATCCGGTAACCTCGATCTAACATGAAAGCGCAGTAAATTTTGCTGATTTACGACACCAGGTGTCGCTCTTCCGAACTTGCACGGTCCGAATAAAAATAATTACGTTTGCTATTACCTCCCTCGTTTGTCCAGACAAGACTTTCCCTTCTAATTTTGAATGAAAATCCATGTTTATAATTTAAAATACTTACGTAGATATACGCAGACTATACAAGTACCTTGCAATTCGAAGGGTCAAGAAATAATAAGGACGAATTGTGTTGTAGTCAAATGCGCATCGTGGGTGGAGCCTAATTTCAAATCGGCCAAGTATCACGTTAAATTTGACAAGCAATATGACACTTTACACCTGCAGGTCCAATATTTTTACATTAAAAAAGAAAGGACAGTCAGATGTACATTACACCGGTTGAGTTTACCGAAAATATAGAGTTTAAAATATTTCGTTTTGGCAGTGTTGGGGTGTAGTGGTCTGTGGTTTATATAATGGATATTGTATGCTTCAAATATAAAGTGAGAAAGCTTTTAAAAATTACATTTTGATTATACTATTTTATGAATTCTGCAATTTTTAATTTATATGAAACAATACCGAGTAAATATTTGTCTCTTTCGAGATTAATTGCTAACATTGTTTGCAATCTTGGTAACTGCTGATTGCCAAATCTATCACCTCATCTATCAGAGGGCAATTGCAAAAAAAATTTCCAATAATTAATCTTCAAAGAAACAAATATTTACTTTACTACTAAATCAAAAATTGCAGAATTCATAACATAATATATTTAAAATGTACTTTTCTAAAGCTTTATCTCTTTATATTTTAAGCATACAACTTATACAATATAAAAACAGGCCAACACTGCTAAACCTAAATTTTTTGTTCCACGTTCAACATTTGCAGCTATAATCACCTTGTACTTTTGGTAAACTCAAACTACTTTTTTAAATTACATGTACAATAACGTCAATAACCACATGGTCTTTTGCTATGCTATGTTTGAATCAAATTGTAAACTGTATTTAGTTTCAATAGATTAGGATGTTTGGTTTTTCATATTGTTCTTTTTAGATGAACTGATGATGCTTTCTGATTAGAGAACAAAATGTCTTCAATAAATAGATGAAGTAGCCAACATCTTTTTTTCTCCACCTTTTGACTGAAAAATCCACCACTCTGAGTGATCCTTAATTTATATATATATATATATATATATATATATATATATATATATATATATATATATATATATATATATATATAATTCTAATTTTAGTTTGTTTTTTTTTTAATGCAACTTATGCTTTGTACAGGTTAACGTTACAGTTTTGTAAAAATGATACAATAAATAAAATGATACAATAATAAAACTTGTTGGTATAATAAAAAAATATATATAATAAAACACATTTTTATAGTATAATATTGTTTTATTTTCTTTTTCACTAATCCATTTTTACATCAAAAATAGGAATACTACCCAAATGATATAAATCTGGAACTGATATTTACAAAATTGTAACATAAATTGTAGTTGACTAAACAATTATTAACACTACATAGACTTGGACTTAAATTATGGATTTAAAATGTGGACTCCTCTGAAAAAGAAAAAAATCAATCAGTAAATAATAAAATAAATAAAACATACTTTTAGTGCAATTAATAATCCTTCATTAGCATCAAAATTTTTAAATTTGAATACATTCCTATTCTTTTATTCCTAAGCACTTATGATGGAGTATGAGGGTATTTTCTTGAAAAGTAATTAAATAGTATATTATGTCACTCTACAAGGTGGTCATTGATTTTCATACATAATTTTCATGCATCATGTATATGGTATTCAGACTAAGGTGTCATTATCAAATGCTAGAACAATTTTAAAGCAGTACCTTTCTGCATCATAATTTTTACCTGTCTCTTGTAGATTTTTTTAAATGACTATACATAAATTCCACTACTTTTGCCTGTTTTAAAATCTTTTGTTAATACCTACTTTTAATTTTATCCTACAACTCCTTCCAATTTTCTGATTAATTGTTTTATTAAAAGAATTTAAAGAATGTATTCCTTTTTAATATTTATCTATTGTAGGACTTTATTAAATGGGTATATTAAAGTCAAAACACACCAATATGGATACATCAGAACACAGCAAAATTGTTTCTGTAGATTAAAAGTTTAAAAAGCAGAAAAGGATCAATAAAATCTCTGCACATTTTACACAATTTACCCAAATATTTATTATGTTGTAAGAAAAATCACACCAAGACCATTATAAAAAAAAACACAAAAGCTATAAAATATTCTGGTTATCTATTAAAAAAAGACTAACAAGTTAGTATGTGGATGCAAATCAACAAAATAGGTCACCCAAAACTTACTAGCATTTATTCTCTAGCACCTATAAGAGAAAATGTTTTAAATATAAAGTAAAATCTATGTATAAAGTTTAAATCTACAGATTTATAAAATACATTTTAATGATAAATTATTTTCCCTTCGATATCTTTTTTTGTTTCATACATAGGGCTAAACATACTTCCTAAAAATTCTTATCCTTATATCAGATGAGAAACTACTTGTATCTGGTGATTGGTTGTGGAATCTTTGTACCAAATCTTCTGTTAAACTATCCCAAAAAGTTCTGTATCCTTTATAAGAGCCTGCAAATTGCTTATGGGGAGTTATGGATTTTGATTGGATCAACACTTCTTTTATATATACCTACTTCATGTAGTAGGTATATATACAACAATAAAATATATAACTATTCATTTCACATTCGCAGATGACATATATAGTGGTCTCTTCTCCACCTTTAGACTAAATTGACAGTGTGATCACCATCTTCAGTTTCTGTTGATGTTACTAATTTTCTTGGTATGGGTTTACCCCTGAAGGGCTCTCTATTTGTTATTATCATTCTTTTCAGTCACTTTTCAATTAACTTATAATAACATATCTTTTGTGATGCCTCAGAATGGTTCTAAACTCTCTTTAAAGAACCATCTACAGTCTGAATTTAGTAAAAACTTCTGTTTTTCAAAGTTACTCTTGCTGTGAATTATAATTAAAATCAGATAGTTTTTGCTAATCAAATCAAAAAACTTAAATAAACAACATGAATAAAGATATCTTCTTCTTCTTCTTCTTTTGGCATCATAACCCTGGATGGGTCTTTGCCTGTCTGGCTATGTCCTTCCATTCAGATCTCTCTTGTGCCCTTCTTCTCCATTGTCTTATGTTCATTGTTTTCAGGTCGTCTTCCACGTCATCCAACCATCTCGTTCTGGGCCTTCCTTTTTTTCGCCTTCATTCTTTCAACCTTCATTTAACTCATTAACCTCGTCGTTTCTCCTGATTCTCCAATGAATAAAGATATAAAGACATTAAATGCAATGGTGATTGGTATTATTCTAATCATTATGCCATTTATATGAACTACAACCATTTCCGTTTACTTCTTATGAACTACTTGAGGACTTATAGGACTAGATAAAGCATAATAATAAACAGAATAAGCAGAACAGAATAGATAAAGAATTACACTAATAATATATTAATAGTCATAGACAAAGTCTAATTAATAACTGAAAAAAAAGGAAAGAAAATGTAGAATCATATCTCAAATTATTCACATATTCAAAAAATTAGAGTTTTGAATACATTTTTTCCCAAAGACATGGTTGTGTATATGGGAATATTGCCATTGTTCAAGATATACTTTCATTTTATGTATAATATGGGTCACTAAATATTTGGGACAGCACAAGGTAGAATTAAATATTAGCATAGAGTGGCAAGTAACCCAGAAGGTCATGATCTGAACTCCCATGTAATTATATGTAGATGAGATTGTTCTTAGAAAGTGTTAGCCCTAGGCCATAATGAAAAAGAACTGCTAAGATTCTAGATATGTAACTACCATAATTTTTCAACATATCATAGTGCACAGAGATCAGCACTATTTGGTGAAAAGTACATGAAAACATAAAAATTGTTAAAATCTAAATGAAAATGATTGAAAGTAAACTTACTTATTGGCTTTCCATCTTGCCATTTTGTTACTTTAATATGGGTTTCATTTCTTCTGAGTGCTTCTGTTCTAAGTTCGGGTTTAAGTGCCTGCCTCAGAAGTTTGGCAGCAATGTTGGAATAATTAATGTAGCTAAAAATAAAAGTTTATGTTTAAATATTAGTTCATGTGAAACAAACATATTACATTTTATATATTTTAAATTGTCTACTCAATTTGTTTAGCAACATTATGTTCAGTTATGTCCTTTTCAGTATCACACTTCTTTATTTTTAATGTTTAGTAATTTCGTTAAGTATATCAATATGGTTGTCAGCATATCTATTCTTCTTTTTGCTTGTTTTATATCGTATCTATCTCATATCACTGAGCTCAGTTATTTTATGTTGTTGTTATTCTCTTTGTCTACTCCTGAATTATTAAGGCCCTATAATAGGGCCTAATTTTATCAAACACAATTAAATATTCAGGACAGCAGTATCTGAAAATAACTTGCATCTTCATTTCCGTAACACATATTCCTTATTCAGAGTTATTATTTTGTATAAATATCACGATCATTGAGCTTTTCCAATATCTATAGCCACTAAAAAATGTTATTTTTCTTTAATGTTTTCATATCTTTTTAGAAAATATTGGATAATGTAGACATTAACTATTGACTAACTACAGAGTATGTCTACTTTTTACTCAGAAATCTAGAATTTGAAACCATGAATTTTCTATATTTAATATACAAATATGTTTGAATCATTATAAAAAGTTTGATAGACCTGAAATTTTTGTATTAATGGATTCTTAACAGTTCACAATTGAGAAATAAAATTATCCCAATAATGATACCTAAATTTTGAGAAAATGGTAATGGATATATAAAAAAAGAGCTTATTCTTCATTAGATCTTGGGAACATGTTACAATTAAGAATAATCATGTGAACGTCTGCTAAAGACTTCTATAAATAGTATATCATACACTGAAGTTACTCTTTCTGTTATTTATGAATTAATGTAAAAACAATATTGATATTTAATTTACTTCTTTATTTCTAGTTTATTATTTTATCCACAAAAAATGGTAAAAATGTTATAGAATTTGTCACCATAACCTCTTGCTACATTTATACCCAGGACCAGAATAAACAGAAAAACAATATTATGAGATTTAGGGTAATTTATTTACAACTTACTTTAATCCAGCAGCTCTCCAGGCACTCATTTTTGTAAAAATTAATTTTATAGATTTAGAATCCTAGAAACGAGCAGAGTTATGTAAAAGATGGACTGTAAGTGCAGTAGTGCCAAGCTTCTTATTTTAATTATAAATATCGAAATACTGTGTATAACCGAAATAAATATCTGTTATGTAACAACTTTAATAATAAAAGTTGACAGTTATTATTTATTCATAGAAGCATTTAAATGTAAAAATGATGAATTTATATTCCAATTTACTATTATATGCTAGAAAATTGATATTTCTATAACCAGAAATGTCTTTATTTACATCTAACAAAAATCTGGCAACGTTGCAGATGGAAGTCAAATGTGAACCGGTTAGTAAATTTGTTAATTTAATGTTGCTTACCTTTTTCCATGAAATAAATTTGTATATATAGTTGCATAAATTCTGGAGTTAAAAACTTCACAGCATAGACAAAAATTCAAATTGTATCTTCATTACAATTATACAATTACTGTATGTACAGTATCTTCGTGATTTTATAATAATATTTGACTCATAAAAAATCTCTTGAAATAACTAATTTAGTTTAAGAACACAGCATTCTAAGCAATTTTTAGCTCATGTATCAAATGGTAACACCGCCGGAAATAAGAAACAAACATAATGGTATATATGATAGATCAGTGGATCTACCTGCATCATTATTTAGATGAAAGCCCAATTTTTTCAAGTAAAAAAGTTCTCCTTTTTTATTTTATTTTACCTTCCATTATTTTCCAATGTTTAGAGCTTATTATATATCTCAGCTAATTAATTTTTTTTTAAGAGTGATTTGACAAAAGTAATAACAAATAATCACGAGCAAGGTTTCCGAAGTGGAAGATCCTGTAATGATGCTATATTTGCAATGGAACTTATAGCTAAGAAATCAATATAACAAATCAGTCTATCTATGGTTCGTAAACTTAGAAAAGGTCTTCAATTGTGTACGACTATCAGATGAATTGCACCACATAGAAAGAGTGAATGGGCGACCTATAAATCAGATATTTGGACGATGTAAGTAAAAGGATGGAGACCTGTAGAAGACAAACAGTCGACAGGGAAAAATGTTTTGAGGCAGGCCAAGGCTCACATTTGTAGCGCCAAATGATGATAATGAGATCTTCTTTTCATATTTTCGCCCTTTCTATTTATTGAGGGAAAATCTAAAAGTCTGAAAACTTGGTATTTTAATGTTTCTCTTGGTGCAATGAAAAACAATTTTTGTTGAAGAAAAACTCCTCGACAGTCTTGGAGGAGGTATTGAATTATATGCCTTTTCTTTTTTTGAAGAAATCGTGAAACTTAGTACATATGTTCATCTTGGTCCAAGAATCTTATTGAATTTGGAGTCAATAAGTCTTCTTCTTATATTCTTATTCCATTTCAAGCATCGCACTGTTCTGAACTTTTTGATCTTTTCATCCATATTGTTTTGATTTCCTATGATTGTTCTGTCATTCAGTTGTACAGTTGCTGGAGTACTTTTTTCTTATAAAAAATTAGGGTGTATCAAAATCACAGTAAAATAAATATTATGTTTATTTATACAAATTATACAAGGTAAAGAACATAATATGGCACTTTGTAAAGGTGTACAAAACCTTCAGACATTAAAATTCATATCACTTCAACATATTGCTAGGACTATGACAAATTTGGTAAATTAAAATTACCAATTGTAATTATTGATTGTGATATCAGATATAATACAAACATTATTACGTTAATAGCTGTCATTAAAAACTAACGACTTTCATTAAAAATAATAATAATTAATAATGATTAACATCTTTTATTAACAATAATGGATAGATTAAATATTGCATTTATGTGTACATACACAATGTATAGAGTTTTAGTTTTGCAAATACAAGGATTGTTTTGTAAATTATTAGTAAGGAGTGTATAATACAACAAATATAATACAATAAAAACTTAAGGGAAATAAAAAGGTGAATCATAATTGCAAACAAGTGTTATCAAGGTCTATCAAAGTACTTAACTAACAAATGTCTGTTTCAAAAAACTCATGTAAGACTATATAGAACACTGTTCAAGGGACATAGCAGAATTGGACAGAAAACTTGAGAAGGTTATGCCCTTTAAGGGCTGTAGCACCATATTGATGATAATGAAAAACCCATGGAAACCAAACAATAAATTTGAGTTACCCATAGTTATAATCACTGTTAATTATTCATTTTTTTATTCTAAGAACTCAGTTAAAAACTAGGTGGTAAACACTGTTAATAGTAAAGTATTCTGTCTTTAATCAACAGTAATATCAATAATTTTTAGTTGCAGTAGTTGCTGTCATGTTTTTTTTTAAATTGTCATATAAAAATATAATGTAATGATTAAACCATTATACAAATATATTAAGAACAATATTTGCTATTCAGCAATAGTTTTGAAACTTAAACTGTAAAGGATACAGTGAAAGAAGAAAAATAAGTGTTACCACAGCTGTTGATATTTTTTTATTTTATCAAAATGTTCACTCATTAATATTTCTTGAGTAGACTTATTAAAAAGTTTATCTTCTTTTCAGACATTAGCTATTTATTTTTTTCTATATCTATGGACAAAATGACTAAACAAAGAGAACAAAACAAGATTACTAAAGCTTTTGGTAAATAATGTCACGATAGCAAATATGGTAGCCAACATTATATCCAACGACTGATAACAGTCATAGAACTAGAAGAAGAAAGCCTTTGGACTAACTTTGAATGAAATACACATCTGGACTAGTGCAAAAAAAGAGAAAGAAAATTATAAAGAAAACAAGATGTAAAACATTATTAAAAACTAAGGAAAATAAAAATCAAATGGAAAGAAACAAAATTCTTTATTCTCCTTGCATGGTAAAAGTAAAATGTTTTGTTAGGTTGTAAAAAGACCAGCGGCCAACTACTTTTTGAACATTTTATAGGTTCGGAAATTAAAATAAGTATTTATGGATTTATGAGTAAAAATATTATTAAGTATAGAGTATAGAAATAAATTAATACATGCAAGGAGAATTAAATCATCTAGTACACTATTCAATAAAATAGTACAATGGTGTAAATAGTAGTCCCCTTAAACATATAAGTAAAAAGCTTTTATTTCTCGTATGTGATACAAAAATGTATTGAATGAGGTCCACCTAGATTGAAAACTTTTTGAAGATTTGTAATCCTTTTGGATAAATTTTAAATTATTTTTTATTAAAATATACCATTATCCACAAGAAGTTTTTACTTCTGTGTAAGTTTAACTATGGCATACAAGCAACAACTGTGATTTTCCTCTTTTACTTTGTAAAAATGTATTGATATTTTTACCAAGATAAGGTGAAGCCAAGTTGGGTAGTTAATCCTGTGTAAAAAAGCTTTATTGTTTTAACTTTTGAATCCATTGCTATGATTGACCATAGGAAGAATATTTGTTATTTGTCTATAATGAAAAAAAAAAATGTGTAATATAACCAAATAACTGACATGGCCAAAATATAAACAGATTAATTATAATATTTTGACAATATACTTAATAAAACATGTCTTGACACATAAAAAGAAGACAAAGTGAGTGGTAATACTTTTCTTTAATTTTATTACTTGATATTTTATGGCCAAAGTAATTGTTTGAAAACTTAATTGTAAGTGGAATTGTAGAATATTTATCATAGTTATAGATCATGTACTTAACATCTAAAATCATTTGCAGTAAATAGCATATTTTGCAACTTTAAAGGTTTTAGATTTTTATATTCAAAAGTCAAAGTTGTGAAAAATTGTATTGTACTATTATGATAACTGCACAGAAAATTACTGTAAGTGTTCCCTTAAATTTGATTTAAACCCGGGGGGTTAACCCCCCCAAGGACCCTATTCCGACACTGTTACTCATACATTGTAAGGACTCAAAATGGAGGTAACATCATAAAAAAAATTTCTGTGACCAACCAAACCCCCCCCCCAGGAGCAAATTCTAGGTGCGCTACTGATTTAAACACACAGTAGATCATTAATGTAGAAACAGTAAAAATAATCAATCAATTATTGCTTCAACAACAAATATGTTGATAACACTACTACTATTTCAAATAATATTAGAAAAGTTACATATACTACAACATACAACTCCAGTAAAATTAAACACATTAAGTATTGTCAGAATCAGGAAATTGCACACTGAGAAATAAATGTGACATATTCATCTATCAATGTGCCTTTCACATTATTATGTACTTATATATGAACACACTTTTGCCAAAGTAATATAAATAACATTCAGCAAACCTTACAGGAGACGATTTCATGATTAGCTTAAAATATTTTACCATGTATTTATTTTACCACAAACTCCGATTTTAACATGTTAACTCTCAAACATAGATGCGATCCTTTTGTTTCAGACTAAATGTGGTTACATGCTTTAACATGATAATATACACTGTGGGCCAAATTGGTACAATACAAATCATGCTGTGCACCAGGCTGGTGCACATAGGGCTTAACATGTTAAGAAAAAATCTGACCTATGATAGATACTCTGGCAAAAATAATTGTTGATATACATACAGATTTTTTGTATTACAATATAAAAGATATATACCTTATTTTTTAGTCTGTAGTAAAATACTGTCAAAATTATAATAATGTCATCTATATTAATCAAGATTGTATATTCATAGTAAAATTTGGGCTAGTCTCATAAATAAACAGTTTGTCACGATTGAGCATTACTAAGGACAACTACATTGGATCTGTTTAATTAAATACCTATTATCAGTCAATATCTTGAACATGGTAAAAAAGACAAAATTAATTTGAGTTTGGTATAATATTTGATGCAACAGTAAAAACAGTTTCTCTCAATAATTCTCGTACTAAATTAGCCTTTTATTTAAATTTTTCCAAATCTTATGTACTCTTGAATGATCATCAAAAAGACTTCTTACCATAACTACCTGAATAAACCCAACAATGATCATTAGGGATAACTGTACCATTGAGTATGTATTAACTTTAAAGAAATTTTCTTCAGCAACATTTCTGTCTCTGGCTTCTGTGGATTTAATTAATTCTTGTAAATACCTAATTTTAGTGAGATGTATCCTCACAGTACTTACTATTTTTTGTACATCACTTATTTTAACTTCAAAATCTTCATCTTCCGTGTTAAACTTCATATTTTCACTACTCCATTCCCCATTATCATCTCCTTCTACTATTAATTCAAAAAATACAGTCTTGGTGTTGTATGAACTAAAAGAATTATCAAAACAAAACCTGTAGTCTCCCTCTTCTATAACATCAATTCGGTGGGTATTTTCAGACTTTTTGAAATCAGTTAAGAGAATTCTTCCATTTGGATGAACTAAATTGAAATTTATATCTAAATCCCCATGGCCTCCATCAATCACTTGATAATCGAGATCTACTGTTTCTCCCTTTTTAATGGGTTGATAAAAACAAGATTCTGTACCGGCTTCGATATAAACGGTTATTTCTTTTTCTAGCGATTTAACATGGTGTAAAATAAATAGAAATATATATAGCAAAAAATAATTCATTTTGTAGAAATGATATGCACAGTCATTACCACTTCAACTTCAAACTTTGATACTTATTGTTTGTATTGTAATTATCAACCTGGACCTGGACAAGTGGACAATAAGGTTAAACGTCATAATGTTGTTCTTTTTTACTTATTTTGAACATTTTCATTATTTAACATTTTTAAATATTTAGCGGGCATTAAAAAGAGTTAGTCATATAATGTATTAAATAATTAACAATTTTAGGAAAAACTTCGGAAAACGGAAAATTATTTTATAGGGATTTTATAGGGATCTGTTGGTAAAACTTTCTTAACCGAAAAAGCATAGGCGGAGATAAAAAACAACGTTTTAGGAAACAATAATGTAAATAATATCAAAATAGATTTTTAAAAAATAACATATTTATACAAGTGAACATGTTAAGCGTTAGATACTAACTTTTTTTCATACTTCTATAATTTATAAAATTTAAATATACCGATTCCTCATAGCAGTGAGAATATCATTTATTATTTAATTATTTACTGTACCTATTACCTAATCATATTTATTATGCATTTGAAGAGCTGGGGGGGGGGGGGGGACGATATTAAGTAGTCCATTTTGCAAAGCAAATTTTTTCAGGAAAGCGAAAAGTAAGATAATATCATATCTCACAAACTTAAACTTATATCAAATTTTAGATCTTGTTTATATACATAAAAAAATATTTGGCTTAAGACAGTGTTTTTTGCCTATTTAATCAGAAGTACGCAGAAGAAAAATTTCGATTTCGACTATATTTCTCAGAAATAAAAAAAATGTACTGTGGCTTTCAACGACTGCTTCTAATGAGCAGGCCCGCTAAGAAGGCGGTAGAGCCGATACATTTTACCAGGGCCTGACGTCGACCAAGACCAGAGCAAAGACGTAATTTTCCTTGTTTTTGCTCTTAACTTTATGTGCATAATGCGTTTGAATTAATACTCCACTATATTTAGTTTGATCTTGACCTCTATTTTGAAATTTACTTTATTGCTTAAAAAAAGTGCAGCCTTTGGAAACCCTTAAAAAATATATAAACTTCATCTTCTTCTTAAAATGAACAAAAAATTGAACCTGAGCCCGATGCATAAACTGAAATAAATACACAAGGTCGCAATACGACATAGTTACACCTCAAGAAGAAGGAGCTAAATCGTATCTAAATATTGAAACATTTTTACCAAGAGATATAGGATCTTTACCTATCAATATTACTGACCATCAAATTAAAAATAAAGTTAAACGAGGAAATGAAAATAATCCCAGTGTATTCGCAAATAATGTGTATGGAAATTAATTTCCAACATATGTTTTGAGGTGTAAGTGTAAAATGGAAAAGAATTCATATGTAGATGTGATAAAGCAAGAAGATGGGCTTGCCCCAACTTTGTTTAACCTGGCACTGGAGTATGCGGTTAGGCAAATGCAAACTGGACGAGGAAACCTACTGACCAACCGAACGGTTCAACTGGCCGCTTATACCGATGATATTAATATTATGATTAGAACATCAACAGGAGCACAGGAAACATACGCAGAGTTAAAAACGCAAACAAAAATACTAGGTCTGGAAATTAACACAGAAAAAACAAAAATAATGATACAGACGAGAAGAAATAATAGTCCCACAAAACATTATACATGAAGATGACATTGAAACGGTTGGAAAGTTTACATACCTGAGAGTAGAAATATATGCCGACCGATCAGAAGATGGAGAAGTACGAAAGAGAATAACGTAGGCAAACAGAACTTATTTTGCTCTCTACCATATATTTCGGTCTAAAAATGTCAAACTAAATACAAAGTTGAGAATCTATAAAACCTTAATTCGATCAATAGCATGCTATGACAGTGAAGCATGGTCCTGAAAGAAATATCCAAAAGCAAACTCGATACATTCGAAAGGAAAGTACTGAGGAGAATACCAGGACCTGTGAGGGAAAACGGAATCTTCAGAAGTCGATACAACGAGCTTTATCAACTTTATAAGGAAGCGCCACTGTCAGACTTCATTAGAATACAAAGATTGCAATGGGCCGGACATGTAATAAGAATGGGAGAGGATAGGTTACCAAAAAAAGCACTGAATGCTAGAATGCCGGGAAAGAGACCGGTTGGAAAGCCAAGAAAGCGCTGGGAAGACACAGTAAACAGCGACGCACAAGCCCTTTTAAGATTTCGTGTATGGAGAAGATCAGCCACAGACAAGCAAGGGTGGAGGCAAAAAATAAAGGAGGCCAACGTTCAATTTGGGCTGTAGTCCTGTAGAAGAAGAAGATCGTGATTGGCTAGTATGGAGTCATAGTAAAAAATCTCTTATTTGTTTTCCATGTCGACGATCGCCCTTTCACAAAGATCTGCATTATGTAAAACTGTTGGTTGGGGACAAAAAATTGGTTATAGAAAGTTATATACTTAGTAGAATTCCAGAGCACGAAAGTAGTGCAAACCACAAAAGTTGCTATTTAAAGAGGAAACAACTGGAAAATAGTATCAAACATACCTATTACAGGAGCAGATAATTTACTTTTGAAAAAAAAAAATGGAAAACGAAATTCAAACCTGGCGGGAATTTATTGAGATGACGATAATGATAGTATTAAGAAAAAATTGATATATTGCGCGGGTTTTATCATAATTTCCTAACGTCGTTATTGCGTTAAGAATATAGTTATTGCACATTACTGGTGACAGTCGCAGAAGCGGAAAGACCTTGTCTTTCTCGCATAATAAATGCTAGGAGATCTACAATGAAGCAGAATCGGTTAACTGACCTAGCAACTTTGCGCATTTAGCATGATTTGTTAAAATGATACGATTTTTCGAAAATTATAGACACCATAAATCACGGAAAGCACCTCTATTATAAATATTTACAGGTTTAGAAATATAGTCAAAATTTAATAAATTTTATATTTGAAATGTTAATTATTATTTATTATTGATACTTTTATTTCTATAAAAATTACACAAAATTTTTTTGCTGGTCACTTTTTGCCAGGGACCCTTCTTCACTTCTTACCGAGGCCCGCTCATCCCTCTCTGTGGCCCAGCTAATTAGATTTTTTCATTCTTCTGGTACTGCTACATATGACTTTGGTTGATAAGGCTCATATCACGGTCACGTTTAAGGTAACTGTGACGTCTGATTGGGAACAGAACATTTACCCCTATTAAGTTTGTTCTCTTTGGTGATTAAATAATCCAAGTAATGAACCACCGTATATATTTTTATTTTGCCCTGCAAAACGATCATACAATATTACTATAAAAAAACAGAACATTTAACTCTCTCTTGTAGTAAACATCATAAACCACAATTAAATTAACAGAAAATTGATTAAAATTAGTATTAGACTAAAATTAAAAATATTTTAATATCTATATTTTGACTTCCATCTAGAAAATTATTAGAACGATATCTGAGCTAGAAATTTAAGCGCCAAAAATAGTTATTAGAAATTATTCCTATAAACTACAGTTAAAACATCCACACAAATTTCCAAATTTTATTTATGTAATTCTTAATTTTTTTGTAATTAATTTTTGTTATTTAAATGTTTTATTTATGTAATCATAAACTACTCTGTCTATGACCGTTTCAAGTTCATTGTTCAATTCATGTTTACACATGGTTTACAATACAGTACATCTGTAAATACGTTTGGTAAATACAAATAACCTATCTCGTTTTGTTATTGTTGTGTTGGTGTTTCTGAAATTTGACATTTCAATTTGACTATGATAGAAGGGGATGGGTTGACACTTTTATGTTTTTTGTTTGTTTTTTATCCTTGTAAAGAGTAGAAGTACTTGAAAACAAAGTTCATTTCTATAATAATCAGTAAATGAGTGAATACGTGTGATAATAATAATTGTTAATAAGAATACATTTAATTTAGAAATAAACGGATATCTAAAATGGTTAGAGAACACATTGAAGTATCAAAAGCAGAGATTGAGGTTTTAAGAAAATCATTCCTGGATGAAGTCTCTTCAAAAGGACATGATAGTAAGTTGTTAATTATTTAAAAAAATGTACTTTGTTTACATTATCGGATCAATGTTCTGAAGTACCTTAAATATATTTTGTGTTGCTTGTTTTAAATTTAAATTTTTTTCCAGTTTTTGGATTCAATCCTTTAAATAAAAGGTCTATGAATATAAAAATTAACTATGACCAAATTGTACTTATTTTTGTTGATTTAACATTATACTTTGCATAGAAAGTTGCAATTTATAGAGGAATATAAATACCATGTTAAAATATTTAATTACAAGCATTTCTTGACCATTTTCTATGCTTTCATATATAAATATTTCTGATGCGAAATAGGTTTGTAAAACTGCTGCTTTAAAAATAAAATAAAAAATTTAATATTTGAAATTACTACAATATTCTGGTGCTAAACTTGCATTTTTTTAAAGAATATCATTTTAGAACCTTTAAATTAAGACTCACTTTTCAGTATATTACTTAGTGTAGGTGATAAATTCATTATCATGTGATCCCTGATAGCAAATCTACCCACTACCTGTGTCATCAAACTTTAGCCCCTTCACCATTAAAATTACATTATCAAACTTATCTATTTACTTCATATTATTATAGTTGACCAATTGAAATTTTGTGTATCTACAGTTTACTGCTAACTTTCATATTCCTCTACTTTTTTGTAGCGATCCATATATGTTTATATTTTCCTGTTTTATTATGCAAATAGATTCCAAGTGTATCTCAATTACAGTATGTCTGTTCTCTTTATTTATTGTTTTATGAGTTTTATGATATTTAGCATGCTGGCATGTTGGAAAATGGTATGTGAAGGAGATAGAGAGAGCTTATAGAGAACCTAATTTGGTACAGTTGGTTAAACTTGGAAGACTGAGATGAGTGGGTCATAAGGAGTGTGTGGAACCCTCTGAACCAGCAAGAATCATAACCCCTATAACCAATATTGTTCTGCAGCTATTTTCTTATGGCATTTTAAATTAATTACTATTTAAATGGGAATAAGCCACAATTAAAGGTCAAAATATGATTTCCGAAGTGGAAATTGAAACGTCAATAAACGCATTTTAACCTTTAATTGTGGCTTATTCCCATTTAAATAGTAATTTTCCCTATAACCAAGTGCTATTGGGAAAAATGACCCAAGGGGCGGCTAAAAATACAATTTATGGACCAAGCAACTAGAAACTGGAAAACAAAAGATAGAAATAAGAAGGAATGGAGATGATTAATTGGTTGGTGATCTGAATTTACTGTTGTAAAGATAGAGAGACCTACAAATAACATCGAAGCTGAACAAAGAAGTTTAGAGGAGCTAGACTAGATAGATTACAAGGTCTTTAAAGTGGCAAGCTTGAAATGTCTGTAAAGTTAGCATATCCATTTTATAAGGCTCAATTTAGACCAAGACTATAATTTATTGCTAATTTATTATAGAAAGAAAAAAATATTGCTGTAGCTGTTTCTGAGAAACAATGGGTATGCTAACTTTATGGTAAAGCTAGCATAGCCATAGCTTTGATTGTGTAGTGAGAATTGAACCCACATCATTCAACACCAAAGGCAGATACACTAACCTCTGAGCTACCTAGACCACAATATTCTAATATATATATATATATATATATATATATATATATATATATATATATATATATATATATATATATATATATACATAAATCAATTTCAACGAAAAGTTTAGGGAAAAATTTATTTTTGTAAAAATCCTGGAGTTTTGTTTAAAAATAATCAGTTAGTGTTTAGTGTTTTATGTAAACATAAACTTCTTTCAAGCAATAAAACACTGAAAACTTTTGTTTTCAACACTTCCACAAAATTTATTATCACTACAGCTGTTTTGGTAGAGTGCCTTTCTCAAGTGAGCTATTTTCATTATGTGTCTACACTTTATAGTCTTTAACTGAATAAGTTGAGGAGAGAAGAACTGTTTGTCTCAAGTTGGTCATTCAGAATTATATCTGTTTTTTTTTTAAATTTGTTAATTTCCATAGATTCTAATAATTAGCTTAGGGCTTTATTTTGAATGTGAAGAATTTCAATTTGGTTGTAAAAAGAATGATTATGATCTAGAAGGTGAAGTACATACATAGAATCTGTTTTTCTATTATTGAAGCCTTTTTGTGTTTTGCTATACATTTGTTAAATATTCTACCTGTTTGACCTATGTAAGTTTTTGGGCAGTCACCACATGTAAATTTGTATACACACCATGTAAGTGCTTTTTTTTCTTTTGCTAGCGTTATTCTTTTCTTTTTCATGTGTTTGGCTATTTTTATTGATATCTTGCCTATATACACTCAGGTGCAAAAAAATCGAGCCATGGGTATTATTTGCTGAAAAAAGAAAACGTTTGAAGATATTAGTTTTAAATCAGGTATATATCTAAAAGTATATGTTAGATTAAAATAATTTTTACAGATTATCCAAAAAAAAATCGTTTATTTATAGAGACATACGCCAAAACTCAAAAATACAAGAATATTCAAAACTTTCTGAAATTAAGAAAAACATTGATAATAAATCAATATCTAGTGTTTCCCCCTCGGGCCCTTATAATAGCCTGTACACGTCTAGGCATTGAGGTAAGTAACCTCTGGATATCAAATTGATCCAATTGGTCCCATATTTCTTGAAGAGCCGCTGTAAGTTCAGCCAAGTTATTTTGACGGGGCACTCGTGCTCGAAGACGTCTTCCCATCATATCCCATAGATGTTCTATGGGATTGAGATCGGGACTGCAAGCTGACCAGTTCATACGGACAATTCCCACCTCCTCTATATATTGGTTGACGATTCTAGCACGGTGAGGACGCACGTTGTGGTCTATAAAAATAAAATTAGTTCCAATGAAAGGAGCAAAAGGTACCACATGCTGATCTAAAATACTTGTTATGTATCTTGCAGCAGTCATAGAACCTCTATCTACAATAACTAAATCAGTATGGGCTTCTGAACTGATACCAGCCCAAACCATAACGGAGCCCCCCGATAACTTATTCTTTCCGCAATATTACATTGAAAATATCGCTCTCCGTGTCTTCTCCAAACCCTTTCTCGGCCATCTGGTGACCTTAGACAAAATCTGGACTCATCTGAGAACAATACATTGCTCCAATTTGCATCACTCCAGTTTTCATGTTCTCTTGCAAAAGCAAGGCGAGCTCTGCGATGTTCTATGGATAGTATTTAAGATAGGGCTGGCCTTCTGGATAATAAATTACCTTCTACAAGTCGTCGACGAACTGTCCATCTGCTTACATCCACATTTCTCACTTCGCTCAGACGATTTGCCAGTTCAACTGAAGTTAGATGCCGATTTCTTAAACATGATGAGACCAGAAATCGATCATCTCTTTCGGATGTTACCCTTCTACGACCTGATCTTAGTCTTCTTGTGAAGTTACCGGTGTCGATAAAACGCCGAACTGCTCTTTGAACCGAAGATCGACTAACACCCAACATTTCAGCTGCATAATATTGGCTACGACCATCTTGAACTAAAGTCACTGCCCTTGCAGCATCTGTCGGAGTTAGAAACTTTTAGGAAGGATAATTAAATAAAAATATAACACGTTTTGAAAATAAAATCACTACACTAGTTGAATTAAAAACAAAATTCACTAAAAAATATCTACTTGCTTCAGACCCTTTTTGACGAAAACCTAAAATATTAATTTGTTTTAAGAAATATAAAAAGCAATATTAAAAATATTATTTTATTTCTCGTATACGAGGGTACACCTAAATTTACATACGTAATTTAATGTCTCTAAAATTATACAACTTCAAATAAATAAGAAATAAATAATGGATCGATTTTTTTGCACCTGAGTGTATGTAATTGAGCAGAAAGTACTTGGTTTTTTTCTCTATTGGTGGAAAGATTAATTGCAGGGTTTCCTTATGCAATTTTTGGTTTAAAATTTTGTTTATTGTCTGTTCTTTATATGCATTGTTTACTGCTAGTTGTCTAATGACATTCAATTCTATAGAGTTGTTTTTTGACATGGGATTTTCTATTTTCAAGGCTGATAAATTTTAAATCTAGAAAATGTATGGATTGATTCTGATCTGTTTCTCGATATGACTATGGAGTGAATTATTATAAGATGAGGGTTAAAAAATTGGTTAAAATTTACCCTAGGTTAGCTAACCAAAAATTTTAACCTCTCGATGAAAAACTAGGCCTAATTTGGGAACTTCTGTGGATTTCTTAACAGTTTTTATTTGGGGTAGTTTTTGATTAGTACATAGTCTGGATGTGTCTGTAAAATTTGGAACATGCATACATAGAATCTGTTTTTCTATTATTGAAAACCTTTTTGTGTTTTGCTATACATTTGTTAAAGATTCTACCTGTTTGACAGATGTAAGTTTTGGGGCAGTCGCCACATGTAAATTTGTATACAACACTGTGTAAGTGCTTTTTCTTTTGCTAGCGTTATTTTGGCTATTTTTATTGTTATCTTGCCTGTATATGTAAGCAAGCAGAAAGTACTGGGTTTTTTCTGTTGGTGGAAAGACTAATTCAGTTTTTAGTAGGCTGGGTTACTTTAAAACTTGCATAGTTTGTATATTCTATCCTGTTCTAATCCTGAAATATAATAACTTAATATATTAAAGTAATTTTTGTATTTTGCTTGTTTCTTTTATGGTGCTATAAATTTTTGTCAAACTATAAACTGGTCAGAATTTACATGATAGAATGAATTAACATAATGAACAAAACAATAATAGCCTGAGTAAAACATGAATAAGATTTATTGCATTTTAAATTAAAATAAAAAATCCATTGTAATTAGAATTTTAAAAACAGTTAATACAAAACAGATAAAACAATACTTAAATAATATAATAAGGCACTACACGTTATATGATTATTGAAATTTATTAAAACATAATATAATGAAACAATAAGATATTTGGATATTAACGAAACTCACTGGCCGTATGGAGGACACGTAATATTCTTCTTCATGATGTGCCTATCCGTTACGAATGTTGGCGATCATCATGGCAATCTTTATCTTATCTGCAGCAGCGCGGAAAAGCTGCACAGATGTTGTATTGAACCAGATTCTGAGGTTCTTTAACCAAGATGTTCTTCTTCTTCCTGGACCTCGTTTTCCAAATATTTTTCCTTGCAGGATGGCTTGAACGAGAGCATATCTGGATTCATTTCGCATAATATGTCCGAAGAACTGTAACTTTCGAGATTTGATGGTGGTCAGTACTTCTCGATTCTTATTCATTCTTCTGAGGACCTTCTCATTTGTGACTCGGTCAGTCCACGGGATCTTAAGCATTTTCCGATATAGCCACATCTCAAATGCTTCCAGGTAATATACATGTGCTTTATATATCCCTTTTAGTTCAGGCTATCTGCGAAACAATAATCGATTTCATGTAGCTTATGACAAATCCTATAAATGTTTCTTATACATTTTAGAAAAAAATGATTTAAATAAAAGTTGTAGATCTGAATAAGTTTTTCATTTGTGAGTTTATAAATTAAAATACATAAACAATTGACCAAGGTAAAATTGCAAAAAATTATTTTTAAAAATTTTATTTATTATTAATTCTTTTATAAATGTTAATAAGTTTGTAATATCAGATGTCGTTATTTGCGTCTATACGAAGCCATGTTATAGTTGCTTCCTAAGACAGAAAATATTTATTTTCACTTTCAGAGCGACTGTGAATAGCCGTCTCTGATGATCCCTATTAGGGTGAAATACGTATAAGCGGATACACAGACGCACTGTCTTTTTCCTTTCCGTTAATAAGTTTGTTTTTTGCAAAATGACATATAATGCAATGTGACCATATACACTGTGCTCCAAAATTAACACACAATTTTAGAATTCTTATTTTGAGTTGTAATGAAAAATTTTTGTTTGTTCTTTTCTGCTTTATGGTTATTTCAGAACATCTTAAATAAAAAACTTTTCTTTTTTTACAAAAAATGTATTGAAATTAACAATATAACATCATAAATCTAAACATCTAAACAAACAACTGATCTAAACAAACATTATAAAGTAATGACGAAATTGGCCGTGTATTAGTATCGAGTATTGCCTCCTCTGGCATTTATTACTGCTCGACAACGATCTCTCATACTGAGAATAATCGTTCTGATTTCTTCTTGATCAATTTGATCCCAAATTTCAACCAACCGCAAAAACAGTTCATCTAATGTGTTTGGTGCATTAAGTATTTGTCTTAGTCGTCTGCCTATGATGTCCCAAACATGTTCTATTGGGTTGAGGTCAGGATTTCTCGCAGGCCAATCCATGGCAGGAATTCCAACCTCCTGACGATACTGCTGCACAATTCTTGCCGTGTATGGTCTGGCATTATCTTGCATAAGCATGAAATTATCCCCAATAAATGGTGCAAATGGCACAACATGCTCTTCTAAAATGTCTGTTATATACCTCTGCGATGTAAGCCGACCGCGATCTATTCTAACTAATTCCGTACGAGCCTCTAAATTAATCCTACCCCACACCATTACCGAGCCGCCGCCATACTGTACAGTCCCTACGGTATTACACTGTGCGTAGCGTTCCCCAGGCCTTATATACACTCGGTTTCTCCTGTCATTAGAAAAAAGACAGTACCTGGATTCATCGGTGAACAATATTCTTCCCCAATCGTCATAATTCCAATCAACATGTTCACGACCAAAATGCAATATTTGCTTTCTATGGTCACCTTTGGTCAATAATGGGCCAATTGGTGCCATTCCAGGGTGTAGGTCGTTTTCTGCAAGTCTTCTAATCGTATTTTGGCTGATTCTAAAGTTATAACGATCCAAAAATTCATTTTGTAGAGAAGTACTGGTAACAAACCTTTGTCTCAGTGTACGAAGTGTCAAAAACCGGTCTCGATTAGGAGTTGTAACCCTTCTACGGCCTTGACCGGGTCTTCTCGAGTTACTTCCAGTAACAGAAAAACGTGTTAACACTCTTGAAATGGTTGACTGGGTGACGTTAAAACGTTCAGCGAGTTCTACTTGAGTGTATCCTTCTTCGCGAAGAGTAACGATTCTAAAACAGTCACTTTCTGACAAATTTCGATTTCCTTGCTGCTGGTGGTTCATTTCAAAGAAATAACACTTAATAAACTTGAATAACCCCTTTAATCGTTCAGCACAACGTAATCCAACCCAACTAAATTCGAAATAAAATGAAGCACAATTAGCATGTTTTTAATTTTTTTGCAAAAAATGGTAAAAACGTCAACGTTTTTTACCGTTCTTTCGATAAATTTTACAATATACCGGGGGTAACAATAATATATTAGCACAAAAATCGAAACATTAAAATTATTTGATTTACCAGGGTTTTTAAAATTATGCGTTAATTTTGGAGCGCAGTGTATTTTTTAAGGAATCTACCAACAACCAGTTCGAAAATCTACTATAGTGTATTTTTATGTATGAGAGAGTAATAAAACAATAAATTATGTATGCAAATCCCTAAACTGTTGATACGGGTGACTCAATGAAAAACAGATATTTGTCAACAAGTTTACAGAAGTATATAGGAAAACAATTTTAAATTGAGTATGACCACCAGGTATAAAGGTTGGAGCAGAATAGAATACAATAGTTGTGAGGGTTACTAATCCCTAAATAAGGTTGCCAGTGTCGGAGTGATGGAGGTTAACAGGTACTAATGAATTTGCAAGAAATGTAAGATGTTTATTTTATTGGTTATATATAACCAATAAAAGTTTAATAAGTACCTACCTATTTGCAAAATAAAGTTTAATTCTTTAGATAAAATAAAACGTTTTATTTTATCTATTTACAAAATAAAGTTTAATTCTTTGCCTATTTGCAAAATAAAGTTTAATTCTTTAGATAAAATAAAACGTTTTATTTTATCTGAAATGAGTGCATTCCACGAAGTAAGGGTTTCAACAATCCAACATTTAATTCTTTAATTCCAGGAATCTACGACAGTAATTGACTAGATAATTACCTTCTAAACTTATTCCACAGAAAATGTGATAGTGGGTTTTTCCATTTTGTATATAGGAAGGTCCAAGTGGCGTATTCAAAATTCTTAACAGTTCACTAAAAGTAGGTACTTCAGTTGCAAGGTGCAGTTTATTGTGTATACTAGTGTTATGGAAAATTTGGAAGTGCCGTGTAAACGCCGAAAAATTGGTCCTCTAACAGTTAATGAAAAAACATTAATATTTAATTGTTTTAAATCATTTACAGACAAACGTTTATGTGAAAGTGTTGATGAGACCGTTGAGTTAGTTAGCAGTACACTTGGTGTTGGGAAATCTACGATTTACAGAGTTATTAAAGAAGAGAAATGTGGTAGTTTTCAAATGCCACGTAATGCTCCAGGGAAACCAAAATTTCAAATAGAATATCATTTTAAAGAAGGACTTCGACGGAAAGTGCATGAATTCTTCTTTAGACAAGAATTTCCAACATTGGATAAAGTTCTTGTCTCAGTTCGAGATGATAAGGATTACCCAGAAATGAGTCGAAGTACGTTATGGAAACTTTTAAAAGAAATAGGCTTCCGCTGGAAAAAGAATCCCAGAAAGTCTATTTTATTAGAAAGAAGCGATATTGTCATATGGAGAAGACATTTTCTAAGAACCATAAAGGAAATGAGAAACCAAAAAAGAAAAATATTTTATCTTGATGAAACATGGATCAACGAGGGTCATACACCAAATAAATTTTGGCAGGATGAAACTGTTACAAGTCAAAGGCACGCTTTTGTAAATAACTTATCTACTGGTTTAAACCCACCATCAGGAAAGGGACGCAGGCTGATAATAGTACACATTGGCAGTTCAGACGGTTTTGTTGAAGGTGGTTTATTAACTTTTGAATCAACTCGTACCGGTGACTACCATGAAGACATGAACGCTGATGTCTTTCAAGAATGGTTCGAACAAATGATAGATCTTCTTCCTAAGAACTGTGTAATAGTAATGGATAATGCAAGTTATCACTCCAGACTTATAGAAGGACTGCCCACAACCAAGTGGTTAAAAAAGACTTGCAGAATTGGCTGAGTTCAAAAAATATTACGTACCATCCCGGATCTATAAGAAAGGAACTTTATTCGTTGTGTGCCCTTCATAAAGAAAAATTTAAAAAATACGAAATTGATGAAATTGCCAAAAATCGTGGAATGACAGTACTTAGATCCCCACCATATCATTGTGAATTAAACCCGATTGAACTGGTATGGGCACAGATAAAGAGTGAAGTTTCAAGAAAAAATACCACTTTTAAAATTCATGATGTTAAACAGTTGTTTTTGGAGGCCGTAAATAATGTAAAACCTGAAAACTGGGAAAAGGCAGTAAATCACACTATTAAAGAAGAGGAAAAAATGTGGAAGCTGGACAATATTACTGATAAAATGATCGAGCCAGTTATTATAAATCTTGGTTCTGAAAGTTCATCTTCTGAATCTGATTTGGATTTGTAACAAGTAGCTGTAAGTTTTATATTAATATTTTTATTCATCTATTTAACATACCTTAGACGGTTTTAAAAACTCTTTTTCTCTTTTGTAATTTTTAAAAATTAAAAGAAATGTGAATTTTTAAAACCCTTTTTAATGTAGGCCAGTCAGTTCTAATATAGTGTGTGATAAAAGAGGTCACTTTTGTTTACATACACATAACACTTTATAACACTGAAATAATTCATTTATTTTTTACAATTATTCAAAGTAATTTTTCAATTAATCTTGAGCACGCCCATGGAGTGGTCGGAGCTACCAGTTAAAATTATGCTAATTACTCTCTCGTTCATAAAAATAAACTATAAAAACTGCCAAATGATACTACGCATGCGCCATTGCAAAAAAATGGTTTTATGATTTAAGCATCTGACGTGAGAACTAATAGTAGTGCCCTCTAGTAATCTTTTTCAAAATAAAAAGGGATTTGTTCGAATCATTTATCTCTATTTAAATTTATTACATAATGAGATTTCTTAAATATTAGGCGTAACTACTCAGGCTCTTTTTTTTCTTTATAATATTGGTTAATATTCCTATACAATTTTGAATCTTCCATTGATTTTACCATATTGAGATTAGGGAAGAGGTTAGAAGTTAGTACTTATCGCAAAGCCTTCTTGACACGCATAACCAGAGAAATATTTTGATTTTTGAACCTATTTCGATCCTTGGTTTTAATTCTGCTAATATCAGGAAAGAATTAATGAGTTATTGATGTGTGCTAAATTTCTGCCAGATCGACCAAATAATTTATTAGTTATTTAATTTGTTTATTCTGGAGAGCGATTATTTAAACAATTGTACGTGCCCAAACAGTGACTCTATAGAGGTATTTACTTAACCCTTTGAGACCCTGTGTACATGTGTATGTACATAGCTTTTATTGTTTTGTTAAATACCAACTACTCGCTTATCTATACCGAAATAGCATTCAGTCACTCAAATATACATTTACGATCCACTTTTTTAACTTCTGCTTCCATCTAGGGGTCAACAGATAACCGATAACTGGTAACCGATACTGCTATGTAGTTTTATTTTACGAGAAACTGTTATCTTTTGTGAAACAAAATCGATCCAACTTTTTAAGTGTGATTTATAAGGTAAGTAGTTTTTTATAAAGTAGAAAACATTGCCATAAAAACGATAGTTTTGAAATAAACACACATTTTTTAGATGCACATGAGCATGTACAAGTGGTCTGAAAGTATATTTCTGATTGTACATCTGTATGTACATATGGTCTAAACTTGGGTTTTAACTTAGTATTGTTGATTGCAGATAACATGGATTACAAAAGAAAAAAATATGATTTCGACAACCCAAAACATCTCCAAGAGTTAATTGACCTGATAGAGGACGGTAACGTATCAGAAATAGACAATTTGTAAGTTCCCGGAGGAGAGAGTTCTGACGAGGAGGATGGAATTCTGGATAACTGTGAGAATAAATCTATTATAAGACCAGGGGTTGATGCTTTGACCAGACGAGACACTGAGACAGTGGAAGAAGGTGATGGCAGCGAAAATGATAATGAGGAGTTAGGGAGAACTTATGATTCAGACGACGAATATATACCAGATGAAGTTGCAGGTTACTCGGGTACAAAAAAATTAGGAAGTAAAGTATGTTTCTCAGAAAAGAATTGTTCTAAAAAACCAAAACAAAGAGAAATTAAAACAAAAAAGAGAACCGTAGAGTGAACTAAGGCATCGATAGAGACTCCTACATTTACATGGCATCCTACTTCCCCAAATACAAGTCTTACAGAGCCACTGTACCCAATTCAGTATTTTTCGAAGTATATTTCAAATGATTTGTTTGAAAATATAGCAACATTTACAAATGTATATGCCTTACAGAACGGAAAAAATTTTAGACCAACTAATGAGAGAGAAATTAAAATTTTATTTGCACTTCATATAATGATTGGAAATTGAAACAAATTTCCCAAAATTAGGATGTACTGGAAAAGAAGCCTTGGTATTAGAATGTTCCTAGATAACATGTCTAGGGACAGATTTTTCCAGCTTAGAACATGTTTACATCTAGTGAACAATTTGGCAAGACCAGCAGGTGATACAGATAAATTTTATAAGGTTCGTCCTATCATCGACGCTGTCAGAAAGAGATGTTTACAGCTTGAACTTGAGGAAGTACTTAGTGTTGACGAGCAAATGATTCCTTACACAGGAAAACTTTCCATAAAACAATATGTGAAGGGGAAGCCCTGTCCTTGGGGAATAAAATTATTCGTCTTGTGCGGAAAAAGTGGTCAGGCTTTTGATTTTGTTTTTTATCAGGGTAAATCTACAGAACTGAATGCAGATAATAAAACAAAACATGGATTAGGAGCATCTATCGTTCTTCAACTAGCCGAAAGAATTTCCACCAGTGAAGGCCACAAATTATATTATGACAATTATTTCTCATCCTATGAACTACTTGAAATATTATTGGCCAAAAAAATATATGCTGGAGGGACTATTCGAATAGATAGATTTTACAAACCTCCTGTGTTACCAGACAATGAAATGCTGAAACTACCGAGAGGTTCCGTAGATGAAGTCGTCAATAAAAAAAAAATTTTTTTTTTTTAAAACCGTACACAAGTTTTCTTCATTTTATCTTACTAATTGATGACTTTTGAAATATAAAAACACATAAGATTTTTTTTTTGAAAATAAAAAAGTCAGGTCTCAAAGGGTTAACAGATCGCAATTGATTTTGAAGCTTAATTTTTAAGACGCAGTCGACTCGTTAATTTGAAACTCGAGGGACTCTTAAAATATTACGAATTATTGAGTGTTTGAAATATCAAATGGTTCGAAATTTTGAGGGAAAATAAATAAAATTAAAACTTCGAATTATTAAGCGTTGATCAATTATTATTTATTAACTGCTATTCTATAACGATGACAAAAGTTTAGAGGTACATTCGTGTACATACATGTTTGTGTTCATAATGTGAATTAATCAATCTTTCGAAAGCACTGTATTATACTGGTTTGCTTTAAAGCACATTGCAGTTGCTCAGACTGCTCAATAATTTTTTTTTAAGAGAAAAAGTGCCTTAAATACATTTTCATCACTTTTGATCTGGAGACAGAAGGTTTTTAAGGTATCGAATGAGATCTTGCTTCCTTAACTGACACCTCTCCCAAAGGTTTTGATGTATCGTACTCATCTTCATCGTTACTTTTTTCATTCGTATCTGTCGCAGATAAAATTTCGCCATCGGTTAGTGAACCTGTGACCGAAACCTCTTCATTCACTTGAACAAAGTCAGAAAAACTCACACCGCTGATGTCAACTAATGGTTTTATTGCTGGTTCTTCACCATCCATAAGTATTGGAAGATTTTCCTAATCTTCTTTTGAGAAACCGGATTTTTTCAAGCAGTTGAGAATTGTTAGGGGTTTTACATGTATTGTTAATAAGTAAAATAGCTGTCAGATAGCCGTGATATTTGCACTTAGCTGCTTGTCGAGAGATTCTAAAACGAACTTAACAATTTCTTTGCGATAGAACGTCTTAAAATTATGGATGATCCCTTGGTCCATGGGTTTCCAAAGAAGTAGAGTTCCACGTTGGACAATTTAGGAGCACTTGTGGACAGTGTAATTGTCTAAAAATAGTAAAATTTTCCGCTTTTGCCGTTACATGTCCCCATTAACTGTTAAAAGCCAATCGTTAAAAAGTTCTGTCGTCATCCAAGCTTTTTTGTTAGCACGATAATCTGTAGGAAACGATTTCACACCTTTGAAACATCGCGGTTTCATTGCTTTTCCTATCACTAAGGATTTCAGTTTTTCCGATCCGTCCATATTTGCTGCAAGTAAAACTGTCAACCTCTCTTTACTATGTTTCCCCCCATGACATTTTTCATTTTTTAAAAGTAAGCGTCTTGTCCAGTAAAAAATTTGAAAAATAGGCCAGTTTCATCAGTATTAAAAATGTCTCAGGCATCATAGTTTTCAATCAAGGTCTTCAATTTACCGTGCCAATCTAAGCAAACTGCATCATCAATACTTCCACTTTCCCCAAAAACTTTTTTAAATACAACTCCATTTCTCTTTTTAAAATTTGTAGAGAGTAGACGCGAACTCTTTTGTTTTTTCCTTCAAGAAGTTTTCGCTAATAGACACTTTTTGTCCTCTACACTGTCTTAGCCAAATGACCATTCGAGACGAAGAAATTTACCTTTAGTAGTCTTTTCCGTACTCCAGCAGTTTGAGCAGCATTAATTTACTCCTTGTGCTTTATTATGGTTGAGAGAGTACTCAGAGAAATCTTAAATTCTTTTGCAACATCACTTTTCTTCTCACCTTCCTCTACTTTTTGAATTAACTTCTTCTTTTCAGCAATCGTCAAACATTTATACTTTCTAGGGCTCATGACTAACAAAGGTTTAATCTGTATACCAACGAAAGAGTAACAGTAACTAATAACTAAACAAACCAATTCGTGAGAAGTGTGTGTCAAATATGTAGTGAAATTAATCATAACAAAAACAAAGGCGCGTTGATACGAGTTTGAACTGTATCTTTCCTCCTCTTTCTCTCCGCAACTTGTGAATTGTCGAGTGTTGGACGCCGATGAGTTCGAATTAACGCGTCGTTTTGTTATAGAGCAATGATTTTTTTCGTTCGAATTACCTAGTACATAAAAATGTATTGATTTAGTTCGAAATATAAAGAGATTTTGTAGGGAACTCGTTATAACTTTGAATTATAGAGAGGTTCGAATTACCGCAGGTTTGAATTAACGCGAGTCGACTGTATATTAAAAAAATCGTTTGAAAAGGGGTTGATATTTTAGCTTATAAACATTTAAAACTTTGAAATTCTTTATGTTACGCTCATGTAAGTAGGATGATTGAAAAGCGGGTAAAAAAGCACAATTTTCTTTAAAGGAACCTTCTATGATCACTAGGAACCAAGATAGCATTTTTTTTAAATCATATTTTTATTGTTTATTAACATTAAAAGTTGAAAATTGAACAGATTGTAAATGAAGATCTAGATTTTATGATCCAAATTATATATGGCATATACAGAGGAGGTGTAAAAACTTATAACCCGTTAAAGTGATTGTACTCGTAAAATACTGCCACATTAAAGAGGAGGGGAGAACTTTCCGAGTTCCGTCTTTTTGGAGGGAACTTCAAATTGAAGCACGCTTTTATGGCACGCAAAGCATTCATTTTTTTAACTGGGCTAGCTCGAGAAAATAATAAGAACTGGATACCTTCACCTATTTTCTCTAAAATGTATAAGAAACGTTTTATAGGTAAAAAATAATTTTTTCACTTTTTATAATTGTTAAAAAAACAAAGCAAAATTAAATAAGTAAAAGAATCAAAAGTTATTTACCCTGGCAAATCACTACAGTGAGAAACTAGAGTAATAAATAATGTTGACGGCTCCCATTTGACTCATCTCCGATTTGCCGATGATATCGTCCTAATAAGTGGCAGTATTTTAGACTTAAGAGACATGTTAAAACAACTAAATGCCGCTTCGGAAAATGAACATGTGAAAGACAAAAGTGATGATGACAACGAACTATACATAGACGACACAAAATTGGAAAACGTAGAAGAATCTGTATATTTAGGACATAAAATAAAAATAGGCAAAGAAAAGACAGCCGAGATAATATGAAGAATAAGACTAGCTTGGGCAACATTCGGGAAAAATAAAGTATATACCCTATGGAAATAATAATATCCCTATAAATCTGAATAGAAAAGTTTGCGATGCCTGTATGTTATCAGTAGCAACCTAGGGCTTAGAAATGATGGTTGTCAGAAAAAAGTCTGCAATTAAATTACGAGTTATTCAAAGAGCAATCTAACGGACAATGCTCGGTATTAGTCTGAGAGAAAGAAAAATAAATAAAGAAATCTGTCAAAGAATGTGTTAGAACATATTGCAGAACTGAAATGGCAATGAATAGGACATCTAACTTGGCACTATTAAACCAGATAATAATTTAACTGGCACACTCGCAACCAAGACAAACAAAATGTATCGTCGGAAGACTCGAGAAGATATAAAGTATGCAGGAGAAGGTATTTTCAAATAGCATAGGACAGGACATGGAGAAATCTGAAAGAGGTCTATGTTCAGGGTGGGCAGAAAGTGGCTGAAGAATAAAAAGAAGAACTTTTTTAAAAACTTCCTATTATGAGTAATATTTATTTTATAAATTAACAATACTGTTATTAACTTAAAAATTAGTTATTGTCGAAACAAAAGTAACTTCATATGCGTGATAAATTATATAGGGTACCTATTCATATATGAATAGGCTAAGGAAACACTCAAGCCAAGGTTAACAAATTTGTTTAGTTATCAAAAGTGCTGTGTCCTTGTGTCAAAAATGAATGTATTTTGATAAAAAATAATTATATATTTGAATACATTACTTACCAATACTAGAATTATTCAACTGAAACAGGTTTGATCAGAGTATACGTAACTTCTTTGCCGTAACAACGGAATTTATTTGAGTTTTTTGTTAGTTTTAGAACTAACGATGTATACGTCAAAAATATTTGGATTTGGTTCTTTTCTAAGAATTTTTAATGAGGTACAAAATGGCGGTTGTTAGTCTATGAAAAACTGGTGACATCAGTTATTTTATTTTCTTACTCTTTTGGCTTTATACTGGAATATATATCAAGACGTAAAGGTATCCACAGGTTCAAAAGTATAGTTGTTTACTTCGACATTGATTTCATATTCGGGTGTCCTTTTGACCGTCATATATTTGGTTTTTGTTTAATTGATTTTGGGCTCAGATTTTATGCTTCATGATCAATCTCTTTTAAGATTTCCTAAAGACATTGCTGGTTTCTACAAGTACCTTCGAGAACAATATTGAACAATATGATTAATCTCTTTCCCTGTCCCACTTCCTCTACTATAACTGCTGGTTGTGACACAAGCAGCGTCGTTTTAATCAGGCTGATGTATTTGCCAGGTATGTCCTGCATGCGACATTTCATTATTTTTTTCACACTATCAAAACCTATTTTTGGCATTGAGTATTAGTCCAGTTAACTGGACTAGTGTGTAGTCTAGAGAGTGAGCCTCCGAGAGGGAGAACCTGTGGAGTCAGGCAAGGCTGCAAACTATCACCTATATTATTTAACGCTTATTCTGAAGAGGTAATTCGAGAAAGTCTGGAAGATGAAACAGTCGGCATAAGATACAGTCATAATAGCCGATAGTTTACAAGACCTGGAAAGACTGATAAGTAAAATAGTAATGTGTAGTAGGGAGTACGGACTCTCGCTCAATATCAAAAAGATGAAGTTTATGAAAATTTGTAAAAACAACAATAATACTAACGAAATCTTGATAGTAGAGGGCCAGCAGATCGAAAGAGTAAAAAAGTACACTTACCTAGGAACACTTATAACAGAAAATAATGACTACACTGCAGAAATCAAAGTCAGAATCGAAAAAGTACGTTCTAATTTTATGAAAATGAAAAAGGTCCTATGTGGCAAAGATTTAACATTAGCTCTTAAAGTACGCCTAACAATATGTTAGGTATACAGTATACTATACTATGGAGTGGAATCATGGACGTTAAATCTAGACACAATGAGACGACTTAACGCCTTTGAAATGTGGACCTATAGAAGAATTATGAGGGTTTTCTAGGTAGATAGAGTTACGAACAATGAAGTACTGAGCAGAATAGGTAAAGAGAAGGAAGTTGAACTTACAATTAAAGAAAGAAAGCTACAGTATCTCGGACATGCGATGCGGGGCGAGAAGTATGGCATCCTGCGACAGAAGAAGCATCGGAAGAAGGCGAATTTCATGGCTTAAGAACCTGAGAGAATAGTTTGGATGCAGCTCAAAACAACTATTTAGAGCTACTGCCTCAAAAATTAAAATAGCTATGATGATTGCCAACCTCCGTAGAGGAGATGGCACTTGAAGAAGAAGATTAGTCCAGTCGTCAGAGACGAAAATCTCAATGAACCTCTAGAAATTATATGAACAAACTGAATTTTGCTGAGAATGCCATCGACGCCCTGCATGCTCCAGCGCCGGCTCCAAACGTGCCCTAGCGATCCCAAGGCAGCGACGCTAAACATAAATTATTAAACTGTTTTTTCATGGGTGTGCATTTTATACCTACTACGCGGTCTCAGTTTTTGTTCAACGCCAGGTATCCCTGCTACCGTCTGAGTATTGATACACTACGAATACCCAGAGAGCATCCCCCATTCGCAAGAGGTCGCGCCTTATAGAAGAACTAACAAAAAACTCACACAGGCTATGAAACTTATTACTACTATTATTATTGGTATTAATACTTTTAGCGTTCTTAATGTTATTAATTTTAACTTTAGTACTATGTCGAAATGTGTCTTCGCTGTCGGCTGTAATATCAATTACATTATTTAATGTTACCAAAATTATATTTCTTTTTAATACTAGTGACACCTCTTTTAATCTTTTCCTTATCCATATCTCCTACTGATGTTGTTATCTCTCAATCCGTCCTTGTTACTGTTGATCCTTGTTTTTTGGTATAGCGCCGGTGTTTCTTGAAATTTTTGACTCTTCCCGTGTTGTATTCTGTTGGAGATCTCTCGATATAGCTTCTTCATTTGCCTTGTGGTAATAACTGGTTATAACTTGTCACTTCCATGTTTTTCTCAATATGTATGGGTTCGAACTCATTGCTATTGTATTCCTCTCCGTTATTGTATAATTTATTGTATCTCAAGTCTTCTTTGTACTCTTGTTCTCTAGCAAACTTGGGATTATCAACCAGTTTTTTCCTTTGTTCCTGTATTTCCTTTGGGAAGTCCTCATTGATGAAAATTTTCTTTCCTTTTAATTTATTAAGTAGTTGCTTTTATTTATTAGTAAAATGTTATACCCAAAAATAATAGAAGAAACTCACTGTATATAGTTAACGAAAACACAAGACGAACATTTTACATTATACAACATTTACATTATAAATACATTACATTTACCTTGTAAGACATGACAGAAGAAGAAACAAGTAATTATGTTTGTTTGTTAATCAGTATTCGCGTATTCCTATTGTTATTACTTGTTAGTCTGATCAAATAAAATTACAATGCACATACTTAAATGAAAATATAATTCGAAACAGGTTGGAACAAATTTTATATCAAATTTTAGGTTAAAACAAAAGATATTTTCAAAAAAGTATATGATTTATAATAGTCCAGGGTAATAAGGTTTTTGTCATGACCCAAAAAGCAATTCGTTGAATTGTTTAAATTTTATTATATTTGTTTATCCCAGAAAGCTGTTTTTTGCAATAACATAAGTCGGAAAAAAAGGCAGTTAGAACAATTTTTTGGTTTTCAAATGAAAGAGTAAGTATTCTCCTTTAAAAATTGCAAAAAAAATTGAAGAAAAAAATATTTATTTTCGAAAAATAATTTTACAAAAATATGCTAATTTTTTACTTTTAAACAAATAGAATTTTTTTGTTATTGTTTGTAAAATAATTATTTTTACATATTCAGAAAGCGTATATATTTTCACGATTATAAAAAGAAAAAAAAATTGACCTAGGTTAATTAGGGCCATATTTAGCCAAATTTTTTGATAAGTTCACATCTTATTTTTTTATAACATTTAAGGGATGTAATTAACGTCATTTTAATTTTGAATATTCATGAATTAATATATTTTAAAGTTTACTTACGTAAAAAAGTTGGTTTAATTTACTCTTTAGAAGAGTCGTCACTAAAGCTTTAAAAATGAAGTACAGCTGACCTCTTTAATGAAGTAAAAAATCATCATCATCATCACATCATCTTGGTGCTACAGCCCTTATTCGCCTTTTTATTTCCTCAGGTGTGTTATTATTGGGGTTAACCGATGTCCCTAGATATATGAACTCTTTGACTGCTTCGAAGTTTTGGTCATTGATGATTAAATTTGTGTCAACATTTCCAGCTCTTGTGTTTGTGTTAGTCGTCATGAATTTGGTTTTATTTTGATTTATCTGTAACCCCATTCGTTCTGCTGCTGCTACTAGCTCGGTTAGGATTTCCGCAGTTCTCGCCCTAGTTCTTGTTATAATGTCCACGTCGTCTGCATATGCTAGAATTTGGACTGATCTATTAAATATTGTTCCCCTGCTATCTAAATTAGCGTCTCTTACAACTTTTTCTAAGGCGACATTAAAAAGCTGACACGCCAGCGCATCTCCCTGCCTTAACCCCCTATGTATTTGAAATGGGGTTGACGAGTCGTTTTGAATTTTTACTGCTGATAGTATCTTCGTCATTGTCACTTTTATCAAACATATGAGTTTTTTTGGAATTCCTAACTAATTCATAGCGTTGTAAAGACTTGGTCTTAAGACACTGTCATATGCTGCTTTAAAATCGACAAAAATATGATACATATCTATGTTAAACTCTTGCGCTTTTTCGAGGATCTGTCGTAGTGTAAAGATCTGGTTAATGGTTGAACGTCCACGCCTGAATCCTGCCTGATATTCTCCTAGAAACATTTCAGTATAAGGCTTTAATCTTTCGTGCAAAATATTTGACAATATCTTATATGCTGTCAAAATATGTGAAGTCAAAAATCAAAGAAAATTAACTTTCAAAGTTCAAAATCGGTATATGTAAAAAAAAATCGGTTGCCTGTAAAGTCGGTTTTACGGGCGAAGATTTTACGTGACAACGTCTTTTTCTCGGTAGAATATTTATTGATATGAATATTATTAAATTGCACAATAGGAACAAGGAATTGAATGAAAATAAGAATTGCACAAATTTTAACTATAGAAATATATTTTGTTTACTAAAACATTGTACATGTAAACTTAAACTTAACTAATTTCTATTTGAGTGATTTTGTTGAGGATAGGACGATGATAGGAGAAATAGCATCGCACCAGCGGACCGATCATTTTTGAGTGGGAGAGAGAGGCAAGGCATTCGCCGGTCCGGCGGGCCTCTCTTTCGTTCGGTGACTCATCGTAACAGACGTGAGCGGGCGTTACACTTTTTCATGAGTGACTCCGAGCCACAACCTAATTTAAGACGTTGTCACGTCAAAATGTATTTTCTCGGCTTCCAACAGAGCAATTTTCTTCATTATTTTATTAAACTGATGTAACTGGAATAGAGACGTCTAAAAACGAATTAATTTAATAATACTCCAGTCTTCAGACACGCAAATGCCACTGAACCTCTAAAAATAATGCGAACAAGCTGAACTTTGCCGAGGATGTTAATTTTGGGATCCAAAAAATATGTAGAAAAGTTTACTACTCGTACCCCCCGACTTCCCCCTAAAACCACCCTCTTCGTAGGAGGGAAAATGGAAAAAATCGATTTACCAAGAATCTGTAGGCCGTAAAAAAAATATTTCAAATAAAAAAATGTAACTGAGCTCTCAGAAACAACGCATGAAGCGACCGGCGATTTTAAATATCAGCTACGCGCGCGAAATCAATTTTTTGATCAGAGCGTCATATCGGCGAAAATCAAAAATCGTTTTAAAGGTGAAGAAGAGTGCAGCTTTCTTTTTTAATTTTTGCATTTTGCCGCAAAATTCAGCTTGTTCTTTGGATTAATAATAATAGAATGAAGAAAATTGCTCAATCGGAAGCGGAGAAAATACATTTTTTACGTATATCGATTGTGAACATTGATATAAAATTTAATCCAACCTGTACCGAATTACATTTTGATTTTATTTTATTTGATCAGGCTATGTGTAGAATAAGTCTATTTCAAGCAGACTTTGTTGTTGAATATACTCAGTATTTAATTTTTGCACTAATCGTCGACATCACAAACCCGCTAAATACATTCAAATTGCGTATAATATGACATGCAATATTCTTTTTTTCGTACACAAAGTTAAATTCCTACAATTAGTCAATATATTTATTTTATTTATTAATAAACGAGAATTTTTTTTAAAGAATTTATGATCAATTATCAGGTGACTACAAGGTCGCATCATGGGAACAATTACTATTTTTTCATTAATTGATATTTAAAAAAAAAAATCAATTAACAATACCTTCCAACTTTCAATTTTTCTCTTAGTATTATACAGGATCGTGGGTAAATAATGGGATTATGGGATAAATATCAGTTGTGAATTCTATTTACGAATTATTATTACATTTTTTTTTATTAAAAGTGGTGACATGACTTTGTAGTTTTCGTGGCATTACAAACAAAACGAATTCAGTTGTCTATCACTCTAATTATCATTATTACAACATGCACCATCACTATCATTTAGTTGTCATTGAATCTAATGCTGAACTTTGGTTTGGGTTGTTCGCAATTCAAGTTTTTATCTTTTCATGGTCCATGGTCTTGTGGACATCCTATAATCGTTTCTAATCTAAGATCTAATTAATATTTTTATTCTTCTTCAATATTTCATTCTGCTAATACGAAAAGCTATTTCCAAGCTCAATGTCGCTTTTTAATATATTTTACCTAGCATATAAAATATTGTTGTGAATTTATTAAAAGGTTCAATATTTATAACACTTACGGATTTAATTTATTTCTTTATTTATATTAACTTATCTGACAATAATTTATTATATCCGTACGTAACAAATTCGCGAGCGCGGGTCTTGAGAATTAACTGTCCCTCCATATAAAAATGTTGTATTTATATACGAAATCCTGATATACTAGAACAGCATCGAAAGATCGCATTGTCTTGCATCGAAAAATCGAGAAGCATCTAGTTGGATGATTCACCATAATTTGAATCTAGAAACTTCGCCAAAATTTCTACAATAAAACAGAATTATTAGTGAATAAAAACATGTTTAAAGGTTAAAACTATGACTCATATTTTTACGTAACATTGCCCCCCTCTCAAAAGATGGTTCCTCCTGGAACCTTGTTGGGACTAGAACTGGAACGGTATGCTGGTATCGGCAACTGGACCCTCTTTTACAACTTCCAGTTGTATAAACTATGCGGATTGCAACAGACTAACACCTGGACTTCGGTGTCTTTAAAGATCTCCTCCACCATATTTCGGATAACCCTCCAATTTTAATTGGCGGCACTCCAACTTTGGCATGGCTAACTTTTGCACGTCGGACTCTAGTACGTGCCCTCTCAATTGAAGTAAGGCTTCCCATACATCTCGATAGGTAGGTTGGTCACGGGCAGTGTCTTTTGTTACCAGGTAGAAAAGGTAACGTGATGCATCTTGGAGTTTCAAGGTTTTATTGGCACTTGGCATTGAAGTTCTGCAACTCGACCAAACTTCCTTCGAAAGACGGATGCCAACCCTGGTGCGTCTTTGATACTGGCCGGGATGGTAAGGGCCAGCGAGTAGTCATCGGGGAGCGCGAGTAGATCTTGCTTTTCTTCAGTGGTAACACCATGTCTCGCTTTACCGGTGCCTCCATAGGCACCCATGAATTCCTCAAACGTGAGGTCAGACACATCTTGGACTTGGTTTACTTCCACTTCTTCATCTACGTCGTGGTCACCTTCGAAAGATGCCAACCGGTTATGGTGTACTATCATCGGCTTTCCCCTCGGAATCTTGCTTATTCGGTAGATGACATCGTTGATCTTCTCCATGATGAGGTATGGACCTTCCCAAAACTGCTGCAATTTGGGAGAACAACCTTTTCGCTTCTTGGGATTATACAGCCATACTTTGTCGTTCTTCTTAAAGCAACCCTTTTCGGCTTGTGTATCGTACCGTTTCTTCATTCGGTCGCTAGCGATCTGAAGGTGGGAACGGACCAACTCATGTACATCGTCCATTCTTCTTCGTAATTCGATCACATAATCTTCACCTGCTACATCTTCTCCAGGTCGACACCCAAATTCTAGATCACAAGGTAGTCGCATTTCGCGTCCGAATAGGACTCTGGCTGGTGTCTGGCCCGTTGATTCGTTAACAGCAGATCTGTAGGCCATTGTGAAGAACGGAAGGTATTGGTCCCAGTCTCGCTGATGATCGGACACCATCTTTGTCAAATACTTGCCAACTCTCCTATTCATTCGTTCTACCATACCATCCGATTGCGGATGATACGCGGTAGTTCTTGTTTTCTTCATGCCTAGTCTATCACATATTCCTTGGAATAGATCACTTTCGAAGTTCCTGCCTTGGTCACTATGGATCTCCAAAGGCACTCCAAATCGGCTGATATATTCTTGGATCAACTTATCTGCAACGGTGGCGGCCTTCTGGTCTGGAAGTGCGTAAATCTCGACCCACTTAGTGAAGTAATCCATTACTACCAACGTATACTTGCCCCCATTTTCACTTTCTGGAAATGGCCCTGCAATGTCCAAAGCTATTCTTTCAAACGGGCTTCCAACATTATATTGTCTCATAGGAGCTCTCCTTTTCCGGTGAGGCCCGTTACTCGTAGCACAAATAGTACATTTCTTACACCAGTCTTTTACGTCGTCGGAACTGTTCATCCAATAAAACCGTTCCCGAATTCGCTGAAGGGTTTTCCTTACACCAAAATGCCCTCCCGATGGACTGTCGTGTAACTGACGAAGTACTTCGGCTATTCTGCTCTTTGGGATCACCAACTGTCTTCTCTTCTCTGAACCGTCATCATTTTCCAGGACTCTGGTTTGAGCAAGCCATCTTCGATGATAAATGAGTCCCACTGGGCCCAATACGTCTTAACTACTGAGCATAGGTTTGATATTTCCTGCCAAGGTGGTCGACGGTTTTCCTCTTTCCATTTTCGGATTTTCTGTATAACTGGATCTCTCTCTTGTTCTGCCCTTATCTTAGTAGGCGTCCAGTCGTCGTTGACAATCGTCGTTCTTAGCACTGCTGCTTCCTTGGATTCCGTTTTGTTGCAGTGGGAACACTCTGCTGGGCATGGCCTTCTGGAAAGAGAATCAGCGTTTCTGTGGCTAACTCCGGCCCGGTGCTCAATCTTAAAATCGTATTCTTGGAGTCGTTCGATCCACCTGGCTATCTGACCCTCTGGATTCTTAAACTGCATCAACCACTTAAGGGCGGCATGGTCGGTTCGGATTAAAAACTTCCTTCCATAGAGGTATTGATAGAAGTGCTCTACTGATTTCACTACTGCCAGAAGTTCTCTTCTCGTGACGCAATAATTCCGCTCAGGTTTTGAAAGAACTTTACTAAAATATCCGAGGACTCGTTCCTGTCCTCCTTGAATCTGAGACAGCACTCCTCCAATTCCCACATTACTTGCATCTGTATCTAAGATGAACTCTCCTTCTGGCAGTGGATACCCTAAAATTGGTGCTGTTATTAAATGCTTTTTCAAGGTCTCAAAGGCATTTTGGCAGTCTGTATCCCAGCGGTAATCTCTTGCTTCCTCCGTAAGTCGCGTTAATGGCTTAGCGATATCTGCAAACTTCTTAATAAACCTCCGGTAGTAAGTACATAGTCCAAGAAAACTTCTCACTTGATGTTTGTCAGTTGGTTTTGGCCATCCCTTAATGGAATCGATTTTTCCCTTATCCACGGCCACTCCTTCTTTACTGACTATATGACCCAGATAATTGACTTTACCTTGAAATAGCTGGCACTTCTTGGGGTTTAACATCAATTGGGCAGCTTTAAGTCGATTAAAAACGTTTTCTAAATTCTTCAGATGTTCTTCGAATGTCTCCCCAAGACGATTATGTCATCCAAATAAACCAGGCATGTTTTCCAAGATAACCCTCTCAACACATTTTCCATAAGCCTCTCAAATGTCGCAGGAGCATTACAGAGTCCAAATGGCATAACGTTGAATTGCCACAATCCAGATCCTGTGGTGAAGGCCGTCTTTTCTTTATCTACTGGGTCCATTTCTACCTGCCAGTATCCAGACTTCAAATCCAAAGTAGAAAACAATTTACTTCCAGCCAATGTGTCCAATGTGTCATCGATCCGAGGCAGAGGATAACTATCTTTCTTGGTAACGTTGTTCAGCAAACGGTAATCCACACAGAACCTTGTCGTTCCGTCTTTCTTCTTAACTAGGACCACCGGAGAGACCCATGGGCTCGTAGAAGGTTCTATCACCCCGTCTTTCTTCATTTCCTGAACAATCGTTTCAGCTTCCTCTCTTTTCGCCTGTGGTAATCGTCGAGCTGTTTGACGAATTGGCTTAGCATTACCAGTATCAATTTTATGCTTAACAACGGTAGTTCTTCCCGTCTTTCCTCCTTTCGGTACGAAAATATCACGATACTGCCGAAGAAATTCCCTTAATTTCCTTTTCTCCATCTGATTTAGAGACTGTCCTGCAACTGCAACCATTTGGTCGAATTTGTCGTTGGAATTATCAGATGTTGTCGCCTGACGGATTATGGATGTCACAGGTACACAAGTTCCTACCTTTGTCTCTTTCTTGATGGTCACTGGGTAGTCGTTGACATTGATAAGTCTCACAGGAATTTCTTTAGCCGAAGTCACCAATTCCTTTCCAATTATGATTCCACGGCCAACCTCATCGTCGTGGTTCCAAGGCTCCATCATAACAGGTCTCCCTTCGTCCACAATTCCCTGTAGCCGCGCTACTATGATCGTTTCGCTTCTCGCAGGCACGACTGTATCTTCTTTAATGGCTGCTTGCACAGTGTTGTCATTATGTGGATGGAGAAATACCTCCTCGTTGCCAACTTTGATTACCTTATTCTTAAAATCCAATTGGAATCCATGCATATTCATTACGTCCATTCCTAATATAACATCCTCTTCGATGTCAGCAACTATAACAGTATGGACAAACTTTTCTGCTCCAATTCCCAATTGTACCTAGATCTCTCCATGAATGTTGGCATTTTCACCTGTAGCGGTCCGAAGTCGCAACCTCGTTGGTGACAGTTTCTTACGGCTGTTTATAACTGTTGGGCGTATAATGGTTCTGGTCGCTCCGGTATCCACCAACAACGTATGCTTTTTACCATTTATGTCTCCATCTACATATACACTATCTTCACGACATTTCAAAGAAGCTATTAGTATAAGAGGGTCTTTGGAAGAGTTCCGGGTCGAAGCTGCCCCCCTAAGGTTGACTCGTTCTGGTTTTCCTGATGGTGAGTTTCTTGATTTTATGGTCTTCTTTTTCTTGCATGTCATGCTTTTCATCAAATTAAAGAGCTGGTCAAGTTTATCTTCATCTCCTTCCTCTTTTACAGTCCTAACTTTATTGTAACCGCCAGAGGCCTGCGTAGCTGACTCGTATTCGAGGGCGGCGGATAAAACATCAACCAGCGTCTTGTGACGAGCTAATCGCAGTGTTCTCTGCATTTCATGATCACGAAGACCATCAATAAACGTTTGAACGGCCAATTTTTCCATCATGTCTTCGGGAGCTGTAGGATAAGCATATCGTACTAATCTGGCAATATCTACCTCATATTCTTGAAGAGCCTCTTCTTTCTTCTGTCTACGATTTTTAAGCTGTGACTGATATACATGCTCCAAATGTTCGTGGCCATATCGCATATTTAACCTCTTCTTCAGTTGTTCGAAATCATCGGTCTCCTCTACGGCTATGGTCTGAAGCACATCTAAGGCATCTCCTCGAAGAGCGATAGTCAGGTTTACAGCCTTTTCTTTTTCAGACCATCCATTTGCTCTTGCGGCTGATTCGAACTGTTTCATGTAGTTGTTCCATGATGATTTTCCGTCGAAAGTTGGGACTTTCACATGGACAGAACCTCCACTTCCTTCAAATTTCGGTCGTGTTTCCAACTTACATTTCGTCTCGTCTTCTTTTGTCTCCACTGTAATTGGATTGTTTCCTCTCTCTGCTGTCCCGGTTTCCTCCATCTTCTTTTCCATCTCTTTCCATATCTTTTCTTCGAAGGCCAACATATCGGCAGCAACTTGGTTTTTTAACGAAGATATTCTATCGTCCAGGGCAGACATCTCAGAAGTGACTTTAGAGATTTCCGAAGAGATGTTAGCAGAGACTTTGCTTTCCAGCGAAGAAATTTCGTTAGAAACTTTGTCTTCCAACGAAGCGATGTCGCCGGAAACTTTGGCTACATCAGAAGAAACTTTCGAAATATCGTCAGAAACTTTGTTCTCCAATGATGCGATGTCACCAGAAACTTTGGCTACATCAGAAGAAACTTTCGAAATATCGTCAGAAACTTTGTTCTCCAATGATGCGATGTCACCAGAAACTTTCGAAATCGACGAGAGGACAGCATCATGTTTGTCTTCAAATATATAAGTCTCTGGATCTAGTCCTTCTTCTAGCAAAGCGTTCTTTAGTCGTTGGACTAACTCAGCCTTTTTTCCGGTGGAAGCTAATTCTCTGTCTTCAAGATGTCTTCTTAAATTAGTCACTGTCAGCTCATAAATCGTAGCCATTTTCACAATTTATTTTATATTCACTTGTATTATTATTATAAGTCTAATTTATGTTCGATCTCACTCTGACACCATTTGTTGTGAATTTATTAAAAGGTTCAATATTTATAACACTTACGGATTTAATTTATTTCTTTATTTATATTAACTTATCTGACAATAATTTATTATATCCGTACGTAACAAATTCGCGAGCGCGGGTCTTGAGAATTAACTGTCCCTCCATATAAAAATGTTGTATTTATATACGAAATCCTGATATACTAGAACAGCATCGAAAGATCGCATTGTCTTGCATCGAAACATCGAGAAGCATCTAGTTGGATGATTCACCATAATTTGAATCTAGAAACTTCGCCAAAATTTCTACAATAAAACAGAATTATTAGTGAATAAAAACATGTTTAAAGGTTAAAACTATGACTCATATTTTTACGTAACAATATTTTGTTTCATAACAGATATAGATAAAATATCAGTGAAGTTATTAACAAAATTGGTAAAAAGCTACAAGATATGTAGAAATAACATGCTTCCTTGTGAAAATTATAAGTATTTACGTTACATCTATACAGTCCCTGCTGCTTATATTATGAGACTCACTTAACAAATTCTGGTTTTAACAAATTTTGATATATTAAATCACCTTTAATGTATCTATGTAAAAGGCTAGGACGAAAAGTCACACTGTTTGTCCGATAGGTTAACTACGCCACCTAGGAAAGAAATCTGAACTACAAATTGAAATGAATAAACTTATCTGTCATAAAATATAAAATATTTATTTGCCAAATAAAGTACCGAATAAGAAGTTATCTGGAAGATAAATTGTGTTTATTGTAGTCTGTTATAATGTTGTAGATGATCGCGAAATCAAAAATGTAACATATACAGTGTGTCAATTTGAAAAGGTACCACCCTCTATAATTTGGTCCCGATAGAAAATCTAAAAATATGCAAAAACACGTCAAATTTATTTGTGAGGGACTATCCCCTAGCGGGGGCGGACACAACTCCCAAAATCTTTAATGGAAAGAGGGTTGAGGGATATCTCATTTTAAAGGTCATTTAACTACAAATAGAAGTAGCACAAATGGAAGTTTTAGCCATCTTTACTGCAGAACCCTCCACATCGCTTCACAATGTGGCACGCCAAGTAGCAATGTCTCACGAAACTGTAAGAAAAGCACTAAAGTTACATAAATTTCACTCTTATAAAATGTAAATTCTTCAACAACTTTTTGAGGATTAAATTTGGCGAAACAATGACGATTTTAATAATTGCAAACCAAAATATTTGCATTACTGATAAGTGGATGTTTTTCTTAATGGACATGTTAACGCGCAAAATTGTCACTACTAGAGTGATGGAAATCGACAACTTTTTAGGGAAGGTCATACACAGTATCCCAAGAAACTGAACGTTTAGGCTGGTATTCTTGAGAATACTATTATTGACTTTTATTCATTGAGGAAAATCTAACTGGTGAGCTCTACCTAAATCTGCTGAAAGAAATAATTTAATAACAACTACTTTGGAAAATCAAATTGATGCGGCTGGTAACATGATTTTGTAAGATCTGATTTACTTTCAACAAGATGAAGCTCCACCACATTACTTTCTTCCAGTTAGACAGTGGCTAAATAATAGATTTCCTGGTAGATGGATCGGTCGAAAAGGATTAATAGAATGGCCACCACGATCACCCGAGCTAGCACCTCTAGATTTCTTCCTATGTTGATATCTAAAGTCAATTGTCTATAAAACACAACCTCGAGAATTGGTAGATTTAAAGAGAAGAACAACAGCTGCGTGTAGGGACCTTTAGCCTGAAGTTTTTCGAAATGTTAGAGAGGAGTTTGAGAGCAACATTTATCATTGTTTACAAAAGAATGGACAGCATTTCGAACATTTACTTTAGTGTAAGTTACTTTTACTTTCGGAAGCTACTTTTCATTAAATTTTTATGTTTTATTGCAAAACATTTTATACTTAAACATCTTTACGGTTTTACTTGATTTTTCCAACTAAAAAGAAATATAATGTATGTGTGATATTTTTGAAAAGGTATTTGAACGTCCTTCAAAATGAGGTATCACTTAAGTCCCATTTCTATTAATGATTTTGGGGGTTGTGTTCGTCCCCGCTGGAGCAGTATGTTATAAGAACTATTTAGAGAATATTCAAGCAAATCTTTTAGGTAATCCCCGCTCTTTTTGGAGGTATGTTAGTGCTACACGTGGGTCTAGTGCTTATCCTAATGTAATTTCTAATAAAGATGGGGATGTAATAGCTCAGAATGGTGATGAAATAGTCAATATATTTGCCAGTTATTTTTCAGGTACATTATAGTGTGGATTTCCAGATTCTGAAATTTAGTCTGACTGATGTTTTCGAGGGGATTATGAGTTTAAAAACTACATATTCTTCAGGGCCTGATGGTATACCTGCAGCACTTACTAAGAACTGTATTTTTCCATTTGTAAATTCAATCAGCAATCCCGAAACTTCTTGATAAATTGTTATCGATAAATCTCATCTGGGCTTGCAGAAACATAATTATTGAAGAACAACATGGATTTTCTAACGGGAAGTCAACAGTAACAAACCTTGTCAATTACCAACAATACTTGTTGGGTGCATTTTAGAATAAAATTCAGATCGACAGCATTTACACTGATTTCTCAAAGGCCTTTTACGAGGTTAATCATAATCTTTTGGTCCACAAACTTCATGCATCTGGTTTTGGTGACCCCATTGTTATTGGATTAAAAGTTTTCTGATGAGACGTACACAAGTTCGTATTAACAATTATATTTCAAAAGAATTCCATTATTGTTCTGGTGTCCCACAAGGGTCTCATTGTGGTCCCTTGTTTTTTAACTTGTTCATTCAACTATATTGGTAAGGCTATCAAAAACTCAGACTTTCTGCTATTTGCTGATGATATATGATTTCGTTGCATACATCATAAACCGGATAGGGATCTCTTGCAAGATGATGTAAATAATATATGTTTATGGTCAAAACAAAATGGTTTAAGCTTAAATCCAACTAAATGTTCTTGTATTTCATTTGGTCGTATAAATAATCTAATAGCTAATAGATATGTTCTTAATGATGTACTCTTGGATTCAGTTACTGAGATTAGAGATTTGGGTGTATTATTGAATTGTGCATTGACATTTAGAAGCCATTTTCTTAAAATTAAAGAAACAGGATTTCGTAATCTTGGTTTTATTTATCGTAACAGTTATTCTATTCAAATTATTGTATTGCTCTCTGGTACGTTCAGGTCTTGAATATTGCTCTGTTGTTTGGTCCCCATTTCATCAAGTCTACATTGATGGATTGGAGAGCATTCAGCGGAAGAAGATCTTTAGCTTTTAAAGCACATATTAATATAAGAAATACTGAAAATTATTTCATAGATTATTCTGTAATAATGTCTCAATTTAACATTGCTTCACTGAAGAACCGCAGGTTGAGAGCTGATATGTTATTTTTGTTTAAAATTCTAAAAAACGTTATTAATTGTCCCCCGTTATTAGCCAATGTGTACTTAAACACAATACATAGAACTCGACACACTGCATTCTTTTATATTCCTTTTCATAGGACTGATTATGCTCGTCATTTTCCCTTGTCGAGAATGCTCAGCTCTTGTAATAACCTCCTATTGGATCCATTCTGTCCAAACATTAATGTTTTCAAAAGGCAACTTAAGAGTCTAATTATTAATCTAAATATGTGATATTTTTTAACTTTTGTGATTTGATATACTGTTTTAATGTACAAATTTTTACTGTTTCATTGTTTCTTTGTTATTGTTTTGATGTTTATTGTACCTACATGATCTTTACTTTTTACTATTTATTGTAAATGGTTCTACCGTTGAAATAAATAAATAAAGGTTTAATGTAATTTAGTAGAAAACTTTTCTACAAAATGTCCCCCCCACAAATAAATTTGACGTGTTTTTGCATATTTTTAGATTTTCTATAGGGACCAAATTATAGAGGGTGGTACCTTGTCAAATTGACACACTGTATATTGTTGTTTATTGTGGGTGGGAGACATGGATCCAGTATAAGAAGATATAATAAAATCTAAGAGTTTGATGTTTAATGTTTATAAACTTGTTTATATGTTTATAAACACTAAAGTGCGAGAATATAATATTTGAGGCAGAATCGACCATTTTAATTTAAACAATCCACGAAGAAAATTTCTATAATGAATTCCATATTAAAACCAGATATGTAACATAACTTTTTATGTATGGACAAGAAGGTTTAGGTACTATTTTATCCAATTGAAGTGGCTGTAAAGTTAAAAAGATTCAACCGTTCTAATCTACAGCAACATTCTATAACCTAGCAAGAGATCAAAATGAAGACAATTTTGAACACGCAAGACATTATTGAACTTTTTGAAGTTGAAGATGTTTGAGCTAACTTTACATAATATTTTAGTGTTATAGAGAAATCTCAGAAGAATCAGTAATATACATGTATCATTTTTTATTTGTTATTCAATTTTTCTTTACATAATTTAATTTATTCCTGTCACCACAAATTGTATAATCAAAAGAGATATTAAAACATTAGTGTGATTTCGTTGACAATTAATTAAATATTGCTGTTCCGAAATAAATTGTACGTTTATCTTACAGATAAGTAACCGCAACATAATTTGACGCATGATAACGGGCAAAATCACAAGTTATAAATATATTAGCTATAAATGATAGTACATATTACCCTTTTTGGATATTTATTAAACAACAAAATTGAAATTATCACCTAGTTTTACTAAAATACATCTTGCTGCTATTTCTTTTAAATGATCCTTATGGTTCCAATGAAAAAGGATTATCTTAATTAATTAAATCTTTTTCCGTATTAGTTCCTCGACCAATTTCCTTTTTAGGCACTCCCAAACATTTTGGATGGGGTTCATGTCTGGTGAGTTGAAGGGTCATGGTAATAAAAGACTTGTCCTATCAAAAAACTTTTAATGCTTTTAGCCGTCTGGCAATGTGCTCTATCCTGCATCAAGACCTTGCGACTTTGCTATTACCAAACCATTCGTTAATTGGTGGAACCAATTTTGTCTGCAAGAATTTTTTATACTGGTCATGTTGCATGGTTTCTTCTACCACGTATAAACATCCCATTCATTTGCCACTCATTGCAGACCAGATCATTACTGAGGCGCAATGTTTAATTGTTTTTGTTACATATCCCTTCTCATATTTGTTCCCTAGGACATCTTCGGACAAACTGAACCTTATCATGTATAATTTGAAATGTGGCTTCATAATTAAAGTAAACCTACAAATGTAAATAAAAATTATAAATTATAAAAAAAAATGTTTTGTATTAATTTATTTTTTGCCAATCATCAATAGTCCAGTCTTTATGCAAATTTGTCCAATTTAAGAATTTCTTGAGCATGTATATAATAACGTTCTTCAAGTGATAAATTTTTTCAGTTGTAGAAAAACCTGTTTATTAAAAAAAATCGTACAAAATGTTTTCTATTATTATAAAAAATCAAAATATATTTGTATTAAAGCAAAAATATTGACTGAAAGAACAAAAAATCATGAGATACCCCAGAACGAAGAGTTAAACAATTAATTTTTCAAGTTTGATTTTAGTTAATTCAAATTACTTATAATTTGTTATAACTCTGTTATTTTACTAAATACTAAAATCATTTTTATGATCGGTTAAGCAAATATTCAAAGATATTTACGTACCGTAGAACGGGGTGACTTTGTTAATTTTTTTTATATTTTCTTACGTAACTTTTGAATGAGTGATCCCAAAAATGTGGAAAAATGTCCATTGAGATGCATCTTATGTTTATGTAATTTATACTGTTAGTATATATATCTTTAAATTGAGGATTTTCTCAAAAAAAAATAAGTAATGGTATATCAAAATCACCCATTGATGTGGGGTCACTTTGATACCCTATTTTAAAATAGCTTGGACGATGCATAAAAGCTGTAATGGTGTCAATGTCAACCCATTTTTAAATCGATCAAGAAAATTTTTAGATATTTCAATTTTAATTTTTGGGGTGACTTTGACAGCTGCTATAGGCACAATAATTAGTATATAATAAATAATTTTACAGGTAGCTAATACTTTATTCAGGTAAAAAACATTTTAGCAAATTAGTAAAACAGTATAAAATAGTAAAAAAAGCCAAAAGAATGTATTTTGAACGGAAACAAAATCAAAGTTATTTTTCTTTAACATCAACTCTGCCAGGAAATGTACATGTAGTTGCTGTTTCATTTGTTTCAACCGATGGGGTCTTCAGAATTGCTAAGATATCATCGAAAGGAGCGTTAAAAACGTCGGTCTCCACAACTTTAAAATGTTTATGGGTCTCATCCAGTGATTTAAGTCCAATGAGTTCGTATTCGTCAAAAGGTAATTTCTCTTGTATCCTTCCGGCATATACGTAATTTTTACATTTTTGTTTACCTGACATAATTTTTACAAGCACGTAAGTTCCAACATTCAATTCAGCAAGGGAGGGTTTTGTATTCATCTCATCTTCATATGATTGGTCCTCCACAGAATCTTCATTTTCAATTTCATTTTCGCTTTCACTATTATAGCTGTTTAACTCGCTATCGGAGGAGCTGTCATCTGCCGTTATATGTCGACTTACACTTTTACCAGGTTGGATATGAAGTTTCTATTTACTTTGCCGTTTAGTAACTTCTATCTTGGACTTCTTATTCATCAGATAGTCTGTGAGGCTGTCGTTAATCAGAGGTTCTACATAATCAACATCATGGTTGATTGGTGTAATCTTACTCAAGACTTTATTTGGATCGAAAGGGACCATGCCACAAGCCTCGAACCCATTCTTCAAAACTCTCTTAATTGCACTTTTTTCACAATCTCCACATTTGTACTCAGTTTTTGCAATTGTCTGATCCATTAATTCCAAGCATTTTTTTAATAACGACGGAAATTGATCTTTAGGTACACCAGTAATTTTTGGGTGTCGCAATTTAAATTCCGTCAAAACTTTTCGCCAAGAGACTTTCATGGGTTTAAAAAAAGACACATCCAAAGGCTGGCATATGTGTGTTGAATTACTGGGAAGGCACGCAAATTCAATATTGTGCAATTCACACAATTCTAAAACATGATCTGAAAAGTGAGACGCCAAGTTGTCGCCGATCATAACTTTTTTACCTTCCAGCCGTCTTGCGTGGGGTAATAATATGGTCTCAAACCAGTCTGTAAAACAAGTTACCTCCATCCACCCTTTTTTGTTCGGTTATGTCTAGCTCCTCTTGCGCAACATCCACTACTACAACAAGGAGAGCCCTGTGGACCTCCTAATGTCCATGCATCCCACATATGTTCGCTGCGATATATTATATAAGGAGGGAGTAGTGTACCATCAGCAGCACCGCACATCATTATTGATGTGGCGGCTTTACTATGATTAGTGATTTGTTCTGGATATTTGGTCCCTCTTCTATAAAGCAATCTTCTTTTCCCCGGATCATCACTAACGTTGGTTTCATCGTAATTGAAAACGTGTGATGGAGGGCAATTTGAGAGAGTTGTTCTTAAATTATTGAAATATGATTCTATCGTTTCTTTTGTGACACCTGCCCGAGCTCTAGTAATGTTAGACGCAAGTCGTTCAGAGATTTGCTGACTATGTCTCTCTAAAAAAAGTTTTACCCAGTCGTTACCAGGACTTACCCCGTTTTTAAATTTAGAGATAATTCTTCCAGTTCTTTCTAAATAACTCTTAGTGAAAAGTTGTACATCTAGCGTCGATAATGGAAATCCCCAATCTGCACATTTGACAATGCAGGACACGATTGATTTTTCCTCCAGCTCCGTCAACGCAGTTTGGCCCCCTGGCTTCTTCACATGCTTCCCTTTGTATTTATTATATAAAGTACCATACGGAATTTTAAATCTTTCTGAAGCGGCTTTAACAGACAAGTTTCCGTTTACTATTTGAAGCAGAGCATGTTCAAGAGTTTCGTCAGAGAAGTTCTTGTAGCTTCTTGATCCCAACTTTCGTTTATAAACTCGCGGCATTTTTTCTTTTCATGCAGATAATGACGAAATCCTGAAAATAATTAACGGTTTGAAGTTTCATTAAGCAAACTATAAAAAGAAATAAAGTATCAAAGTCACCCCGAAAAATGTATCAAAGTGACCCCGGATAAGAAATCATTCAATTTCATGGAGTAGTTACGGAAATAAGTTAGGTTACATATTTTAAAATAGTGACAACTAGACCTACATTAAGGCAACATACACAAAATTACCTGCAATTCTATTGTAAGAGCTGTATGTTTAAATTTAGTAACACAATATAAAATCTTCAAATTCAAACAAAAACTTCAATGGTGAATTTACAACCGTATACTTTTGATATTGGCCACAAACACCTGCTATAGTGAATCAACATGTGCACTGAAATCAAGTTCAGACAACCACCATAACGGACGAAACATTTGGGTTGTATACTCTCTTGAAACAAAATATTCATGTTTTATCAAAGTCACCTTATAGAATCAAAGTCACCCCATTCTACGGTATACTGTTACCAAATCGATAAAGATAAACGCCTTCTACATTTGTTTTAAGACCGCCAAATAATTGTCGCGTACATAAATTTTTCTGACATTCAAACCGCAGTTATACACGGTTCATTCTTAAAAGAAATGCCATTGATAACGTTCATAATGTCACGTATTTTGCGCATACTTCAACTTAACCCTTAACTACTTACATATATGAAAGCTTACTAGCATCTCATAGACACATACAGTCTGGCCAACTAAATATAAATTTTGACAATTTAATACAAACTTCTTAAATATTTCTGATATTGGAGCAGTTGGATCAGCTTGTTGACGCTGTTTTCGGTTTTGGGATTATCAAAACGAAGACATGCTATCAGGACCACAAATCTATCTTTACTCAAAACACACCGAAAAATATCTCTTCCGGTACCGTCCGTAGCAAAAATGGTACGAATACACTCATGATTTGAGTTAAAAACGTCAGTATAAATTAGCATACCCAAAAATGCTTTTATTTCAATCAAATCCGTGTCACGAATTTCACTTCTATCAGTTTCTTTTGTATTTTCCCGATAACTACAGATTTTAGCGTTGGTCCAGTTAATAATTTTCTCAATCATCTCCGTAGAAAACAGTAAATTCCATTATTTCCAAGCACACTAGCAGAATTCTTTAGACCAGGAAGTTATATAACTATATTATGTTTCAAAGTTCTCCCTCGTGTAGGTACAACTTCTTGTGCCGCCCATTTAAAACGATTTTTTCCGAAAATATTACCTCGATTAAATGAGTCATCTTCCTCAATATTTTCGTCTTCGTCACTCTCTTCCGATATTTCCGATGCTGTATCGTGCTCACTTTCGATAGCACTATCATATTCTGCATTCTCTATTTCACTTCTACTACTATCACTAAGTAACCAACGTCTAATAATAGTGTTGTGAATTTATTAATTGTTAAGTCTTTAATTTATAATGTCTTGTTCTTATCTTAATTCATTAAAAAGCACAATGACTGATATTTATTTATTTTCACTAAACATACATAATTTATTAAAAAGCGAACGTAACATTTTATCGCGAGCGCGTCGTCCGAAATTAACTGTTCCTTCCAAATCAAATGTCCTTTATATATGCCATTGCCTTTACGCTAGAATCATCGAACAGCCTTCTCGATTTGCGGCGAAATTATAACGGTAAGGCAAACGGGTATTTTTTACATCGGCTCGACCGTTTCTGGAAGGTCCATTCAGGTAAATTTCTGCCGGCTAATAGAATACTCTCGTAAAATCTAAAAACAGAACACATTAGTCATAATATTTACGGTTATTTTAGGCCAGGATAATTATCGTAACATTGCCCCCCTCTTAAAAGATGGTTCCTCCTGGAACCTTGTCGGGACTGAAACCGGAACTGTATGCTGGTATCGGCAACTGGACCCTCTTTTACAACTTCCAGTTGTATAAAAATGACAAGGGACGGTTTTCTCTCCGCACCAGTAACTATGCGGATTGCAACAGACTAACGCCTGGACTTCGGTGTCTTTAAAGATCTCCTCCACCATATTTCGGATAACCCTCCAATCTAATTGGCGGCACTCCAACTTTGGCATGGCTAACTTTTGCACGTCGGACTCTAGTACGTGCTCTCTCAATTGAAGTAAGGCTTCCCACACATCTCGGTAGGTAGGTTGGTCACGGGCAGTGTCTTTTGTTACCAGGTAGAAAAGGTAACGTGATGCATCTTGGAGTTTCAAGGTTTTACCGGGAGCTGGCACCTGGCATTGAAGTTCTGTAACTCGACCAAACTTCCTTCGAAAGACGGATGCCAACCCTGGTGCGTCTTTGATACTGGCCGGGATGGTAAGGGCCAGCGAGTAGTCATCGGGGAGCGTGAGTAGATCTTGCTTTTCTTCAGTGGTAACACCATGTCTTGCTTTACCGGTACCTCCATAGGCACCCATGAATTCCTCAAACGTGAGGTCAGACACGTCTTGGACTTGGTTTACTTCCACTTCTTCATCTACGTCGTGGTCACCTTCGAAAGACGCCAGCCGGTTATGGTGTACTATCATCGGCTTTCCCCTCGGAATCTTGCTTATTCGGTAGATGACATCGTTGATCTTCTCCATGATGAGGTATGGACCTTCCCAAAACTGCTGCAATTTGGGAGAACAACCTTTTCGCTTCTTGGGATTATACAGCCATACTTTGTCGTTCTTCTTAAAGCAACCCTTTTCGGCTTGTGTATCGTACCGTTTCTTCATTCGGTCGCTAGCGATCTGAAGGTGGGAACGGACCAACTCATGTACATCGTCCATTCTTCTTCGTAATTCGATCACATAATCTTCACCTGCTACATCTTCTCCAGGTCGACACCCAAATTCTAGATCACAAGGTAGTCGCATTTCGCGTCCGAATAGGACTCTGGCTGGTGTCTGGCCCGTTGATTCGTTAACAGCAGATCTGTAGGCCATTGTGAAGAACGGAAGGTATTGGTCCCAGTCTCGCTGATGATCGGACACCATCTTTGTCAAATACTTGCCAACTGTCCTATTCATTCGTTCTACCATACCATCCGATTGCGGATGATACGCGGTAGTTCTTGTTTTCTTCATGCCTAGTCTATCACATATTCCTTGGAATAGATCACTTTCAAAGTTCCTGCCTTGGTCACTATGGATCTCCAAAGGCACTCCAAATCGGCTGATATATTCTTGGATCAACTTATCTGCAACGGTGGCGGCCTTCTGGTCTGGAAGTGCATAAATCTCGACCCACTTAGTGAAGTAATCCATTACTACCAACATGTACTTGCCCCCATTTTCACTTTCTGGAAATGGCCCTGCAATGTCCAAAGCTATTCTTTCAAACGGGCTTCCAACATTATATTGTCTCATAGGAGCTCTCCTTTTCCGGTGAGGCCCGTTACTCGTAGCACAAATAGTACATTTCTTACACCAGTCTTTTACGTCGTCGGAACTGTTCATCCAATAAAACCGTTCCCGAATTCGCTGAAGGGTTTTCCTTACACCAAAATGCCCTCCCGATGGACTGTCGTGTAACTGACGAAGTACTTCGGCTATTCTGCTCTTTGGGATCATCAACTGTCTTCTTTTCTCTGAACCGTCATCATTTTCCAGGACTCGTTTGAGCAAGCCATCTTCGATGATAAATGAGTCCCACTGGGCCCAATACGTCTTAACTACTGAGCATAGGTTTGATATTTCCTGCCAAGGTGGTCGACGGTTTTCCTCTTTCCATTTTCGGATTTTCTGTATAACTGGATCTCTCTCTTGTTCTTCCCTTATCTTAGTAGGCGTCCAGTCGTCGTTGACAATCGTCGTTCTTAGCACTGCTGCTTCCTTGGATTCCGTTTTGTTGCAGTGAGGACACTCTGCTGGGCATGGCCTTCTGGAAAGAGAATCAGCGTTTCTGTGGCTAACTCCGGCTCGGTGCTCAATCTTAAAATCGTATTCTTGGAGTCGTTCGATCCACCTGGCTATCTGACCCTCTGGATTCTTAAACTGCATCAACCACTTAAGGGCGGCATGGTCGGTTCGGATTAGAAACTTTCTGCCATAGAGGTATTGGTAGAAGTGCTCTACTGATTTAACTACTGCTAGAAGTTCTCTTCTCGTGACGCAATAATTCCGCTCAGGTTTTGAAAGGACTTTACTAAAATATCCGAGGACTCGTTCCTGTCCTCCTTGAATCTGAGACAGCACTCCTCCAATTCCCACGTTACTTGCATCCGTATCTAAGATGAACTCTCCTTCTGGCAGTGGATACCCCAAAATTGGTGCTGTTATTAAATGCTTTTTCAACGTTTCAAAGGCATTTTGGCAGTCTATATCCCAGCGGTATTCTCTTGCTTCCTCTGTAAGTCGCGTTAATGGCTTAGCGATATCTGCAAACTTCTTAATAAACCTCCGGTAGTAAGTACATAGTCCAAGAAAACTTCTCACTTGATGTTTGTCAGTTGGTTTTGGCCATTCCTTAATGGAATCGATTTTTCCCTTATCCACGGCCACTCCTTCTTTACTGACTATATGACCCAGATAATTGACTTTACCTTGAAATAGCTGGCACTTCTTGGGGTTTAGCATCAATTGGGCAGCTTTAAGTCGATTAAAAACGTTTTCTAAATTCCTCAAATGATCTTCGAATGTCTCCCCCAAGACGATTATGTCATCTAAATAAACCAGGCATGTTTTCCAAGATAACCCTCTCAACACATTTTCCATAAGCCTCTCAAATGTCGCAGGAGCATTACAAAGTCCAAATGGCATAACGTTGAATTGCCACAATCCAGATCCTGTGGTGAAGGCTGTCTTTTCTTTATCGACTGGGTCCATTTCTACCTGCCAGTATCCAGACTTCAAATCTAAAGTAGAAAACAATTTACTTCCAGCCAATGTGTCCAATGTGTCATCGATCCGAGGCAGAGGATAACTATCTTTCTTGGTAACGTTGTTCAGCAAACGGTAATCCACACAGAACCTCGTCGTTCCGTCTTTCTTCTTAACCAGGACCACCGGAGAGACCCATGGACTCGTAGAAGGTTCTATCACCCCGTCTTTCTTCATTTCCTGAACAATCGTTTCAGCTTCCTCTCTCTTCGCCTGTGGTAATCGTCGAGCTGTTTGACGAATTGGCTTAGCATTACCAGTATCAATTTTATGCTTAACAACGGTAGTTCTTCCCGTCTTTCCTCCTTTCGGTACGAAAATATCACGATACTGCCGAAGAAATTCCCTTAATTTCCTTTTCTCCATCTGATTTAGAGACTGTCCTGCAACTGCAACCATTTGGTCGAATTTGTCGTTGGAATTATCAGATGTTGTCGCCTGACGAATTATGGATGTCACAGGTACACAAGTTCCTACTTTTGTCTCTTTCTTTATGGTCACTGGGTAGTCGTTGACATTGATAAGTCTCACAGGAATTTCTTTAGCCGAAGTCACCAATTCCTTTCCAATTATGATTCCACGGCCAACCTCATCGTCGTGGTTCCAAGGCTCCATCATAACAGGTCTCCCTTCGTCCACAATTCCCTGTAGCCGCGCTACTATGATCGTTTCGCTTCTCGCAGGCACGACTGTATCTTCTTTAATGGCTGCTTGCACAGTGTTGTCATTATGTGGATGGAGAAATACCTCCTCGTTGCCAACTTTGATTACCTTATTCTTAAAATCCAATTGGAATCCATGCATATTCATTACGTCCATTCCTAATATAACATCCTCTTCGATGTCAGCAACTATAACAGTATGGACAAACTTTTCTGCTCCAATTCCCAATTGTACCTGGATTTCTCCATGAATGTTGGCATTTTCACCTGTAGCGGTCCGAAGTCGCAACCTCGTTGGTAACAGTTTCTTTCGGCTGTTTATAACTGTTGGACGTATAATGGTTCTGGTCGCTCCAGTATCCACCAACAACGTATGTCTTTTACCATTTATTTCTCCATCTACATATACACTATCCTCACGACATTTCAAAGAAGCTATTAGTATAAGAGGGTCTTTGGAAAAGTTCCGGGTCGAAGCTGCTCCCCTAAAGCCAACTCGTTCTGGTTTTCCTGATGGTGAGTTTCTTGATTTTATGGTCTTCGTTTTCTTGCATGTAATAATTTTCATCATATTAACGAGCTGGTCAAGTTTATCTTCATCTCCTTCCTCTTTTACAGTCCTAACTTTACTGTATCCTCCAGAGGCCTGCGTAGCTGACTCGTATTCGAGGGCGGCGGATAAGACATCAACCAGCGTCTTGTGACGAGCTAATCGCAGTGTTCTCTGCATTTCATGATCACGAAGACCATCAATAAACGTTTGAACGGCCAATTTTTCCATCATGTCTTCGGGAGCTGTTGGATAAGCATATCGTACTAATCTGGCAATATCTACCTCATATTCTTGAAGAGCCTCATCTTTCTTCTGTCTACGATTTTTAAGCTGTGACTGATATACATGCTCCAAATGTTCGTGGCCATATCGCATATTTAACCTCTTCTTCAGTTGTTCGAAATCATCGGTCTCCTCTACGGCTATGGTCTGAAGCACATCTAAGGCATCTCCTCGAAGGGCGATAGTCAGGTTTATAGCCTTTTCTTTTTCAGACCATCCATTCGCTCTTGCAGCTGATTCGAACTGTTTCATGTAGTTGTTCCATGACGATTTTCCGTCGAAAGTTGGGACTTTGACATGCACAGAACTTCCACTTCCTTCAAATTTCGGCCGTGTTTCCAACTTACATTTCGTCTCGTCTTCTTTTATCTCTACTCTAATTGGATTGTTTCCTCTCTCTGCTGTCCCTGTTTCCTCCATCTTCCTTTCCATCTCTTTCCATATCTTTTCTTCGAAGGCCAACATATCGGCAGCAACTTGGTTTTTTAACGAAGACACTCTATCGTCAAGAGCAGACATCTCAGAAGTGACTTTAGAGATGTTAGCAGAAACTTTGCTTTCCAGAGAAGAAATCTCGTTAGAAACTTTGCTTTCTAAAGAAGCGATGTCGCCGGAAACTTTCGAAATATCGCCAGAAACTTTGTTCTCTAATGATGCGATATCACCGGAAACTTTGTTCTCTAATGATGCGATGTCACCGGAAACTTTGGAAATCGACGAGAGGACAGCATCTTCAAATATATAAGTCTCTGGATCTAGTCCTTCTTCTAGCAAAGCGTTCTTTAGTCGTTGGACTAACTCAGCCTTTTTTCCGGTAGAAGCTAATTCTCTGTCTTCAAGATGTCTTCTTAAATTAGTCACTGTCAGCTCATAAATCGTAGCCATTTTCACAATTTATTTTATATCACACTTGTATTATTATTATAAGTCTAATTTATGTTCGATCTCACTCTGACACCATTTGTTGTGAATTTATTAATTGTTAAGTCTTTAATTTATAATGTCTTGTTCTTATCTTAATTCATTAAAAAGCACAATGACTGATATTTATTTATTTTCACTAAACATACATAATTTATTAAAAAGCGAACGTAACATTTTATCGCGAGCGCGTCGTCCGAAATTAACTGTTCCTTCCAAATCAAATGTCCTTTATATATGCCATTGCCTTTACGCTAGAATCATCGAACAGCCTTCTCGATTTGCGGCGAAATTATAACGGTAAGGCAAACGGGTATTTTTTACATCGGCTCGACCGTTTCTGGAAGGTCCATTCAGGTAAATTTCTGCCGGCTAATAGAATACTCTCGTAAAATCTAAAAACAGAACACATTAGTCATAATATTTACGGTTATTTTAGGCCAGGATAATTATCGTAACAATAGTTACTCTTATACTGATGTATTGTCTGACAGATTACTCCTAACTTTTATTGTCGAATAATTTCGGTTCAGTTCGAGATCTATTTTTAATACTTGGTAAATACGTTTGTTTTAATGCTGTTTGAGAGTATACTGACGGAAAACTAAATATTTTATTAATTACGGTAGATATTACAGTCTTAAAACAGCCGTAGTCTGGTAGACTACGCGTCGGCACGTAAGGGTTAATTTAGGTTAAATTTTGTTTAATCGGTATGCAAACGTATATTTCAGTGTAGACAAACAGAGGAATTTATTTGTGGTTAGAGTTTATGAAATTAGTCTATGAAATTTTTTTTCTATATTCAGATCACAAACGAAGTTATATCCAATCGATTTTCCTACTCCTTTATTTTTTCCATTTCTTGTCAAACATAAAAGATGCTATTTTTGTCGTATCGTTATGTGGCTATCGATTTATTTATCTTAAAGAGCCATTTTTCATATGAGTATTTCTAAATAGAGGCGAGGCTTTGATAGGAGAGTTAATTTTCTTTAATACTGCTGGTTGTGGAGAGTGTGCATTAAATATATTGGTCGAACGAAATTATTGTTATAAACTGTATTTTTATATGTACTTTGTTCATATTTAGACAAGCAATTAACGGAAATTGTTAATTGACGCTGTTATCTTAACAGACAAATTTATTTATATTTAATTTTGTAATATCGTATACATTCAGAGTTTACACGAATATTTGCCATCACCGCAAATTCTACCATATTATCAAAGCTAACGAGCTCTTTCAAACCAATCTAGAAATTTCCTAAGAACAGGTGGAAAATTTCTATACATACCACAGTATCAAGGTCTGAGAATTAAAAAAACGGAATCCGCAACACCATCGGAGATTGAAAAGTCCTCTCCCCCAGTGTGACCCGAAACAGTCAGAAATCTCCTCTTAACCAGCTCTTAAAAACCTCCAGACAATTCATCACCTATTCATAACTGAAATCAACAGGGAACTCAACCACGATGATATCGAGGCTAGCCTCACAGAGTCCAAATTACCATTCACGAAAATCGCTCGAATAATAGCCAGATCAAGCACTATTCCCACAAATTTCTAAAGATATAATTCTGGACCTGAGTCTTTTGTAAAACGATACGAAACGAATTTTTTCGTGTACCTCATTTGCTGTAAGGTTTGTTTTATTATAATATGAATGAAAGGCAAAGATTTAATCGATCCCAATTCGCACATGTATCATTTGCAAGATGATGAAAAGCAAGATTAAATATTTTTCTGTACTGAAATTCTTTGAGCGAAGCAACTTTCCTTTCTTTGCAGTTTTCAGTATAAAGTCTATACATACTTGAAATATTCAAACCGGGGCTGAGATAATGCCTAGAAGATTTTTCACGGGAATAGTGGTTGGTATATACTGGAAAACTTCTTATGTGATCGAGAACAATATCTTTTAACTGTTCAACAATTTTGGGTTGGTTTTTATGCATTCCTCTTTCATCTGGTGAACATACCCTACCATGGGCCTTTTTTTTTCTCTACAATCACTCTTATCTTTTTAATAGAAATGCCATAGGTACTTAAGTATATGCTTTGACAAACTTCTGTTCAATTTCCGATAGAATCTTTTAAAAAATGTTTCCTAGAAAAAGATCTCCTGCTTTCCATTTTCTCTGGTGCTAGCCTTAGCCTATCTTTGAGTTTTTCTTCCACACTTTCCGCTAATACTTGATCTTGAGCGTGTCTACTTAATTGGTAAAGTCGCGAAAATATATTCTGTCTTTGAGCATTATCAATCTTATCATAACACTTTCGCCTAAAGTAGCATGCTGACTGTACTACTTTAGCTCTAGCTTTAGCCAATCTTGAATACGTTTCACTCGTTTCCTTGATTTATTTTTTTCCACTGTAACTTAAAATATGCTCATCCTCTTCGCTATCGTTTTCATCTGGACTATAATTAAGATCTTGATCATCAGAAACGTCCTCGCTACTTTCTGATTCCTAAAAAAATTAAGACAACAATGTAAGTGGAAAAAAAGTTTTTTAAGCTTTTAAGAATGTTAAAGACACAAATTAGTATGTTGTAAGCACTTACGTTTAAAGTAAGTTCATGCTTTTTTGCTTTTTCATTTTGTTGATTGTTTTCTTTTTTTTAAGCCCTTCTGTCTATTCGGATTGCCGAATAACGTATGGTCCTAAAGTTTTGGGAAAAATTTCACGTGGTCTGATTGAGAAGCAAAATGCATTTAACTAAGAAGGCCATGGAATTGAAATGTTATCAGTTATTGACATTTAATAAACAAAGCAGAATATTTTGGTTTGTGCTCTGCAAAATGTCATATAAAATTGATATTCGTCGAGATGTTTATAATATGGTTGGGCGAATGTCGAAACGAGATATTGTTAATATTTATCGAGATCAAAACATAAGCAAATCGACAATTTATTGCACAATCAGAGAATGTGAAGAAGGGATACCATGTGTTAACTTGCGTAAAAGTGGCCGACCGCGGATTTTGAACCATATAAGAGAGGCAAGACTGATTGAAGCAGCTAAGAACAAAATTGGGGTCTCACAGCGAAAACTGGTCAGAAGATTTCATGTTGGAAAGACTACAGTATACAGGACCCTATCGAGTAACAATATTATCTACCGGAAAAGAAGGAAAGCTCCAAAATACACAGAGGATCAATTAGAGAGAATTCCGAGATGTTGCCGCGCGTTAAGGCGAGTGCATTTCGTCAACACGTTGATCGTGATGGACGATGAAAAATATTTTACTTTGTCCAACTCTGAGATGAAGGGTAACTATGGGTTTTACACGAACGATTACGAAAATGTACCTGATGAAATAAAATTCAAAAGGAAGAAAAAATTTGAGGACAAAATTTTGGTATGGTGTGCAATTTCTGAGGCTGGCTTTATCTCACAGCCCTACATTGGTGTTGTTCGAGGCGAAGCCTTAAACGTAAATATTTATATTCAAAGATGTCTCTCTAAATTGCTTCAGTTTGTGAACACACATCATGCAAATGATCAAATAGTCTTTTGGCCATATCTTGCTTCATGTCATTACGCGAGGATCATAAGGGACTGGTACGAAACTAACAACATTACCTTTGTACCGAAAGCAGACAATCCCCCCAACCTACCTCAGGCTCTTCCAATTGAAGAGTTCTGGGCAATATTAAGTCGGAAAGTCTATAATAACGGATGGGAAGCACAAAATCAGGAACAGTTAAGACGCTGCGTATATACAAAAATTAGAGAAATTGACGCCGAGGTCGTCCAAAGGATGATGCAACGTGTCAGGGGAATTATTAGGCAAATCGAAAATAATGGTCCCTTGTCTGTCATTTGAATTTTGATTTATAATAAGTATAGTTAAGTTAAATTGTTGAATAATTTAATAAAAATATAAGATTATTGTGGTCAGAGTTATATGCTTTTGAAATTTTTCCCAAAACTTTAGGACCATACGTTATACGCCTCTCCTAACTCCCGCCATTCATCTGTTGTTTGTATGACGTTTCCACATTGGTCCTGCAGTTCTTTTAATATCGTCGGTCCAGCGCATTTACGCATTGTCTTCCTCGTGGTCTTTTGGCTTCATATGGCCGCCAATTCCCGATTTCTTTATTCCATCGGCCATCCTTAAGACGTTCGTTATGTCCAGCCCATTTCCATTTCAGTTTAGCTGCTTGTTCGACAGCATCTTTTACTTTTGTTCTATTACGAATGTCTTCATTGGTTTTATGGTCTTTGAGTGAGATACCCAGCATCTTTCGTTCCATAGCTCTCTGAGTTTTTCTCAACTTTTCCAGGTTTAAGCTCCATATGTAAGTACAGGTAGGATACAGGAATTAAACACTTTGGTTCGCAGTCTTTGAGATATGTTTTTATTTTTAAGTACATATGAGAGCTTTCCGAATTCTGCCCATCCCATTTTTACACGTCTGCTTATTCCGGTAGTCTGATTTTCTTTGCTTACTTAGTTTATCTCTGTCCCTTGGATGTTTATCATAGGTTTGTCATTTTGTTTGACATTAGTTTAGTTTTGCTGAAATTCATTTTCAGTCCTCTTTTTAGGGATTCTGTGTGTAGCTCCTCAAACATCGTATTCAGTGCATTCCACGTGTCGGATATTAGTACTACATCATCTGCGTATCTAAGATGGTTCAAGTATCTTCCGTTAATAGGGATTCCCTTATTTTCCCAGTCTGTTGACTTAAAGATATCTTCTAGGGCAGCTATAAATAATTTTGGAGATATTGTGTCTCCTTGTCTTACCTCGGTCGATTGCTTTCATACGTTTCATTAAGTTGTTCTTCAAGCAAACTCATTGAAATTAACGGCGGAATATTCTAAAAGAAATGAAACATTTTAAAACTATAACCACCTAAGCGTTATACATAGGTACAAAATATACAATAGCAAGGTAATAAAACTTATTACTTTATTATTAAACCAGTAACTATTAAAGATTGCAACAATTTAGGTAATTTAAGAATTATCTACCATATTTTCAAAAACTACATTGGTATCTAGGCTACCTATTGGACCTTCTATAGAGTTTCTTGACTGATCCATCGCCGAGTCCATCGCAATATTGTCAGATGCCTGAAATTGCTTGTCAACATCTTGTGGGATCATTTCTACAAAAACAGCAGCATTACTACAATCAGGCTGGGTAAAAGAAGTTGATATGGATTCTTCAGTAGAATGACCTAAACCCATTTTTTATATAAATCAAATAACGCAATTTGCATATCTATTTTATTTTAGTACTTACCATTTTCGTTTCTATTTCTATCACCAACTTGTCCAGAATCTTTAATTAAAGACAAGAGCCTTTTGGTTCGACTTGAATACATTTTTTTTGCTTTCTTGAATACATTTTTTGCTTTACTTGCAGTAAACTTATTTAAAATAAAACACAAAAGGGCTTCACCGGTCATTACAACAACAATTTTTTTAAGGTTATGTTTTTGTAAAGGCCAATTTCCAATAACTTAAGAATAAAAAGGCGAAAGTCCAATGCTCACTGCATATTGGCCCGTCAGTTAAGTAGAGTGAGCAGTTCTATGTGCACGTTGGCCGTTTTAATTTAAACTGATTTGGAGATAAGCTCGAAATTAAAATTAAGAAATCGGCAACCATTCATACAAGAAGATTGGCCTTTTTGTATTGAAAGTTTTGAATATTATAGTTTTTGTAATACTGGTCAGGAATTATCGATGGAGAGGGACTACATTGCGAGGTCACAAAATCAAAATAATACTATTCCTATTCAAAAGTACTGTTCGAGATGCTGCAAAAACTTAACATAGGAGCCCACTAAAGATCACCCAGCCTACTCACCAAAATGCTCTGTCCGAAAAGTCCCCCAACCATATCCCGGAAAACCCAGCCCGTTAATAATACGAAACAGTCCCCTCCTTACAACTTCACTTCGAACATGGAACGATGTCACATAATATTGTAACGAGATAGCTTACAATGTGTTTAGCCAAGCTCTTACCAATGTCAGCCAACAATAATACGGTCTATCAGACTTTTACTCAAATCCCCGTTAAATCCATCCATAAGAAATTTGAAGACAATTCGGTGCGGTGACACTGGGACTCTAAGCCTCCTCAAAGCATCTTGTCCTTTCTTACCCCATTTATTGTCCCAACCTTCATCGACAACAATCTCCCTGTCCTGATGAGTCTACGACCTCGAAAACACTACTTACGCGAATCTAAATCGGCAATACAAAGGATAGGAGATTGGTTTTCCAATCTCATTGCACATTGATATCTGTCCTAGGTGATACAGCCACAACAACACCCCAAGTGTTTACTAAAGAAAAGCCAAAAAATATGATCTAAAGAATCTGCTTTAAAAATACCTGCATGCAGTTACATAAGTCACACTCATGCTACATCGGGCAGACAGGGGGATCACTGAGAGGGCGTCTTACGACACACCGCAGTGATATCAACTTATCTAAGCATACTTGTGCTCTTGCCCAGCATGCTATTAACACTAAACACAAAGTGGACTTTAATGAAGTTAAGATTCTTGGCAATGAACGCAATATCGTTAAAAGACAGTTTTGGAAATGTGTTCAATACTTAAACACACACAACAATAATTTAATAAAATTTTATAATAAAATAGATTCATAGAATCTATATTATTCTCAGTTCCAAATGTATGAACCTTGGACTGATGGAGGTTGAATCAATCTTCACCTGTTGCTGGCTATTCTGCCACAACATTAACTTTTAAAAAATGCCTTGCTGTTATGTCCTTTTTTGATCTCAAGGTTACTGTCTTTTCTCGTTCGGCGTGGTACCTAAATTTCTGGTCGTATTTCACCGACAGCGACTGAGAAGCTTAAGAGTGGTGGTAACTTCATTATATATTTTTTTAAATATCTATAATTCAATTTTAATAATGTTACCTAAAGTTAAAATCAAATTTAAATAATTATATACTGTTGGAAGTGCATCATATGATCTTTTTGGTTCTCTATAAATTAATGTTTTTTACTTAAGTTTTTTCACATATTTTTTATATACATGTACCATTACCACATGTCTTTTGCTGTGCTAAGTTGAGTGAATTTGTAAACTGTATTCAGTTCAATTAATTGTCTATACAACATAATATTTAATGTCCATTATCATAAGCTTCTTTACACATTTTATATCTTTGACTGCTACATATCTTTTTAAGGTAACCCACTTATAATAACTTTTCCATGGATGTTTGGTTTTTCATATTGTTCTTTTTAGATGAACTGATCATGCTTCTTGACTAGGAAACGAAACGTCTTCAATAAATAGATGAAGTAGCCACCTTCTTTGTCTTTTATTTCTCCACTTTGACCGAAAAACCCACCACTCTTCGAGTATTCCTTAGTTTATATATTGGATTGACGAATATATATATATATATATATATATATATATATATATATATATATATATATATATATATATATATATATATATATATATATATATGTATTATACGTTTATATGGATCGTCTAAAAATTTGTCTGAAAACCCATACAATTAAAAAGTTATCAAGTTTTTTTTAGAAATTTTAACAATTTTATAAAATTATTCCGTATATTGCACATACATAATTAGAAAGTTTAAATAAATTATGCTTTTTTAAGGTCATCCAAATCTTGCTTGCTACCGTTAATTAATAATTATGTATTCGATTAATTTTTTACGGTAATACGGTAATAAAGAAAATGTAATACATATAACGTATAATTAAATATTATTATTTTATCATTAAAACAATTATTAAATTAATAGGCTTTTTAAAGTACGTTTGATACTATAATGGTTCATTTGTAATTTTATTAATACTGATACAGGTAATTTTGATTTTTACAATTTACATTGATATAATAATATTATTTAAGATTAAGATCCTAACATTTTATGTTTTCAGGTATTCATCCTAAAGATTTACAAAGGATAAAAACCGATGATGACTGGCTACGGAGATTTTATTTACATCAAGAGAAAAATCCAGAAAAAACCCGCGATATGATGTGGTCGTCAATAACGTGGAGGAAAGAACAAAAAGTCAATGGTAAATGTTTTTAATTTTCAATTATCTTTTATCCTCTTAATGCGTTGTATACAGATTCGGCTAGTTTTTAATGCCTATATGGAACACAATTCATTTTACGAAAGAAAAAAGATAGAGCAGAAAGACGTTTGATATTTAATTTCATTGCAAGGCTCCTACCATCCGTTTATACGTATTTTGACCTTATTAAGTCTCCTCAGAGCGACTTATGGAGAAGCTTAGGATTGAAAATAAATATCTTCCGTCTAAAATAATAATTATAAAAATAATAATATATAGACGTTACAAAACGAAAATCTCTTTGTGATGAACTCATTCTTCGGAAAGAAACCCCAACGTAAGTGGACATGGAAGAGTCCGAACCAAAGAACAAAAAATGAGATTGATTTCATAATATCAAATCGGAAAGATATTGTTCAGGATGTAACAGTATTGAATAAATTTTCAACAGGGAGCGACCATAGACTAGTTAGAGCAAAAACCACTTTTAACACTGAAGTTGAAAGAACAAAAATGATCCTCAAAAAGAAAAGTGGAAGGTGGCTGTTCCCAGAAGAAATAACACTTTACGAAGAAAATATTAAGACTAGTTTGGATACACACGACTTAGAGAATATCAGCATCAATGAAATGAACAATAATATTACCCAAATATTGAAAGAAGCTGAAAAGAAATACTGTCCTCGTCCTGAAAATAATAACAAAAAATTAAGCCACAACACAAAACATCTTCTAGAGGAAAGAAGAAAACTTAGGGAAAATCAGGATCATAACCAAAATGAACTAAGAATTTTGAATAAGAAAATTAAAAAGGAAGTTAGAAAAGATCTGAGACGATACAATACGATGGAAATAACTAGAGTAATAGAAGAAAACAAAAGCTTGAAAGTACTCAGACAGAGCATGTCCATTGGAAGAAAAAACGTCCACAAATTAAGAAATGAGCAGGGGCAAGTCATTGAGGATAGAATTCAAATTATGAATACGATAGAGAGTTTTTATAGACAACTATACAAAGAACAGCAATGTAACCGGAGTGGATCATTACCAAAGATAATCAATCAGGGATCTGAAATTTTACCGGACGTAACACCCAATGAAGTTCGAAGGTCAGTGCAAGAAATGAAAAACAATAAGTCCCCCGGAGGCGATGAAATAGTGGCAGATGCCTTGAAGGTGGCTGGAAAAAGATTATGGCAGGTCCTTGCCAAACTGTTCACTAGATGTTTGCAGGAAGCAATAACACCAACCCAGTGGTATAACGCAGAAATTATCATACTTCATAAAAAAGGGGATGCTACCGACCTCAGGAATTACAGGCCCATAAGTCTACTTTCACATATTTATAAACTATTTACAAAAATAATTACGAAACGACTAGAAAATAAATTGGAATTTTATCAGCCCATACAACAGGCGGGTTTTAGAAAAGGCTATGGAACAAACGATCACCTACTGGTAATAAAAAATCTTATAGAAAAATGCACTGAATATAATAAACCACTAGCTTTAATATTTGTCGACTATGAAAAGGCATTCGACACCGTAAATCAACAAAAAATGTTGGAAGCCTTGACAGAATGCCGAATTGACTATCGGTATATAAATATAATTAAACATATATACCAAAACGTAACAGCCAGTGTTAGAGTGGGTGATCGTCAAACCCAGAAATTCCCGATACAACATGGAGTACGCCAGGGGGACACCATATCGCCGAAACTGTTCTATACTCTTTTGGAATATATATGTAAAAGGGCAAAACTGACCGACAAGGGCATAAACATAAACGGAGAAAAGCTTAGCCATCTAAGGTTTGCAGATTATATTGTACTAATAGCTGATGGGATAGATGAGGCCAAAGAACTTTTAAATCAGCTCTACCTTTCCTCGCTAGAAGGGGGATTGAAAATAAATATATCTAAAACCCAGATGATGACACATCTTGTAGTCAGCGAAGATATATGCGTAGGAACAAGATCCATAGACCAGGTAATGGCCTATAAATACCTAGGTCATGAGATTCGCATAGGAAAAGATAACCAAACCGTTGAGCTTCTACGTCGTATAAGACTGACTTGGGCAGCCTTCGGCAAGCTGAACCATATTTTCAAATCGTCTGATATACCAATATGCCTTAAAAGAAAAACGTTTAATCAGTGTGTTTTGCCAGTGTTAACTTACGGTGCCGAAAAGTTGACCATGACAAGGAGAACAGTTCAAAAGATCCGTGTGTGTCAAAGGGCGATGGAGCGTGCTATGTTGGGCGTTTCACTACGAGACAAGATCCCAAATCGCCAGCTACGACAAAGAACAGGAGTGGCTGATGCAGTAGAGAGAGTAGCAACACTAAAATGGAACTGGGCAGGTCACGTGGCTCGAATGACAGACAATAGATGGACAAAGCGGATACTGGAATGGAGACCAAGAGATGATGCCTACCGAAGTAGAGGTCGTCCACCAACACGTTGGACTGACGATCTAAAACGTTGTCATAGGAATTGGATGCAAGAGGCACAAGATCGAAATAGATGGAAAATTATGAGGGAGATCTATGTCCAGCAGTGGATAAGCGAAGATTGAATGATGAGACGTTACAAAGCCATAATAACAATCATAGTAGAAATCTTAAGATTTCTTACTTGGCGAAACTAAAATTCAGATATTTGCCTACTGTGCTTTCTACAATATACAAAGCAGACATATTGATGAATTAGCCGACAAGGGAATCTACATTTTGCACTTCACGACCTGTCGATCACTAACAAAGATGAAATAATATGTTTTGTTTGAGAGACGGGGAAAACAAATAAATATTCTCCAACTCTCCCTGCTGCGCATCATTTAGTGACGTGCTATTCTCGAGCGAAGGGAACTTAGTCGGTATCGTCTCTTGATTTTATTATCTTAACTGTTGCGGTTAATATAGAAATATAAAATGTTAAAAAATCTTAATAGACCAAGGAAGTAACGTTTTCCTAAGACACTCTTTGATACAAGTATGTAACAACTGCTTTTGATAAATTTGGTGATAACAATATGTAATTAACAAAATATGCAAAAGTAACCGTATACCGCCATCTCTTTTATTGAGACAATTTGGCCTTTTTTCAATTTCTATGGCTTCTCGGATAATTCTTGGTTTATAGAAACGAATCGGGGCTATGGTTTTGGAGTTTTCAAAATCAATTTTGTGACCTGTATGAAGATGATGTAGACCTAGAGCTGAAATTGAGTGGGGATTGCGAACAGAAACGGAATGTTCATAAATCCTATTTTGGATTCTACGATTTATTTGGCCTATATAGCATCGGGGGCAGTCTGCGCAAGGAATTTCATAAACTCCGTATTGTTCATTGGGAATGTTGTCTTTGATTGATCGGACAAGAGATGAAAGTTTTTGTTGGGAGGTAAATATTGTCTTTATTTCTGTTGATTTTATAATTTTGTCGATTTTGTCAGTGATACCTTTGGTGTAAGGAAGGAAAGCTTTCGTATGATGAGGGTCTGAGTCTTTGGGTTGAGATTGAGTGGGAGTTTGATGTCTGTGGATGCTCCTATTGATATGATTTTCGCGGTAACCGTTTTGGATAAGGTCTTGTTTTAAACCAGAGAGCTCAGCGGGTCTACTTGCACCATCGCGAAGGCGTATTGATCTGTAGACAAGCGTAGTAATGACTGAATTAATTTGTGAAGGGGGATGATGAGAATTGACATGCGAGTAACGATTGGTGTGGGTGGGTTTTCGATAAACAGAGTGATGAAAACCTTGGGATTGGTTTTTCTTTATGATAACGTCGAGAAACGGTAGGGATGAATCAGTTTCCACCTCCATGGTGAACTGGATACTAGGATGTATACCATTCAGATGGGTTTGAAAAGACACCAAAGCATCCTTGCCATGGGGCCAAATGACGAATGTATCGTCAACATATCGTAGCCAACATGTAGGTTTGAGCATTGATATAGATAGTTCTCGGGTCTCGAAGTTTTCCATAAAGATATTGGCAATTACTGGAGATAGTGGGGATTAGTGCCCATTGGGGCACCATTTTTTTGTCTGTAGAATTGATTTTGGAAGATGAAATAAGTGTTGGATATACAATGTTATGAGAGATACGTGGTCTTGCTGGATACTGTATTTAGTTTTCAGAATATTTAGAGTTTCGTCTATAGGAATGTTTGTAAAGAGTGAAACGATATCGAATGTCTGACTAGAAGGATGAAGCATTTTGGCCAAGTACTTGGCCAATGGGTGTGTCGGGCAGTTGTATGCACTGACAATGGGACGTAGATGAATATTGGGTTTGTGAATTTTGGGTAGGCCATATATTCGAGGTGTTCTGGAAGACTTTTCACGAGGAATTAGAGATTGTTTTATGTCAACTGGAAGAGAGATTTGATTGATAATGGCTTTTGTTGTTTTCTCTAGATAGGTTGTTGGATTATTAGGAATTGGTCTGTAGTCTGGAGTATTAATGATATTTGAGAGTTTGTTAATATAAGAAGTGTTAAGTGTGATTTGCCTGAAGTTCTTTCAGGGCTCTTTTCTCGGATTGGCTGATGTTCGGAGTAGAAGGCTTTGCGTTTTTAAGAACTCTAGCGATGTCTTGTCTAGTTATTTCAGCATCTTAGGAAGGTAAACTGGAGATGGTTTGTTCAGTTTAACAGATGATTGTCTCAATTGGAATGTGACTTGGGGTAACAGAGTAATTGAAACCTTTTGCTAAAGCTTGAGTGGCAATGGTCGAAACAGGAGTATCAGAAAAGTTATGAGCCACTGTAGTGGGTTTCAACGTTGTTGTTTTTGGAATTTGTTCCTCAATTAGATGCGCTAATTTGCGCTTCTGAGTTTCTGTCAAATTCGAAAGTGCTGTAGTGTAGTTGTGTTGTGTAGGGCTGTATGTGTGTTAATACGGTCGAAACTGTCCCATAAGATAGGATGTACATTGAAAGAATGAATAGATGACTAGATATTAAAAATACTGATATTTGTGACATCTAGTTTTCGTCTAGTGGAATGAATCGCTATACGAAAAAGCGCAAAACTGGTCTTTCTAAGAATTTGGGAGATAGAGGAAGAAGAGGTATGGTATGTGAGTTTTAGAAATTTGGAATTGACTTTATGGTCTCGACAGGCTTTAAGGCTCAGGAGACTGAGACCTCGGAAGTCCTGAAGAAGACATCAAAGAGGATGTCGAAAGCTTGGCGCAATGATAACCGACGATAATTGTACTAACCGCGGAAACCTTTCGAACATATATATATATATATATATATATATATATATATATATATATATATATATATATATATATATATATATATATATATATAGTTAATTGTATAATTATATAATTATTTAACAATATCCCATTTTTTTAGAAATTAGTGAAGATAGTATTAGTAAGGAACTACTTTGTTCTGGAGCATTTGGCATACATGGGACCGACGTAGATGGTTGCAAATTATTAGTTTTCAAATGCAATAAGCACACAAAAGGTGCTATAGATGTAAATATTGTAAAACAATGTATTATCTATTGGTTTGAAAGATTAGAGAGGTAAGTACAATATCGTAATCGACATTTTTTTTAATCAATCATTTACTGTGATTGTTATTAGATATCGTTCACTTATCTACTAGAGTACAATGTCTGTTATGTGGAATTTGGACGAAATTATGTTGATATAATTCATATTCACATTATAAGTACACCATTGTAGTACGTTAAGTGTTATTTTTGTAATATAACTTTTGTTTATCCATAAAATTTTTTTATAAAAACGTTTGTTATATGCAGTTCTTATAAAAGTGAACAAAATAACATTGGAATAAATCCTCATTGCTGCTCTAATTAATAATTGTATAATATAAAAATAACTACACTGTGTTCGCTTTCAAGCTACGCTTCATCAAAACATAAGCACTCCTCAGCCACGTGACGATAATCTGAAGATCCGGTGTACAGGGTTGCAACAAGCCAAAGCGTTCATATTTTAATTAAAGCCTAAATTGTCTAAATCTTATATTTAGTAGCATATTATTCTCTAGCGATAATTACAATTAACGGTGTTTTAAAAACAAATAGTAATAGTAATTTGCACTAAACAAATTATTATGAGATATAAATATAATTTTATATACTTCAATAAAAAAAGTTAAACTTAAAGAACGGTTTTTTAATACTTTCATTTTATTGAAATATTAATTTTAAAATCGAGTTTACTTATTCTTCTCTATGCAATTTTATTATAAGTGAAGACCACATATCGAAAGTATGACAGGACATCAATATCAAAAGTTTCAGACAAAGTTTTCTCAAGGGTTTAAATTCGGATCATATCGTAAAACAGAAATATGTCCAAGACGAAATTACTCGTGCCCATTTAGTATCTACGTTGTGACTGCTACTTACCGTCGCGATTCGAATGTAATAGTCAACTGAACCCACATGAGTTCACTTTTGAATAATTAATTTTATTAATTAAAACAAAAATGTTAATACATGTAACATAGTTATAATTTATACTTCTTTTCCAAAAAACTATCAGTACTGCAGTGTTTTTTATAACAAATTACTGTTGGAACTTTATGATATTATCTGACTCCCACATTTTTGGTTCTACCTGTAATACAACATATTAAACGCATTTTTGCCATTTTTGTTGAGTTATGTTTGACACAGCCTCATTAAAAATAATTTTTTAACATCTGGGACCTATAAGTCGTGTTTTTAGATGCTACAAAATTTTTTATACCCCATATTAGTTCTGTTAAAATGACACTTGATACCACTTAATTTCTAACCAATGTCAAACTGCTGATTACAATGAAGATACGACACATCCACCGATCACTCATCCAACTCTGTTTACTTTGAGCTCGTCTTGCATCTGAACAGACTGTAGTTAGTAGCACTAATAGTAATGCAGACGCTAAGCCACTATAAATGATGCACTATAAATGAAAAAATAGAAAATGATGTTAAAATTAAAATAATAACAGAAATGGTAAGATCAGCAATGGCTTTTCCAAAATACCTGTGCCAGAGGCAAATTCCTTTGAGCTTAAGTCTCCGCATAGTACATCCCATAGTAGCATAGAAGGCTGAAACAGTGTTTCTTAAATTAAAATCGACGAATCGTTTAGAAACATTAGAAATGTGTGCATTGCGTTAACTACTGCTTATATCATGGTTTGATCTTGAGACAAACGAAGAAATGCTAAGAAGAGCTAGAACCGAACGTAAACTGTTACAAACTATAAAACAACGAAAAATTTCCTATTTGGGACATAAAGGGCGGACGAAAAGTTGCTTTACCGAAAACAATTTAAAACAAAATGCAAGTTCAAAAATATAATTTATTTCTACAAATGTTCAACTGTTTACCTTCTTATTCAATACATACATTACAGCGTTTGATGACTGAATTAGATATTGCTCTGCACAAACCTGCTTGGGTGTGCAATGAAAGGACCTGGGCTTCGAAAGAAAAATCGCATGGTGTTAGGTTACATGACTTTGGAGGCCAGTCAATTGTTCCACGCCGCCCGATCCATTCCTAAAATGTATTGTTTAAAAAATCTGTTACTTGTAAACCATAGGGGTGATGCTCCATCTTGGTGCTAGATGAAAGGAATGTTTTCATAAGTTGGATTATTTTACAATTCTGGAATCACCACCTCTCTTAACATATCAAGGTATTATTCAACTGTTACTGGCCCCATAAAAAAAATAAGGTCCTACAATCCCTCCACTCCAAATTCCTGCCCAAAGTGTAACACCTGGAAGATTGAACTCTTCTTATAAACCCGCGTGGGGATTACTGTCACTCCAATAAACAGAGTTATGTCGATTAACCTTGCCATTTAACTTTAATGTGGCTTCATCTGTCTACAACATCCGATCGACAAAATTCTTTTTAACTTCAGACCGAATTACGAACAATTCTGAAAATTCCACTCTCCTGTCAAAATCATCTTCATGTAAAGCATGCAATAGTCGTGGACGGTAGCATTTCAATTTCAACTCCCTCTTATATCTTGAAGATTTGACCGAGACAGGTCCAGTTCTAAAGTCCGTCATCTGGTAGATACGGTGGAGTTTTCAACACTTTCTACAACTAATTGTAGATTTGCTTCTGAACGTGAAGTGCGTGGACGACCACATCGAGGTAAATCAGCAACAGTGTCAGTGCTCTCAAATTTCTTGTTTAAATTAAATAAGGCCTGTCGTGTTGACGGCACAGTTTTGGGAAATTTCTCCTCAAATAATGTTCTAAGAATAGCGCTGTTTTTTATGTCTCCCCCACATCTGCATCGCGAATACACGTTCACTTGTCGCCAATTTGCGGTTCATTTGTAGTAATCAATCCTTGCACTTTGCACAATGAATACTAAATGAATAATGGCGGTGTAGCCTATACTGAGCCGTTGCATTCACTCGGTACCACTGTTGCCATGTTTCGAAGTAAGTGTGTGGTTTCAGCAACCTTTTTTTATCAAGTAATAAATATATTCTAATATTTTGGAAATGGCAACATTTTCAGTAATGCGACTTTTTGGCCACTCTGTATATGAGATAGTAAGATTGATTTTAATGGGTAGGATAGAAGAAAGAAGATGTCCAGGGAGAAAGTAATAATCGTGGCTACGACGTATAAAATTTTCGTGCGGAATTCGAAATGCAGGTGAAATTTTCACACTTGCTAAACTCTAATTTCACTATTTGGGAGAGTGAGTCATCGTTTGAAGTCGTAGAAGTGGGGAAAGTCGTATGAGAATCCAGTGGCGTACACTCACTTTTATTTTAACGTTAATTATATTATATTGTTTATATATTATTGTTCAAAATAGGCCACAATATATTTATCTGCAGGTTTTTACTGAAGTTTCCATCTCTATATCCAAAGACCGTTTTCAAAGATATAAATTATAGTTATATTTATTTTATTTGTTTATTATTTTATATTTATATATTCTTATATTATTTTCTTTTTTTTTCTTAACTTTAAAAACGGTCTCTGTACTAGAGATCGAAACGTCAGTAAAATAAACATGTAAATAGATGTATTGTGGCTTATTTCCAACATTCTCCCTAAAAATACGGAATGCCACAAGCAAAAATCCACAGAAAAATAAATATTGCTATCATTCGTATATTTGAAAACGATCTCTTTATATAGAGATCGAAACGTCAGTAAATTAAACATTTCAATTAAATATATTGTTACTTATTCCCAACATTATTTCTAAATATACAGAACGGCAAGCAAAAAGCCATAGAAAAATAAATATTACTATCACTTGTATATTTGAAAACGATGTCTTTATATAGAGATCGAAAAATCAGTAAATTAAACCTATAAATAAATATTTTGTGGCTTATTCCATACAGTCTCCTAAAAATACAGAATGCCACAAACAAAAAGCTATAAAAAACAAGTAATTTTGCAGAAAGCTTACTGATGCCACCAGGCTGTCGCGGAAGTTACGCTAAAACGTCTTTTGACGTGACCCGTCCATAAAGAGTTACACAATGAAATTTTTTTAAAACAAATTTTAAGACAGTTTCCACACCACCCGAGAGGTATGTCTTGTGGCGCGTCACTTTTTTTTAAATGGGTGTTCGCCAAGAGCCATATTATCCCATTAAATAAAATAAACAAAACACTTAAACAGTATAAAACAAAACAAAATAAAATCCTATAAAATAAAATAAAATTCTATAAAAACAAAATAAAAATAATTTTGGATGTAACAAAACATTGTACTATTCTATTTAAACACAAACACTATACACACTTACTATGTTCTTCTCGTTTTTTTTTGTTTTTGGTTTTTTTATGTTGATGCCTACTAAACTATTAGAAAATATTATTCGCTGTCTAAATCTGAAGATGCAGTGCTGCTATCGCTGTCATTATCTTCACCTGGTGTAATTATAATTGGCTCTAGTAAAACTTTGACATGAGTGTCAAGTTCTCACATACGATATTCTTCTTTAATTATGTGGCCTATACATTTAGCCCATTTCTCTGGAGTTACATGGATAATTGCTTGAATCAAAAGTTCCTTAACTTCGTTTAATTTGAGCGTTTTGTTATTTCGTGCTACTTTTCCTTTCACTTGCGCCCAGATAAGTTCAACGGGATTAAGTTCGCAATGATAAGGTGGTAGACGTAGAACTTTGACACCATAATCTCTTGCAGTTTCATCCACAACATATTTAAGATATTCACTTTTCCTTAACCGTGCAATGTCAAGTAGTTGAATTTTGAGCATTGATTCTTCGTATGCAATCCCCTTTTCTGTAAGCCATTCTTGAATTCTCCCTTTCCGCCATGCCGTCGTCGGTAATTGTTCTAGTCTGCGGCTATGATATGGCGCATTGTCCATAACAACCACAGACCCAGATTCCAATTTTGGTAAGATTCTCTTAAACCAGCGCTCAAATACTTCGGAAGTCATTTCTTTATGATAATCACCTGTTTTTTTCGACTCAAATTGAAGCAAACCATCATCAAAGAACCCTGTATCACTTCCTATATGGGTGATGATTAAACGCCGTCCCTTTCCTGATGGAGCTTTTAATCCTGTAGACCAGCCTTCTATAAATGCTTCGCGTTTACTTTTATCATTTAAATCTTGCCAAACTTTTCCAACTGTATGACCTTCGTTAATCCAGGTTTCATCCAAATAATATATTTTGCATCCAGTGCTGCGACTTTTTCGTATTTCTTCTAAATATTTTCTTCTCCATAGAATAATTTCATTTTTTTCTAATAGCATATTTTTTCTGTTGCGTTTTACATATCGAAAGTTCATTTCGCGCATGGTTCTGATTAAGACCCTATGAGATATCTTGGGTAAAGAGTCATCTTGGAATTTCACTCCGAAAATAAAATGAATGAATTTTTCGACGTATAATATTCCTTGTCTCGTCATCGAAAACAATGCTTTTCCTACCTCTAGTTTTACCTTTTTCTTGCTTTTTATTTTCCGATGTATTTTTAAGTACACGATAAATACAGCTAACGGATACTTTTGTTAAACTGCTACAAATGTAGACCGCTTAGCTAACATTTAATGCCATTTTTCTGCCGACAATTCCTTCATAAACGTTTCGTATCATTACCTTCTCTTCGGACGTTAACATTTTCCGTCTCTTTTGCGGCTTTTCATTTTTGGAATCAACATCAGAGTTTTGCTGTCTTCTCTTGGAACAAATCGGTTTTTCGTCCAACTCCAATAAAACTCAAACCAAATAATCACAGAATATAACTAAAAATTTACTATAAAACGACAAACTATAACAGTCGTATTATCAATAACACATTTTATCAATAACACAAACTTATCGCATAAAATATATTCACAAAATGCAACACATGCCCTACCCTTACAAACGCCTATGTAAATGAACTATTGTGGCTGGGCACTTGCTCGACAAAAACTAGTTTTACGGATTTCTGCGGGTCGGAATTACGTCGCTAATTCCAAAGTTGCCAAACGATTGAAAAATATTGTTTTAAAATATCGATTTTTATTTTATAATTTTAAATATGTAACGAAACGAAACATATAAATAAAATTTATTTAATTACAATTTTGTACTTAATTTTTACTATTGAAAAAATAATATTTTTTGGTATTTTTATGACGGTAATAATCGCTGCGTGGAAGAATAACGGTTTTGTATGACCATAATTACTACTTGTGAACAAGATTTGGCTACACTGTACAACAACTCCTGGTCAGTTTTTCTATAGAGAAGCACAAATAAATATACTACTTTAAATATTCTGTAATTTCTTATGAGGAAACGCAAATTGCAATCGAGAAAACAGGCAGTTTTCGAGGGCCGCTGTGTACATTTAAATTTGAGGATATTCGGCGTTTAAACTATGATATCACTCTTCTGAATTGAGGGTTTCTACTATAGAAAGGAACAATTAGGAATAAATGGCAGATGAACGTCTACATGCTGGAAGCATAGGGCACTTGAAGAAGAAAGTAAGAATAACTAATTTATTCCATGTTAGTTTTATAGTTCTATGAATAAATCATCAGTAATAAATCGAAAGATATATAGTACTTTTGACTCATTGAATCATTATAATATAATCAGTGAAATTTTGGACGTGAATATAAAGTGGTTTTTAAATTTGTTTTAAAAAATGCATTAATCGGATGTATATAAGTTGATTGACCGAGATTCCTCTCTCGGTTGGATTGCGTGGGTTTCTACTAAAATAAAAAATTCAAAAATATACTATTTGTCATAAAACTTTTTAATCTGAAATATCGATAGAAAAATTTTAACATATATGTTTTTTGTATAATCAATCCTTCGCCTTTTGAAATTTAGTCTTAATATACAAGCTCTTACAATTATATATTAGGACAAATAAAGAAATTGCATAATTGAGATATTAGTTTATTTTTTTCTAATGTTTTTTAATATAATATCAAACAAAATATAATTACTCTAACAGAACTAATAACAAAAACACATGTTGACATTGTTGACACATAAATATTGGGACATAAAACGAATATTTATTTTTAAAAAGGAGTAGCATCAACCTTAGACTTTATGACCACCTGAATTCAGTTGGGCATTGACTCGACTCAGGATCTGTACTGTTCAGGGGTAAATTCATTCCAATTCTGCTCTACTTTGGCTTTAAGTTCGTGTAATATCCGTTGTGGGTTGTTATTTAGTGTCTGTTTTATTTTATACCGTATTGTTTAAATGACATTTAGGTCATAACTGCTAGAAGGCCAAGAAAGGACGGTTATATTGTGGTTTACAAACCAGTTTTTTTTGTGGTTCCGTCCTGCTGAAAAATATAATTCTCGCCAACATTTAATTTCACAATGCTTGGTAGGAGGTTTGAAGTATTTGTTGATATTTCGCAGCATTTATGGTACCCTCGATAAATTCAAAACTAACACTAAATCCTAACACTGAAACTGTCATACAACCCCAAATCATCACTCCTTTAAGGTCCGTTTCAAACAGTCCTTATGAAAAGCCTCTATGCTTAGAGCGAATAACTTCATTTTGTACACTTGCGGCAACATTCACTCGACAAATTTATTCCAGTTTTATAATAACTATAGATGATTAATAAGTGTTACTTTATGTGCGACTCGCCAAAAAGTTTTAAAATTTAAATTGGCCCGTTGATTAAAAAGGTTGCTCACACCTGTTGTAATTCCATTCAGATGTAACTTGCCTTAGAGTATTTCATCGATATTTTTTGCAAATTTTAACTAATATTCTCCTACTCCTATCAGAAACAAGTTTTGGATGACCTGGGCTTTTACTGTTTTATCTAAGATACTTTCTGTTTCCCCGTAATGCTTAATTATATTGCACACTGTAGTTTTAGGAATATTAAGTTCATACGCCACTTCACTAACTGTTTTATTGCGGCAATAATTTTTAATCACCAACCCACAAATTTTTGGATTTTTTAGAGATATCATACATCATTTTATTGAAATAATACAGCGATTCACTTAATTTGACATGAAATTAACTGTAGAATATAATGACGTTTGTTGGAGTGTCCGGCTGCATTATTTCCGCAGCCTGCTTGTTTTATCTTGTTTGATTTCTAGTAGTTATTTCATACTGTCCCACTATTTAGTTGTCACTAATTTTTACATATTATGATGATCATTATGACATTAATAGGTTATATGGGATGTATAAAAAAATATTAAATACGTTTTCTGATTATTTATCATTTAAAGTATTGCTTATTAGCATTATTATCATAATTATTAAAAAATGATAATAAATTAACAGTCAAACACCTAACTTTGTTATATATTTTAATTTATCTCAATTTATAATTGTTAAGGCTCGAATATCGATCAAAAAATTTATGTCATATATGACCGATCTCAATTTTTTGTTGTATAATATGTTAATGGTTTTTTATGTTTTACAATCGTGTATATGAAGATCGTGTACACATGCAATATTCGTTATAAAGCAAATTACTGAGAAATCACTAGAGTATAATAGACCAGCATTTCTGTGTCTGATTGAACTAAAAAAAGCGTTTGACAGAGTAAGACTCATAGAGAAGTTCCCCTAAGTCTTATAAAAACGATCGAAAACATCTACTAAAACAACAAAATGGAAGTCAGAATAGATGGACAACTAACAGAACCCATAGAAATAGGCAGCGGAATATAACAAGGGGATTCATTGAGCCCCATGCTCTTCAATTTCCAAACATTTCGAAATGGCCTATTCAGATAAACTTTTTGTTTTAAGTAGGTCCACAAAAGGAAGTCCAGAGGAGTAAGGTTGTAGAAATTGGAAAGTGGGAGAAGTGGAGGTATATGGAAAATCCATATACCTCCCTATTATCCCTGTTCTCCAGTTTTTTCCTAATGTTTGTTGGATCTTAATTATTTGATATATCGTTGATCTTCCAACACGAAAACCGCATTGGTAGTCGTCCATAATATCTTCCTCATAAGGAGTGAGTCTCTTTAGCAAGACAACTGCTAGAAATTTATCTGCTTTGCTAATAAGCGATATGTGTATAGTTTTAAAATTGTTCCTTATTTCCTCTCTTATGTATGGGTACTATGACGCTTCCATTCCGTTCTCTAGGCATTTTCAGTTGTTACCATATTCTCATATAATCATTTGATATAATAATTTTTCTTCCGTCTTCCGTCAATATTTAGTAAATTCGGAAAGTATTCCTTCCATCGTTTGACGATTTCTGTTTCCCTCATTAGTTCCCCTATTTCATTTCTCCTAGATTTGGTTTTACCAACACTTCCACCTTGTCTCACTGTCTTTACTTCCATATAGAATTTTCTTACCTGGTTCATCTGACTGCTGTCTATCTTTCGTATTTTTTGATGTTGTTGATAGTTCTTTGTGAATTTTTTTCCATCATTTCCTGGCATTATTTGTCAAATTGTTTTCGTTTTGGGCGATTCCTCTTTTTTCAAATGGTTTTCTCCAATGCTTGTTCTATAACTGTTGCCATTTGCTACCTTGCTTGCATATTCTCATCTATGAGAATACGGTCTATTTATCTTATCTTATAAACAAATATATGTAAATATTACATATTTACTTGTTAATTTTGTTGCAGAGCTACAAAAGGAGATTTCTGTTCTATATTTTTTGATATGCAAGAATGTGGCCTAAGTAATATGGATATGGACGTGATAAAATACCTAATAGGACTGTTTAATTCGTATTATCCTTATTTTTTGAACTATATACTCATTTTTGAAATGCCTTGGGTGCTAACTGGTAAGTACTAGAAATATTTATAATTTTTGTACAGTATGACCGGTCCTCTCCATAGGTCAGATAATCAAAAAGTCGGTTAAACCGAAAATCTTTAAAACCACCCTCAGAAAGACATTACATATGTAACTCTATTAAAAATATATATATTTTATGATCTATAAACAAAAAAGTAGTATGCACATACATATGCAATTAACAATATCACTCACATGACAAATTATGAAACTTGTATAAAACGTACATATATGTGTATGTATGTACATAATTATGAATGTAAAATGTACTAGAAAAAGTCTGTGATTTTCTTTTGTTTTTTATGTTCCATTGTTTTCTTGAATGCGTAGTCACGCCACTTTTTAATGAACATTACATCTGCCGCTGTTGACATACTTTGTTGCTCAATGTACAGTGAAGCCAGTTGTAGGTAGAGCACGACTGTCCTCGCATCAGTACGACTAACAGTATTGCCTTCTTCATTTTCAACCTTTTCTTGATCTTCGTGCATGACAGCCTGTACGATTTCTTCATCTGTCAAATTGTCCATTCTTGACAATCCTGCAGTTGAATATCATTCGAGTCTGAGAGTTTTTGCAAGTCATTCATCAAAGATGCAATATCATCTGGCTCTTCCAAAGGGGTTTCATCAGGATTAGAACTGGATTCAATCACTTTTTCTATGTTAGACCACACTTTTCTCCAAGATTTTGCGAATGTTGAACTTTGTATTTCATTAAAAGCTTTAGACACCATCAAAATAACATATTTAATGTTTATGTCTTTCAAAGCATCGATTAGGCCTTTGTTATCTAACTCCATTTTAGCCAAGATTTCTGAAAGTAGTTTTTTCCTATAGCGCCTCTTAAGACATTCGATCACTCCTTGATGCATTGGTTGGATGATACTTGTTACATTTGGTGGAAGAAGAATACATTTTATTCCAGGCTCCTTTTCACTCTGAATGTTTTCAGGATGTGTTGGTGCATTATTCAACACCAAAATAGCCTTGACTGGTAACTTTAAGCTTGTTAAATATTTTGCTACACTAGGACAAAATTCATTGATAAACCAATCTTTAAACACGTACGCGTCCGACCAGGCCGATCTTTGATTTTTATAGCATACTGGGAGTGAAGAAACGTTAACGTTTTTGAATGATCGGGGTTTCTTAGCCTTTCTGGTTACGAGCATAGGGACCTTATGAGTTCCAGAAGCATTACAACAAACAGCAATAGTAATTCTCTCTTTGTTCATTTTGAATCCATCAGCTGATTTTTCATTACTGGCAGCAAATGTTTTTACAGGCAATCGCTTAAAGTTTAGTCCAGTCTCATCCATATTGTAGACCTGTTGGGGCAGTAATTCTTCTTTTTTAATTAATTCTTGTACTTTATTTTTCCATTCGTCTGCTGCAGTTGGATCAGCTGACAATTTTTCACCGCACACGCTTAAAAAATTAACACCGTGACGTTTTTTCTAGGGTGCCAACCAGCCATCGCTCGCATAAAATTTTTCTCCATTATCAAACTTACCATGTAGTATCTCAGCCTTTTCTTTTAAAATCGGGCCACTTATAGGCATACCTTTACGACTCTCTTGCATAAACCATAACCATAATGCATCGTCTACACACGTTCATTAATTGGTTTCTTTAAAGCACACCTAGTCAAGAGGACTTTATCAGAGTCGATTTAAGTGCAATAATCTTGAATGGTTTTCTTGTTTCGTCGCTATAGTGTATTTTTATGTATGAGAGAGTAATAAAACAATAAATTATGTATGCAAATCCCTAAACTGTTGATACGGGTGACTCAATGAAAAACAGATATTTGTCAACAAGTTTACAGAAGTATATAGGAAAACAATTTTAAATTGAGTATGACCACCAGGTATAAAGGTTGGAGCAGAATAGAATACAATAGTTGTGAGGGTTACTAATCCCTAAATAAGGTTGCCAGTGTCGGAGTGATGGAGGTTAACAGGTACTAATGAATTTGCAAGAAATGTAAGATGTTTATTTTATTGGTTATATATAACCAATAAAAGTTTAATAAGTACCTACCTATTTGCAAAATAAAGTTTAATTCTTTAGATAAAATAAAACGTTTTATTTTATCTATTTGCAAGATAAAGTTTAATTCTTTGCCTATTTGCAAAATAAAGTTTAATTCTTTAGATAAAATAAAACGTTTTATTTTATCTGAAATGAGTGCATTCCACGAAGTAAGGGTTTCAACAATCAAACATTTAATTCTTTAATTCCAGGAATCTACGACAGTAATTGACTAGATAATTACCTTCTAAACTTATTCCACAGAAAATGTGATAGTGGGTTTTTCCATTTTGTAGGAAGGTCCAAGTGGCGTATTCAAAATTCTTAACAGTTCACTAAAAGTAGGTACTTCAGTTGCAAGGTGCAGTTTATTGTGTATACTAGTGTTATGGAAAATTTGGAAGTGCCGTGTAAACGCCGAAAAATTGGTCCTCTAACAGTTAATGAAAAAACATTAATATTTAATTGTTTTAAATCATTTACAGACAAACGTTTATGTGAAAGTGTTGATGAGACCGTTGAGTTAGTTAGCAGTACACTTGGTGTTGGGAAATCTACGATTTACAGAGTTATTAAAGAAGAGAAATGTGGTAGTTTTCAAATGCCACGTAATGCTCCAGGGAAACCAAAATTTCAATTAGAATATCATTTTAAAGAAGGACTTCGACGGAAAGTGCATGAATTCTTCTTTAGACAAGAATTTCCAACATTGGATAAAGTTCTTGTCTCAGTTCGAGATGATAAGGATTACCCAGAAATGAGTCGAAGTACGTTATGGAAACTTTTAAAAGAAATAGGCTTCCGCTGGAAAAAGAATCCCAGAAAGTCTATTTTATTAGAAAGAAGCGATATTGTCATATGGAGAAGACATTTTCTAAGAACCATAAAGGAAATGAGAAACCAAAAAAGAAAAATATTTTATCTTGATGAAACATGGATCAACGAGGGTCATACACCAAATAAATTTTGGCAGGATGAAACTGTTACAAGTCAAAGGCACGCTTTTGTAAATAACTTATCTACTGGTTTAAACCCACCATCAGGAAAGGGACGCAGGCTGATAATAGTACACATTGGCAGTTCAGACGGTTTTGTTGAAGGTGGTTTATTAACTTTTGAATCAACTCGTACCGGTGACTACCATGAAGACATGAACGCTGATGTCTTTCAAGAATGGTTCGAACAAATGATAGATCTTCTTCCTAAGAACTGTGTAATAGTAATGGATAATGCAAGTTATCACTCCAGACTTATAGAAGGACTGCCCACAACCAAGTGGTTAAAAAAAGACTTGCAGAATTGGCTGAGTTCAAAAAATATTACGTACCATCCCGGATCCATAAGAAAGGAACTTTATTCGTTGTGTGCCCTTCATAAAGAAAAATAAAAAATACGAAATTGATGAAATTGCCAAAAATCGTGGAATGACAGTACTTAGATCCCCACCATATCATTGTGAATTAAACCCGATTGAACTGGTATGGGCACAGATAAAGAGTGAAGTTTCAAGAAAAAATACCACTTTTAAAATTCATGATGTTAAACAGTTGTTTTTGGAGGCCGTAAATAATGTAAAACCTGAAAACTAGGAAAAGGCAGTAAATCACACTATTAAAGAAGAGGAAAAAATGTGGAAGCTGGACAATATTACTGATAAAATGATCGAGCCAGTTATTATAAATCTTGGTTCTGAAAGTTCATCTTCTGAATCTGATTTGGATTTGTAACAAGTAGCTGTAAGTTTTATATTAATATTTTTATTCATCTATTTAACATACCTTAGACGGTTTTAAAAACTCTTTTTCTCTTTTGTAATTTTTAAAAATTAAAAAAAATGTGAATTTTTTAAAACCCTTTTTAATGTAGGCCAGTCAGTTCTAATATAGTGTGTGATAAAAGAGGTCACTTTTGTTTACATACACATAACACTTTATAACACTGAAATAATTCATTTATTTTTTACAATTATTCAAAATAATTTTTCAATTAATCTTGAGCACGCCCATGGAGTGGTCGGAGCTACCAGTTAAAATTATGCTAATTACTCTCTCGTTCATAAAAATAAACTATAGTCTTCTACGGTTGTCACTCGTACACCGAATTCGTCACTAATCAATTTTACAGAATGACCTTTGTCAAGCCGCTCTATACCATTTAACTTGTCTTTCATTGACACTACAACACGTTTTCGTTTAATTCCACTTATTTCAAAAAGTTCACTATGTACATAACAACAGTAGGTATATATGTATAGTTAAGTTTGTAACTTGCACAAAAACAAACTACGACGTTTAGACTCTAATACGCCAGCGAGAGATCGACTAAACTCATCAGTGGCTAACGTACATGTGGTCGTACGGTGCGGTGCGAAGGGAAATACATAAAATCTAATCTAAAAATATCCAAATCCAATCCAAAAGGAGTAGAGTTTGGACGTTTAGGCCGACGGTCGGTTAAAGGGAGGTCGGTTAAGAGGGCGTCTACTGTATATATATATTTTGAACCACAAAGGATGAATCATCCAGCTGTTTTCCTATGGGAGTTAATTTGCTTTTAAGAATCCGTTAAAATAATTTGTATTGTATGAAATAAGCGTGATGTGTATGTCTTTTAATGAACCTTCAGAATATTTCCTTGCCATTTTCTTTTTGATTGTCTAATAAGTCATCGTCCTTGAAGCAGTGAGCATTGATTTATCGCTAACCCGCCATTTTGCTCTGATTTAGTACTAAATGACTAATTGTTAAGCCCGTCTATCAAATAGACATTCAGGATCAACATTTCTCGACCTCTAAGCAGGTTGTTGATGCATTTAAAACGAATGTTCTGTGCTTATCACGTTCTGTATGAAAAAAGTTCAGAGAAAATTATACTCCATCGCAAATCTAACCGGAAACTTGCTTATTCCCAAAAAAATCGTTATTTAATCCACTCAAAATGGATACAAATTTTTTAATGGTATATAATTATTGACATTCCTAGACTTTAAACAGGCGTTTGACAAACTAAACAGAAGAAAAATGATCCAAGACTTACAAGAGACAATGAAATGCCAATGACAATGAAATGACAAATAGAAATGGCAGTAAGACAAAGAGATGCGCTCATAACGGTACTATTTATTCTATCACTAGACAAGATATTAAAAAAGCTCTCAAACGCAGGAACTATAAACAAGAATGCAGTACAAATAATAGGATATGCGGACGATATAATTATAGTAGCAACAGATAAAAAGGATTTAAAGAAAACCTTCCAAGAAATAGAAAACGAAGCCAAACTGAGAGGACTGAAAATAAATGAAAAAAAAAAAAAAGAAAATACATGAACATAAGCATGAAAAAGAAGACACAAATGACAGAACTGATAATAGATGCACACAGTTTCGAAGAGGTTGAAACATTCAAACATTTGGAAGTACTAATCAACAGAAGACATGAAAGTATACATATGAAAAGAAGAATTCAAGCGGGAAATACAGCGTTTTATAGAAATAAAAAAAAAGGTTTAGAGATAAGAAGATAAGCCGAAGATAAACACAAAAATGAAAATCTACAAATCTACTATAATACCAATGTTGCAGAAACATTTACATTAACAGTAATAGAAGATTAAGAGCAAGAGGATGCAAGACAATTGATGAATCACGAAATACAAGTATGGATGGGTCAAGAGAACGTAGAGCAATAAAAGCACAAAGAATTAGATGGTATGTAAACATAATGAGAAGAGAGAAGAGCAATCCGTTAAGAGTTATAACGGAATGGATACCACCAGGTAAAAGAACCAGAAGCAGACCTAAACTGAGGTCGAGACAACAGGTGGAAGAAGACTTAAGGAGTATGGAAATTAGAAATATAGAAAGGACAATCAAAGAGAGAGAAGAATGGAGAAAAGTAGTGAAAACAGCGAAATCACACCAGAAACTGTAAGACCAAGCCCAGGATGGGATGATTCCCCACACAAAAAGGATCTTCAAGTGAAAACAGATAAATAACGTTGCAACTTAGACAGTCCATGGCAAAGCAGCTATCGGATTGGATATATGGAACTCAGAGGACATCATCGTCTTGTTTGTATATGAATATAAATAAATAAAAAAAATAAATAAATGAAAAGCAGATAATACACAGAAAAGTATTTTGAATTATATTTCGTTAAATTTTTATATTTGATGTATTAGTCGGGTTGCGACTGGCTGATTGGTCGAAACAAACTTTTAAGTTGAAGTTTTCAAAGCGGTGGTCTCCCGTACAATAATAACCAATTGGATTGCCAACTGTAAGAAGAAGAATTTTTTGGACAACCAACAACCAATAGAACGTGTCTTTTATATCTAGTTAGATATTTACATGACTTGACAGAGATATATTCATGTATTTGAATTCTGTCATTTGTTCGATAATTTTTGAAATAATTTCAGAAGAGTACTCCTTTTTGATAAATGATCTTGATTTTTGGCCATGTAGTAGTGTCTTCCTTTGTTTATTTTTGAGGTATTTTGTGCATGATGAGATTAAATATTGGATTCAAAAATAAATGGTTCACGTCTCACAATGTGATAATCATAAAATAATTATTGTATTGTGTATTATGTTATTTCTAACTATTGATTCTATTACATAATATTATTTTCTTTTTTAGCTGCCTTTAAAATAGTTAAGACTTTATTGCCTGAAAAAGCTAAAGAAAAAATTAAATTTATATCTAAGAAAGATATAAGTACCTTTGTGCCTACTGAACATATCATTACAAGCTGGGGTGGTAAAAACCCTTATGTATTTAGCTTCGTTCCCGAAACCTTTCCGGATCAAGAAAAGGAGAAGGTTGTCGTATCAAATAATAATAAAAAGGTAAGTTTCTTTATGAATTTTATACATAATATGTATGTGTATGTGAGCTGGTAGTTCAGATGGTTACTATTTTTATTGGGAATGAGCCACAATTTTACTTTAAAATAAGTTTATTTGAGTTTCATGCGGCTGAATGGCTCACGTCCCATATGGCTGATAGGGAAAGTTCCTGCAGATATGCAGGACAGGTACGAATAAGGCATTGCCAAATAAGTACCCGCGGATCAACTGAGGATATGACATTAGGCAGCAGTAATGTCATTACTGGATTAAGGCTGTAGGAAGTAAAAATCCTGTAGGCTTAATTCCAGATACTCACATGCGACACTCACATTATGAGTTAAGCGGCTGTGATACTGCGATTTAGGGCACTCTTTTGTCCTGGAGTTTGAGAAATCGGCTTCGAAGGCGGAGGAACTAATACTTTTAGTGAACGGCATAAGGATGCAGAAGGCAAGGAGAAACCACTGCATTAAAGACTTCTTGTAAGTATCTCTAGTACAATTATCATGGCGATAAAAAACTTTAAGATTCCGACTACTGATCATAAAAATCGGAATTCAAGATCCGGCAGGGAAGGTAAATCTAGCTCAAACCGTGAGGCCTTCCAGGTCGTTATCAAGAGAAATCCTCACGAACCAAACTACATTCTAGATGATGGATCTCTAAGAGTATTGCGAACAGCCATAAAGATAGGTACATGGAACGTTAGAACAATGTACGAGGCGGGAAAAATCTATAATGCCATTCAAGAAATGGAAAGACTTTCGATTAATATCATGGGAATAAGCGAAATGCGCTGGACAAATACGGGATACCGAGATATCAAAGATCACAAATATTCTACTCAGGAAATCTTAAGAACGAACATATAAATGGAGTGGGCCTAATTATGAATAATAAAATCGCCAACTGTGTCAGTCACTTTGTACCTGTATCAGAAAGGATGCTCTTAGTTCAGCTAAACACAACTCCCATAAAAACAAACATTATTCAAGTATACGCTCCTACAGCGGACGCCCCAGAAGAAATCATAGAAGAATTTTACAATGACCTTACTAATATTGTCAAAAAGATTCGGAAAAACGAAATAATACTAATAATGGGAGACTTTAATGCCAAAGTTGGCAAAGGACAAAGTGGAAATTTAGTGGGATCCTTTGGTCTAGGGGAACGAAATGAACGCGGAGACCGTTTGATTGAATTTGCAACTGAAGAACAGCTCGTAGTGACAAACACCTTTTATGATCTTCCTCCAAGACGACTATATACGTGGAAATCTCCCCAGGATACTCCAGATCACACAGTACGAAATCAAATAGACTATATTCTTATTAACAAACGATTTAGAAACTCTATAACATCTGTTAAAGCGTACCCGGGATCCGACATAAATTCGGACCACAATCCACTTATCGCCAAAATGAAACTTAGTTTAAAGAAAGTTCAAAGACCAAAAATTATGAAGTACGATATTAACCAACTGAAAAATAAAACAGTAAAGGAAAAGGTACAAAAACGCCTAAAAGAAAAAACGTGGGCTCGTACAAAAAAACCATGGGCCCGTACAGAAACAGATAACACAGATGTAGAACTAGAAAATTTGCACAAAGTAAGTCAAGAAATAACAGAGAAATACTTAAAACCTGAAAGAACAAATAAAAAGGAATGGATGACGGAGGAGATTCTATGTATGATGGAAGACAGAAGAAACGCTAAAGATAATAAGAATTACTACAACATAAATAACGAAATAAAAAGGGCTATTAAAATAGCAAAAGAAAATTGGTTTAGCTCGAAGTGTACAGAGATTGAGTCATTACAACAAAAACATGATTCATTTAACCTCCATAAAAAGATTAAAGAAGCGGCAGGCTTATATAAACACAAGAACACTGGATTCCTGACAGATAATCAGGGAAACATAGTACTGGAAATAGAGCATAAAAGAGATATTTGGATTAAATACGTAGAAAAAAACTTTTGAAGATATACGAAGTAACACTGGTATTACAACAAACACCAATTGCGAATCTGGACCACCATTTACAGTCGAAGAAGTAAAATATGCCATCAAAAGCACCAAAGATGGTAAAGCAGTAGGCCCTGATAATTTTCACTCAGAATTCTTAAAACTTATGGACTATGATGGCATAAAATGGTTGACAAATATATTTAACAGTATATATCATACGGGCGTGGTTCCCCAAGAGTGGTTAGTGTCAACTTTTATAAATCTTCCAAAAAAACCCAATTCGAGAAAGTGCGAAGACTATAGAATTATAAGCCTTATGAGCCATTTACTTAAAACATTTCTAAAGGTCATTCACAAAAGAATATATACAAAATGTGAGGAACAACTAACAAGAACACAATTTGGATTTCGTGATGCTCTGGGAACACGGGAGGCACTTTTTGCTGTACAGGTGCTATTTCAGAGATGCAGGGATGTGAATTGTGACATATACGTATGCTTTATAGATTACCAGAAGGCATTTGACAGAGTAAAACATGACAAATTAATGACTCTAATGCAAGAAATTGGAATTGACAACAAATATCTTAGAATTATCAGAAACATTTACTACAATCAAACGGCCAAAATCAAAATAGAAGACCAGTTAACTGATAAAATTGTAATAGAACGTGGAGTACGACAGGGCTGTATTTTGTCTCCATTGTTGTTCAACATTTATTCTGAATGGGTATTTAAGGAAGCTTTAGACGGTTGTGCGAAAGGAATACTAATAAACGGTGAATGGTTGAATAACATTAGATATGCAGATGACACTATAGTTTTTGCCGATAATCTGAATGACTTACAGATATTAACAAATCGCATAACAGAAGTCAGCAACAGATACGGACTAGCTCTTAACATAAAGAAAACCAAAGTTATGACAATTATTAAAAAGCAATACTAAACGCTCATCTTACAATCAACCAACAGAATATCGAAAGAGTCGAGCAATATACATATCTAGGCACCAATTTAAATAGCCAATGGGACCACTCAACAGAAATTAAACAGCGAATAATAAAAGCAAAAGCAGCATTCGTTAGAATGAGAACCATTTTCAACAGTCGAGACATATCATTAAAAACAAAATGCCGTCTATTGAACTGCTACATATTCACAGTTCTGCTCTACGGAATGGAAGCATGGACACTGACTGTTGCATCTATGAATCGGCTCGAAGCTTTCGAAATGTGGTGTTATAGGCGCATCTTACGTATATCCTGGGTTGACAGAGTTACTCATGTGGAGGTCCTGCGTAGAATGGGGAAAGAATGTGAAATTCTCATGACCGTCAAAACTAAAAAGTTGGAATATCTAGGACATCTAATGAGAAATCAAGAACGTTACGGCCTTCTCCAGCTGATTCTCCAAGGGAAAGTAAATGGTAAGAGAGGACCGGGAAGAAGACGCATTTCCTGGCTTCAAAATTTACGAAAGTGGTATAACACGACTACCACTGAACTGTTCCGCGCTGCAATAAATAAAGTAAAGATAGCCGTGATGATCGCCAACATCCGGAACGGATAGGCACTTTAAGAAGAAGAAGAATGGCTCAAGCAATCCAAAGCAAATAAAAAAAAGATTTAGAGCCGCTTTTTCGATTTTTCCCTTTTTGACATTGGTTTCTTTCAGGACTATACTTGAATTTTTCCATTGAACTCTATGTTCATTTTCCGACAAAGAGTAATTATTTTTTGATAATACTTGTTAACAAAATGTTGTTCCTTTAAGAAAGAATTTTCTTTAAAACAAGTAATTTTGGCTCTATCGTATATTTCATGATCCCCTTTTTAATATTGATGTTATGATTTGATTTGTAACTTTTATATCTGTTGATGTGTGTTGGTTTTCTATAAACCTGAGTCTCATATCCAGTATCCTTTTTCCTTTGAGATTAAAACGTCCAGGAAAGGTAGTGTGTTAATATATTACTTTTTCCATAGTAATCTCTATATCGTTTATATTATTTAAAATGTGTCCAACAATTCTGATCCGTGAGGCCATATTAACAACACCTCATCTGCATATCTCCACCATACTGTGGAGACGCTAAATTTTGTTTAGAAATAATATTTGTTTCGAAATCTTCAATAAATATATAGGTTAATAATGGGGATAATAATAATATAGGAATCACTGTACTAATGTTTTCTAAAAAAATATCAACGTTTTACCCGTATACGGGGTGTAAAAATAAAGTTGTGTTTTTTCATCTAATTTTGCAACACCCTGTAGTTCATTAGAAAGAACCGCTACATATTATTAATATTTCAAGATAGTCTTATCCATTTTGAAGATATTCGTAAAAAAATTATCTCGATATCTCTATTATCAAAGATTATACAGAACTTTAAATGTAACAAGTTTTTATTAACATTTAAAGCAAATAAAACACTATTTACCTAAACTTTATTGACATTTTATACAACTAAAGCCTAAGAAAACATAGCCTGAATAATCATCAACAATTTCTTCTCCCAAAAACACTTAATGAGTATTTCCACCTCTACATCTAATAACTTCTTCAAAGCGACGAGGCATACTTAGAATCAAGCGGCGTATTTGCTCTTGATCAATTGCATCCCAAACTTCTCTCACCGTTACTTCTATGTCGTCAAGTGAGACAGGTGGTGGTTGTCGGCTACTGAGTAGATCAATAATATCGCACAAATTCTCTATGGGATTCAGATCAGGGTTGCAGGGTGGCCAGTTAATAGTTTGTATTCCAACCTCATCCAAATAAACAAGGACCACACGTGCAACATGTTGTCAACAATTATCATGCATTAAAGGAAAATTATTTTCCATATATGGAGCAAATGGAACTACACGATTAGACAAAATATCTATAATATACCTTTCACTTGTTAAGGAATCTCTTCATAAAACAACAAGGTCGGTTCGCGCTGTAAGAGATATTCCTCCCCAAACCATTACAGATCCTTCATTGAACAAAGTAATAGGTAGTATGTTGCGCTGTGCATAAAGTTCTCTTGCCCGTCGAATAACTTTCACACGTCTATCTGAGCTATATAAGCAATACCTCGACTCAATAGTGAACAGCACGTGCTCCCAGTCATTAACGTTCCAGTCAAGGTGCTCTCTGGCAAATTCTAATCTACTTCTACGACTGGTATCCTTACATGCAGATCTTGCTCAGCGAGACGCCTTTGTATAGTGTTTCTACTAACTTGAATATTATGAACATCTGTCACTTGTATTTGTAAATGTCACATTGTAACAAAACGTTCTCGTATAGCACTAAGCTGATAAACTGATTTTGGCGTGGTGTTGTGAGTCTTCCTCTTCCTAATCTATTGTCAGTCTTCATTAAGGACATTTTTACTAGCCTGACATCTTTTCTGGAATTTTAAGTACTCTTAGGGTACGGCAGCAAACAACATCAGATATGCAGATGACACCATAGTATTTGCGGACAACTTAGAAGACCTACAAGTTCTTATGAACAAAATCACGTATTACAGTCAACAATATGGACTCAATGTAAACGTTAAGAAGACAAAGCTTATAATAATTAGCAAGAAAAGAATAACAGAAGGTTAACTCTACGTCAACAAATCCCCTGTAGAAAGAGTGACGCACTACAACTACTTCGGCACCATAATAAATGAAGAATGGACCAACAACCAGGAGATTAGAGCACGCATCGGAAAAGCTAGATCCACCTTCAATCGGATGGGGGCCTTCTTCAAGAGTCACAACCTCTCTCTTGATACAAAAGTAAGAATACTGCGATGCTACGTCTTCTCTGTCCTTTTTTATGGTGTTGAACCGTGGACCTTGAACGAAGATATGTGCAGAAAACTGGAATCATTTGAGATGTGGCTATATCGGAGAATGCTTAAGATCCCGTGGACTGACCGAGTCACAAATGAGGAGGCCCTCAGAAGAATGAATAAGAATCGAGAAGTACTGACTACCATCAAATCTCGAAAGTTACAGTTCTTCGGACATATTATGCGAAATGAATCCAGATATACTCTCCTGCAAGGAAAAATATTTGGAAAACGAGGTCCAGGAAGAAGAAGAACATCTTGGTTAAAGAACCTCAGAATCTGGTTCAATACAACATCTGTGCAGCTTTTCCGCGCTGCTGCAGATTAAATAAAGATTGCCATGATGATCGCCAACATTCGTAACGGATGGGCACATCAAGAAGAAGAAGAAGGGTAAGGCACAGACGTCTTCTTATCACAGAATCGTAAGCTTGTTTGAAATCTATAAAGAGGAGGTTTAGCTTTAACTGTTGCTCGTACGTAATGCGCTAAATCATTTTTAACACGAATATTTGATCTATGATGGATCTGCCCTTTTTGAATCCTCACTGGTATTCACCAAACTACTCGTTTAAGTGCCTTTCCAGTCTACTTCTTACAACTCTGGCGAGTATCTTATATGTTACATCCAGAAGAGTGATACCCCTGTAGTTTTCGCACTTTGTTTTATATCCGTTCTTATGCACGGTACATACTATTGCCTCTCTCCATACTTCCTGCATTTCCTCTCGCTAAAAGATTTTCATTAGCAGGCTACATATCCGCGTTATAAGTGCTTCTCCGCCATGCTTGATTTACTGCATTAAGTACTTTTATTGTTTTTCATGCTATATACAGGGTGGTCCTTAAGTAATTGTACAAACAAAAACCGTAAATTCTACACTTTAAAATATTATGGTTTAATTCAACTTCAACAAAAGTATTATGAAACAAGACACATATGTGTTATTTAATACCTATGCTTTAGTTTCTAATTGCCCTAATAAAATGGGTAAATAATTTACGTAATGAATAGTAAGTATTCTTTTGAGATTTTTTATAAATTAAATAATTATATCAATATCTCACCACATTACCAAGGAATATGACTGCCACGATCAATCCAACGTTCACAACAGTTATATTTAAGTATGTTCTCACTGCCTTCTCTATAGAATGTGGTGGTGTACCATCTTACATAAACCACATATTTTGGGTTTTCAGCATTTTACATTAGGAAAAAAGTAATACAACGCCAGTAGGTATAAGAACTTAAGAAGCGATAGAAAAGGGAAATTGTAAATATGATGACGGCCAACGTCTGAATACGGACACGGCACCTAAAGAAGAAGATGAAGAATATTTTCTTCAATAAGACATTTAGCAGCCATAAAAAAATTTTGTAATGTTACATTATCATCTTTGAGTTGTTGTTATAAGAATAAACTGTGAATTATTCTTATCTACACGTATTCAGTCCTTTACCGCACAAATATTATAACTAAGAATTATTATGCAGCTGACTTATAAAACGCGAATATCTCGAAAACGGTTAAATTTTGAGGTTACTAACAAGTATACCTTTTCCTTGTAAAAATAATGTATCTTTAATATTTTTTAACACACATAGAGCTAACTTAAAGAGCAAAAAAGTTAAGCGCAAATCCAAGCATCCAATTATAAATTTGTGTCCAAAAATATTCACAAACGTAAAAGTTATAGCGAAAAATAGAATTTTAAATTTCCACGTTAACACCCTGTATCTTTCTTAATATCAACAATTTATTAAAGCAAGTTGGGTAAATCATAATATTTTAAAGTGTAGAACTTACGGTTTTCGTTTGTACAATTACTTAAGGACCACCCTGTATAATTTCTCTTATTTCTTCCACAGTGTTAGTCTTCATTGTTTCCATTGTGTCGTTGACTTCCCCTACCATTCCCACTTGCTCCTCATCATTAAGCATTCTTCATTCTTCAAGTTCTTCATTAAGCAGCTCTCTGAAATGCTCTTGCCATCTATCTAGCTTCCCCTGCTTATCTCCTGTCAAACCTTACTAAAATATTGTTTGGATTAAATTCCATATTCGATAATTGCTTTAAAAAAAATGTTGTGTATTTAATAATATGTGTTTTATTACTTTTTCCTGCAAAATCCAAGGATTTTGTCATTTCCATCTCGTCTCTTGAATGCAATTAATTTGTACTCTCCTTTTTTTAAGCGCATTTATCATCACCATACTGTTAACTGTAAGACTCCCAAGATTCCAAAACCCTATCTTGATTTTTCTAAACTGTGGTATTGTTTTCCCTAAAATAGTCATCGCCCAGAAATCCGAACAGAGGCTGTTTGTTTCCGGAATATTTTACCTCAGGAAATGCATTATAATTTCATTATAATTGGGATGCATTATAGTTTCTTATATTGGGGACGGAGAGCTAAAGATTTAATTATTAAATTCATATACTGGTTAGAGAAAACCGGTATCACAATTAACAAATACTCCCTACATATCAAAATAAAACTTAACAGCTTGACCAATTACGATTACTTTAATTATGGTTATTACTTCTATTACAAACAATAAATATTTCAACCCTCACAAATTTCATCAACATCCAAGCTAATTAAGCGAGATTCTCATTAAGGACAGCTACAATGTCTTTTATGTAACTTCTCTTCCGTTTTTTATGGGTCTATGGGAAATCAATGTCAATGAATGCCAACATAAACTTGGCTGAAAATCAGTGTATCTACAATAATAGAACACATAGACACACACCTACGTGCCATTGACGGAACATTTGTTGTCTATATTTAGGGGTTTTACGTTTTACGAAATAAAATACGAGTTTAGCTTAGCTAAATACTCTTTCCATATGTTTTTATCTTGACAAAAATCACCGTCTCTCACATGGAAGTTCCACTTAACTTGATTTTTTGCTCTTTATTATCTACTAATTTCGTGAACATTGTCCTAACCATCTTAACTTATGCTCTTAATAGATGATATACATACACTTCCTCTACTTTATATTTTTAATTTGATCTATTTTTTGATTTGTTTTGACTCATTTACCCATTTAATCATTCTCATTTTAGCAATGTGCATTTTTTGTTTTATCTTTTTAACTGTCCGGTATTAAGTGTCCTACAACATATAGGGGAAGGGACGACAAGGTGGAAGGCTTAACTTAATGATGTATAAAAAAATAAAACAACGTAATATAAAACTTTTATTTTAATGAGTCTTGAAAGAGACCTTGTACGACTACAAAAGTGAGCCATTAAACATTATTAATAATAAGTAGAATTTTTTTTTGAGTAATTAAAAAATAACGTCAGAAATTTCATCTTGCCCTTAACCTGAGGGCAGGATGGAAAACTTGTTCGGGCGAGATGGAATGTACAGGAGATCACAACATTTTACAGTTTACACACATAAAACTGCCATCTTCTGTGTCGGTACACAATTCATATTCTAAACCATTACATACAGAACATTGTAGGTACCTAGTCATCTGTGGGGCTTCCACATAACGTTCCCCACATAATATACAGAATACATCATTTTTTGAAAACTATTCTAAATATTTTTTTCTTTTTCTGTTTTTCTCCCTTTTCCTTTACCTTTTCTTTATTCTTGCAGGTTCCTATTCCTTGCTTTTATTTTCCTTGCATTTAATGGTCCGATCAAATATTAACTTTGGTTTCGATTTCATTTAATTTTTCATTTTAATAGCATTTTTGAATGGAGAACTGGTTAAGATTTCTGACTTTTGACATTTCACTTTTCGCTTCTTTATAGTAGGAGTAAGTTTTGGTGATGGAAGAATTTTAATTGCACAAATATAGTACGAAGTGGATGGTTGATCCCAGCTCTTATCAATAACACTGGAAAGAGTTTCAAGCCTACCATCTTCAGTCATTTCATTTTGTTTATGATCAAAATTAAGGTTTTCTTCTTCTTTATGCTTGTTTTCACTATTGTTCACAGCGGGTGATCATCACACGGATTTTCAATTACTGGAGCATTATCATTATTTAAAGCTGAGTTTTCCGTAACAACAGGGTCTTTATTTTTCTCCTACATCTGTCATAGTGGTATGTGATTGCTCTTCAATAACTGCAGCGTTTTCATAAACAGTGGCCGATGCAAAATCTAAATCTGTAAACAAATGTCTATTGTATGGGAAGATACCAGTCTTTCTGAACCCACTTGTGACATTTTGTACAGTAGCACTTTTTTTCATAGGCAATGCAGACAAGTCTAGCTATATGAAAGTGATTTACACTTCTTCCGGGATGACTGATGTGAAAAGTGTCTAGGGCTTATTCAAAAGCCACTTTGAATAAACAGTAAACTGGCAAGTCCAATGTTTGTAGCTTGTGGCTCGTATGAGGGGAATACCGACCATAATTACATGGTTTTGTCGAACTAAATTCAAAGCTTCCAAGTTTTGATGAGTAGTGTAAAACTGGGCTGTCTTCTGTTGGTCTTGTTTTATATATAAAAATTTGTAGCCAATTGTTGAAAGTGCTGTTAGTTATCCAACCAGAATCCGAAACCCAAAGCAAGGTGGGATGAATCGACCAGTTTCTGCGTCGCAACAGCACAGATTACTGTGGTAAGTGGCCCTTTTTGTGCTGTTGCTACAACTCCTACTTGTTTTTCGCCCTTTACAGAAATAACTTTTGGAGGTTTGGAAGCACTGGTCTTGACACCAGTTTCATCCATATTATAGATATCATCGGGTCGTGTCAGAAAGTTATGGTGAGATATAACGCTCCACAGATTATCATAGAAGCTTATCATTATTCACTTACGTGCGATTAAAAGCAGATCAATGAGCTAAAGCTGCTTTTCATAAAACCATCAAGCATGCCTTTCTAGGTTTTTCACATTAAAAGGACGCGGAAGATTGTTTACTTTCGCTACCTCATAAGCTAATTATTGTAGACTTTGTTTTGTTAAACCATAAAAAAGTATATCACGTTCCATTGCAAGATTAAAAATTTTCCGCTCCAGTTCTTTTGAAAAAACAGGTTTAAACCTTCCTAGGTTTTTGGACGAGTCCCCTTTTTTAATATGACGTTGTAAAGTTCCAATTGCAATTCCATATTTTTTTATGCCGAACTTATTGATGTAGTTTTAGCTTTGTTCACCGCTATCTCCATAATTTCCTCAGTCAAGAACCTCTATTGCTTTTCCTTATATACTTGTTTACCATCTAAAACCAATAAAAAAACAGCAATATTAGTTATAGTAATATTTTGCTGCGAAAATAAGAAGCAAGCATGTACACTCGTTAGGTGACGCAAGCCGAACTGAGCTGTCGCTGTCGTTTGTAAATGCAAGATGGTCGCATGCCTCTGTGTCCGTATGGACTCGGGCGCTTCATTGCACGGTTCGGGTTTGGAGGATAGTTTGCATCTTGCCTTCTCCTTTCTGCTTGTCCTCCCTACCTATGAAGGAGTAGGAATCAGAGATAGTGGTCTTGGAGTATCAATAAATTTCGCAAATACTACATTATTTTAAACGGAAATACTAGAATAGATTTTTGTACTCCAAGGTGTACGAAAAATGGCCTCAAATCAGCCAAAATATTTATTGCTTCTGACCGGTAAGCTGCACTTAAGACTACAACTTAATAATAACTGCAAACAGTTCTAAACCCTACCCGTTAAAACTCTCGGAACCTATTGTTGGCATATGAATAAAGTAAACTGGCGACGAATTCCGGTTAATTTCATAGTTTGCCGTCAAGTAATTAATTTTAATACATATTTTTTTATCCCAAAAATCAAGGCAACAATTTTATTTTGATTGTACATAATTTTTATGTCAATTACTTTTACAGCGCAAAATTTAAAGGTTTATTTAAGTACTTCAAAAAGTGTAATATGAGATTTTTTTTCAAAAACTTTTAGATTTGTTCTTTGAGAGTTTTCGTTCTGTTGGAGTGCGAATCTGTTAGTTTCAATCATCATGAGCTCAGAAAAATTTGCCCGTTAAAAATAAATGAAATATTTGGGAGGGTGCACTCGCATTTATCGGTATATCGATAAAAATATCAATATCTAGAAACGTCATATTCAATCTGTTGTTAGTAGGAATACTCTCTGTCCAAACCTTTTCAGAAACATCACAAGTTTGTGTCATGTCGATTTAAGTTTTTGTCATTTATCGAATCGTCTGAATCCTCATTAAATTCTTCAGAGCTTGTACTAAATTTGCCAACGTTGCCAACTTTACTATTTTCATCATCAATATTAATCTACTCAATTCGTACACACCGAAAGATTTGTAGAAAGGAACTGACTGAATAAGTGAATACACAGTATTGTAATAGAAACTAAAGACATGTTTACTGCTCAGAACGTGATTGATCGTATTGTATGATACGGCATATACTCGTATGTGGCTGTTACATCCTTCACTGAAGCCAGGATGAGGTACGGCATATAATTGGCCCGTACGTTTCAATTACATAAAGTTATTCAAAAAATGTTTTTAAACATATTGGTATAAGTTTTATTCTAAAATCTTAAAAAAACAAGAAAGTTATTAAAAAGGCAAACACGCAAAGATGGATGATATTTGGTCCGCACCTTAAAAGGAAACGATACGGGTCATATACTAATGGCCAAAAAATTGCAACACCTAGAAGCACAAATATTTTTTAAAATATGTATTTATAGAAGTATACATTATAATATTCTAAAAATTTTCAACGTAATTTTCGTCAAAAAATTAATAATCAGTGGCTCCTCCTTGATTTTCTATTCATTCAGTTACTCTATGGGGCATTGATCGAATTAAGTGGTCTATATCATATTGCGGAATACTCATCCAGATTCTTCTTATGGTATGCCACAGATCTTCTAAGTTTGCTGGAGGAAGTGGCAATCGATTTAGGTTTCGACCTACGATATCCAACACATGTTCGATATGTGACAAATCAACTGATCTTGATGGCCACCACAAAGTCTCTATACCAGATTCTTGTACGAACTCCATGGTTTCACGGGTAAAATGAGTTCTTGCGTTATCCTTTTGAAAGATCGCATGTGGAATGCTTTGTAGGTGGGGATATAAAACCGGTTGCAGTACTTCACCAATATATCATCGAGCTATCAGAGTGCCGTTAATGAAGTAACTAGAAGTAATCTGCTTTCCAAACATATAGCACCCCATACCATAATTCTTAGTTGTCTTGCTGTATGACGTTCAACAACCACACAATATTTCGTCTCTTAACTCGATGGGTGACAAATCGGCTGATCTTGATGGCCACTACAAAGTCTCTATACCAGATTCTTGGTTTCATGGGCAAAATGAGTTCTTGCATTATCCTTTTGAAAGATCGCATTTGGAATGGTTTGTAGGTGGGGATATAAAACTGGTTGCAGTACTTCACCAATATATCATCGAGCTATTAGAGTGCCGTTAATAAGAACTAGAGGTAATCTGCTTTCCAAACATATAGCACAGCACCCCTTATCATAATTCTTAATTGTCTTGCTGTATGACGTTCAACAACCAAACAATATTTCGTCTCTTAACTCGAAAACGTCTTACCTTTATGCCCCACCATAACATTATGTTTTACCAGTTTTACCGAGATCTGCACCATTCTAAGTGTCGAGCCTTATGCTGTGGTATCAAAGATGGTACCAAAAGCGGACGGTAAGCTCTAGGTCCCATTTCAAGTAATCTTTGATTAACTGTTTTTCTTAAGACTACCCTTCCTGTAACTGCAACTAAATCATCTCTTACTTGATGTACACTGTCCCGTCTATTTCTGAGAGCAAGATGTCTAAGTGTAACAAATCACGGCCTAATATTCTAGGACGTCCAGACTCCCGCGACGCCGATAAGTCTCATCGTTGGACCACCTCCTCCAAACTTTAACAACCGTGGATGGATTAGCTTCAATTCTTCGTGTAATTTCATGCCTACAATACATCCAGCCTACAAGTCGCTTAAATGACAAAATTGCCGACGACCGCAAACCCTTGGCATTTTAAATTTTATTTGTAAATCAAAAACAATCCAAAATGATTAAAAATTACAAATAGATTAAATTTAATAAAAAGAAAAAAACTTTCTATTTTTTGTTTTTGTGAAGAAAAAAAAAACAGAAAAAACTTCAGTTAAAGAAAAGATGGAGAAGTAAAAACTTTATCTCATATATATTAAGACTTACAAAGAAATACTTTTGATCCAAATAAATAACCGTATACAAAGTGTTGCATTTTTTTTGGCCATCAATGTATATTCGCACTATCGCAGCCAACGTGTTAAGGAGAATAATAATTTTTTGTAGTTGTTAGCTATTTCTATTTTTCTATTCAGTTACCAAACCTGGCAACACGGTATGACAGCAGTATCGTTATTTCATGTCATTGTTTAAGAATCATTTTTGTTCGTCATGTTTTGGCATTTGGTATAAATTTTGGCAGTCAATTAATATGGTTTCCACACAATTTAACAAGTATAAAATCGTTGATATTTTTTGTGTTTGTGTTACGATAAAGACAAATCGGTATTTTATATATTAGATTTTATATATTTTATATATTAGATTTTGACGTATAAATTTCCGATACCTTACAACTTTTTTTGAATTGTAAGTTTTTACCTGTTTAAAAAAAACATTGAAATTTGAACTTTTTATGCTGTTTCGTCTGCCCACCAAAAATTTCGCCTTTTTAACTTCTACATTTATGCTGTATAATTACCGACACAATTTTTAAACAGTGATAGAAAAAAGAAATTGTGAAAAATTTATGTATTAAAAATAATACCCATATATCACCATACGCGCACCTTATTCCCCTCCACTGTCTTTCTTAAAAGCATAATAATAAACTTCCCACGCAGTTCACCCTGTAATCTGATAGGAACAAGAAATTGTGCTACGCTGCACAACGCCGCCAACAACACTAATCAATACATTTGTGGCAGGTTCACTTTGTCGATGGTTCAATGTCAGAACAAGCTGCTGGTAACGCCGAAAAAGAATCTGGTAAGTAATGAAAATAAACAATATTTAAACTTAATTTAATAATATTTAAATGCACGGAAATAAATTTTGTAATAATTCCCGATTTATCACTGCTGCAGTTTGCAGTCTTCCGAAAGGAACAGAATACGATACATGTTTTGATTACTCAGCTTGTAATTTTAATTCGTAAAAACAAAAATTTGTATAAGGAATGCACAATTTCTTTTTATTAAACCATATTATTGTTTAAAATTACATATTTCAAAACAGTTTGCGGAATATTAGTGTGGTATTAAGCTTTTACGTGAGTTATTTCTAACTTTCTCAAGATTCCTCAAAAAAACCAACAAATTGCTTCATATATTTTTGTGTATTGGAACAAATATTTTGTACACAGATAAAATAATCTAATAAATCAATCAATCTTTTGTTGGGCTAGTTCTTTTATGCCAAAAAGAGATATTCGTTTCTGCCTTGCTGTAAATTTTACTTCAACTTATCTTTGGAACTAAAATTATTTTTATTTTTGAAGAAAACAAAATACTAGTACTATTCTCTCCGAATAGAATTACTGTTAAAGGATTTTTTTCTAAAGTGTCTGGGATTAATGGTTAAATGTTATCCAGGAAATTTTAGATTTAAGTAAATAGTACCTACAATGAATGGAGATTCAGAAACTTATAATGTCAATAAAGATTTTTTTCTAATTGTCTAATTTCTGGTCATCGGTCAACTGATTTAATTTACGGTGTGACATTCGACATCCATTAACAATCAAAATATTTTCTTATATTGTTAGTAAATAAAATAGCTTATACGGAGTTGGGATAAAGTATGGAACCAAGAAAATATTTTCAAAACGAAAAAGACTTCATATATTCATGAAACTTTTCGTGCAACTAGAATGACTTGTAACGGATCATGCCATGTTTTTTGTTACTACTATACTTACGGTTTCACCGGAAATATCCTCAACATATTTAATTTAATTGGGACACCCAGTATATCTTTGTAGATTTTAAAATAACTTCTTCCTCTTTTTATGTAGACATGTCTCTGTCTGTTTTTCAATGTGACTCCAGTAAGTTGTCATTCCATCGTTTTCGTGGTCTTCCTACTGATCGTCTTCCTATTGGGGAACCATCTCTTGCCGTCTTTACTACTCTATTTGTTGTCATTCGGCTTATATGATCGTTCCATTCTACTCTTTTATTTCTTACCCAGTTCTTGATGTTCTCCACCTTGCATCTACGTCGTATATCTGTACTTCTACCTCTGTCCCATAATGTCTTACCATCAATTTTTTTAATGTTTTCATATCTGCTGTTTCTTACATCCTTTTTGTCCTCTCTGTGTCAGGTCGTGTTTCTGCCGCATATGTCATTATTGGTCTGATGACTATTTTGTAAATTCTGCCTTTTGTTTCTTTCACGATATTTTTATTTCTCCATCTTGTTTAATTCAGGCAACCTGCGGTTCTGTTGGCTCTATTCACTTGATCTTCCACTTCAGTTTCTAGCTTACCGTAGCTAGATAATGAACTAGCCTAGATATTTAAACTCCATCACTTGTTCTATTATCTGACCTTCCAGCTCCAATTTACATCTTAGTAAATTTGCTGTTGTAACCATGCATTTTGTCTTTTTTGGAGAAATTAACATGTTAAATTTTCTGGCGGTTATATTAAATTGGTGCAGCATACGTTGTAAATCATCTTCAGTTTGAGAGAGTAGTATTGCGTCGTCTGCATAGCAGATTATTTTAAGTTGCTTTTCTCCCATTTGGCATCCTTTTTTAGTTCTTACTTTTTTTATTATTTTATCCATAATCAGGTTGAACAATAGAGGACTCATTGAATCTCCCTTTCTTATTACGTTGCCAGCTTTAATAGGATCAATTAATTCTTCTTCTACTTTTACTTTTATTGTGTTGTTTTGGTAGATATTTTTGATCGTTTTGATTATTCCTGGAGGTATCTCTCTTGCGTATAATAAATTGATAACGTCCTTTAATTTGACCCGGTCAAATGCCTTCTTAAGGCCCACGAAACATAGATACGTCGGTTTGTTGTATTCTAACGATTTCTCTTGCACTCTTGTTGTTCTTCTGCTAGTGTTATAATTTCATTCAGTTTATTTGTTATCACTTTGGTTGTTAATTTTAGTGTTGTATTTAATAAATTAATTCCTCTGTAATTTTCCGGGTCCGATTTGTCTCCCTTTTTGAAGAGAGGTATTAGGGAGCTTGATTTCCATTCTTGAGGAATTCTGTTTTGTTCTTTTATTTTTTGGATTAGTTTTAAAAGTTGTTTGGTCAGATCTGGTCCTCCGTACTTTAGGAGTTCGTTCGGTATTCTGTCCTTTCCTTTTGATTTTCTATTTTTTAATTTCCTTAATGTTTTCTTTACCTCTTCCTCCTCAATATTTATTTTGTCTTTTGTCGTCATCTCTGGTGTTGGTGGTTCATTATCGTCACTATTAGCAAATAGGGATCGAAAGTAGTCTACCCATGTTTCCATCTGAATGTGTTTCGTTTTTATTAGTTCGTTCATCTCTTTTCTTTGTCCTCTGATCATTCTCCATATTTCTTTTTGTGTTCCCTTTTTATTTGTCTAAATATTTCCTAATTCATACATACCAAGTTTGGTAGACCAAATTTGTTAAAACGAGAAATAAATAACTTTAGTTAAATGATAGGTAAATTTGTTTACTAATACCAATGAGAATGTTGATTTGAAAAAATTAATTCAAATGTTCAAAATGTTTTATTTTGTTTCATCAGTTCACAACCTGACAATTTATGAGCCTATTAATAAATTCGTGTCACTCTTTCCAAGACTTGTCCATGTATTAGTTCACATTCATCAATAATTCTTTGTCTCAAATCCTGCAAGCATGTTGCTAATGTAAATGCGTAATTTTAGATATCCTCAAAGAAAAATATCTAACGGGTCAAGGTCCGAAGAACGAGTAGGCCACTCTGTGAATTCTCTACGTCAAATCTATTGATTTGGAAAATTTACATTAAAAAAATCTCCAGTCCGTTGATAATAATGGGGGGCGCTCCATCTTGTTGAAACCAAAAATTTTGTGGTAACTGGCAAATCTGTTGTGCAGAAATAATTTGATTATTTAGTAAATCTAAATACTTGTCACCAGTCAAGTTTCCTCCTATGAAAAATAGTTTGATGCCAAAACTTTCAGAAATCTTTTTAGTCTAAAATTCATTATAACTGGATTGTCATCACTTTAATTGTCTGTTCCAGGGTATGTTTTAGTAGATTTAATGTACATAAAGTTGTGGTCGATCAAAATGAAGTCAATTTGATTACTAACAATTCTATCTTCTTTGACTTCTGGTGAATTTAAATTGTATAGCCTTCTGTGATGTTTTTTTAAGAAGGTGTTGGGTTTTTTAAGGTGCGCATAAAAATAATTTCATGAGAATCCTAAAACGCAGTTGCCATAACTTTCTTTATGCCAAAAAGTTTTTGATGTCGGAGAGACCTTTCTGTACATTGTTTAAGAGAATATTTGGGCTGTTCTTTGGTTTTGGTATATAATGGTGTATCCAGTTTTCGTGTATTGTTATAAAACGATTCAAAAAGTTTTTCCGAGTGTAAAGAAAACGTGCTAAAAGATCTTGAAAAAAACTCCAAAAAATAAGGTTTTGTTTCGTTGTGAGCAACCACAACAACCAATAAGCCACACATTTTTTAGATTTCATTTCTTTGATCATATTCCTATACGTACTGCAGGTACTGTATTCTGATTATGCAAAAATATACGTTTTACCATATTCATAAATCCTATAGCAATAAAATCTTGTAACACTATTTATAAGCATTGTATATTGATTTTTTAGGTATCTAATTTTGATAATAGGACAATGCGATAAAAGTTTCGTTTAGCGTGTTCGAATTAATCAATTCCTTATGTTTATGTATTAGATAAACTCGAAATTTTTATCGGCACGGACATTAGAGAAACAACATTATCTCTAAGGTCATTTTGGACGTTTATTAAAGACACTTATAAAATATAAACATTCGCATTTGTTGTAACTGTAAAGGACGCCATGGTAATCGTGCAAGAATCTGTAGAAGATTTCCTTTTCATCGGCCTATTTGTATATACATGGTGGATGTTCACTCTCTACAAAATTATCGATTGTATCTTTTCCTGCTTCCCTGCTATTCTCTATGCTTCTCTGTAAAATTTGTAATTTCTACTCATATTTATTAAAAAACTTTTACATGTAGAAAATAAACATCTATTATCACACAAACATTTGATTCTGATCTATCCATTCCATTTTGTGAGATTATACTCCTAGAAGAAGTATATGTAACTTATTTTATCTGTCTTTATTTAAACCTACTCTATCTCTCTCTCATTTCCCTATTCTATTCGTTAACTGCAAAAAGCGTTGTGTCCGTGTATGTCGATTCTCTTGTAGTTTTTTCTAGTTTGTACAAATATGATTGTGATTCCGCTTCGCTTTTCTTTTCTTGTCAGGTGTATTTTTATCTAGTTGTATTTTTAAATAAAACTGATTTCAAAGACTCTCTGCTTCCGATAAAAATGATAATGATAAAAATGGTAAATATTTTATGTATGACGTAAAACGGCTTACAAATTACTAATATTTCACAAAATAACACTTTGGTAGAAGGTTTATGACGTCTGTAATTTCAATTCTTACTCAACTTCGATTTGTATTTCTATTTCTGTATGATGCAAATGTAATATTTCGTATTTTAATACTGCTAAACATTTTGTAGTTTGCAACTGTTCTATTCATTAATTTTTTCAATGTTAACCGTAATATCATTGACCCAGCCAATGCTTTTTATGTAATGTATAAAAAGATATTCGATAACATAATTCTCTCATTTGTATAGCCAGATATTATATTGTTACGTTTTTCTCTGGGTTCAGAGATAAGTGAAGCAAAACGTGTTTTATCTTACTTTACTTTACCCCCAAAAAACTCAAATTCTAATTACTAATTTTAATTTCTAATAATTATCGCTTACAAACAATTCGCCAATACTAATCTTCAAAGACCGTCTCGATGAGAACAAATGTTCTCGAAACAGCTAGCGGAGGGACGGCGGCCGAATTAACGCGATAATACGAAATTCCAGAAGGTTACCGATAAAGAGGTTAATTCGGCTTCTAAAATTTCTCTACGACACAGGGCCGCAATCAGGAGTTTCTGCTTTACAACATCGCACCCTTCTTTCAAACTGTTCGCCCCGAATAGTACCTAAATATACCAGATCGCTAGATTCTGTTTTTCATAAGGACACAGTCTGTCCAGGTGGGCGACCTTCGGCTTACTTCATGGCGTCAGTTGCACGGTATACAAGATCGTTTATCTTTTTAGTGACAGGCCGCTGCATTTTGGACAACTCCTCGTTGTTTGATAGAGCCAGACTGCATCACCTTTGAGGCTAACGGGAGTGGATTTCTGATCGAATCTAACCTCCATTCGATCACTGGTGAGTTGCAGCTTATTTTTGGCGAAACTAGTCGATCCTCTATGCCGCTGACATACTCTGGGAGTGTCTCTTGGTCCGCTTCCCCGTCTGGTAGATTGCCATGCAGGAGGTCGATGGGAAGCTTCATCTCTCGACCAATCAATTACATTGCTGGAGTCTACCCAGTTGCTTCATGTTGGGAGCTTCGGTAGACTAGCAGAAACAGAGGCACCAGTTTGTCCCAGTCTCTCTGGTTTTCATGTACAAACAGGGACAGGTAGTTGTTGATGGTCCAGTTATGTCTTTACACCATCCTGTCTGACTGAGGACCTGGTCTTCTTAATTCCCATCAAAACCATCAGGATCCTCCAAATTTCCGATCCGAAGGTGCGCCCCTGGTCGAAGAAAAGAAAAAGTGGAAGCCCATGTCGAGAATAGAGATAATTTCTTCATCCAATTTATATCTTATCGTCTTCGAACTTCGAACTTTCGTCCACAATAAGGATAAGATCAGAGAACTTAATGAGTCTCACTCACGCATGGCTCTCTCTGCCTTTACAGGTTGTTAATTTGTTGCTAATTATGTCAGCTATATATAATATATATATATATATATATATATATATATATATATATATATAACATATAAAGCAAATTTATATATATTATATAGTGTGTCCATTATCATCCGTAGTGTCATGTGATATCTCGTATGTCGCTATACGTTCATTAATAATGAAGATACTGTGTACTGACCATTTGGTAGTCGTTACCATATTCGTTATTTTCTCCCCTTTCATTTAACACGTCACACGCTCCAATCAGACAAATAACAACCCTTTGATAGGAGATATGATGTAATGCCCTTTTGGCAATGCCGCCATGTGTTTTTTCTGACGAACTATTGTACACCCATCACAAAACACTAAAAAAATATTTGTTTTTTCTACAAAGAAAGTCTAGTTATTGAAAAAAAAAAAAGAGATAAATTTATAAACCAGTGCAGTATGAGATATATATTATACGTCATTAATCAAAATTGTTAGCAATAAATCAAGCGTATCGTTTCAAGAACAAAATATGATTGTTAATGTTTTATTTGTTTTTAGATGGAGGATACCTCAAAGTTTCTCCATCAGGTATCATCACATTCGTTAAAGATGGAAACGAACTTATTAGTACCTTGGAACTTCAAAATGCAGATGACAGTATCCATGTCTCCTATAAGGTATGTATTTTAGTGTACACCCAATATAATTTGAAGTTCAGAATCAAATTCAGATTTCAAATCTATTCTGTAATTTGACTTTTAAAGTTCGTCATTTTTTTCGAACGTTAATAGTTCTGTGTTAACTCGGACGATTTACAAACCGTCTGTAAAAGGACTTACAAATATATTAAATAATGATATATCTAAACGCTATGTCAATCAATACATAAGATTATTCTACAATAATTAAGTGTGTTAGCCTGTTTTTTCCTTATTATTTTAACTTAACTATTGATATTTGAACTCTGAGGACATTTTGACAGTATTTTAACATAGTATACTTTTTGAACTTAGTATATATAATAACCTTTATTTTCAGCTTAAAACAACTTCCCCCGAAAAATTCAGGGTTAAGCCAAGTACAGGTTGTTTGGCCCCTGGTGAGACTGCCGTTGTTAATGTAACGCTATTACCCGGATTTCAACTTGGAGGTCTATCACGTGATAAATTTCTTGTAATGAGTACCCCGATGGAAACCAGTGAATTAGATAATTTAGATTTACCAGAATTGTGGAAGGTGAGTTTTAGTTTCGTATTAAACGTATAATGTTAAGAAATTAAAAACTTCTTCTCGTGCCTTGTACTTAGTCCTACGTTGGCGGTTGTCTATACTCTTCGAAGTGATGGCTACGTCTTTGATGTCACACTAGTTCTTTATGTTTCTTAATCAGGAATGTTTTCTTCATGGTCATCGACCTTCTGTTTCTTTCCTGCCAAAATTAGTTTGATAATATGTAACGAATATAACGCACATAGAGACATACTTCAACGTAATTTCTGGTATATGCTGTGAGGGAACATTTTATTTTTGTTCCCTCAACATCAGGGAACACTCATATGATCCCCCTTCACCACCGCACCGTCCCACTCGAAGAGTGGGACTGGGAATGCTTAGTCTTACATTTTTGCATTTTATAAAATTAGAGATCAAATCCTATTCATGCACCATATTGTTTTAGAAAATATTTAATACTTGTTAATAAATTAGTAGTACTTTAAACAATATTGTGATTCAAATTTTTAATTCAAATGTGTAGAAATCAACAAATAATATAATATATGCAGTCGCCATCTACAGGAGTATTTTGAAGTATACTAACCATGGCTATTTCTTCAATTGGAAATATGGTTCTTATACGAGCCCATATCAGGTGGCCCAACGTTAGATTGATAAGAACATTAAATTTTAGAGAACAAAATATTATTAAATTTTAGAGAACAAAAATAAAAGCGCAGCGTAAATTTTAGAAGTTTTAATGCATCGAACACTTTTGAATTTCCTAATTATAGAAAATATTTTATAACGTAATCAAAACTATTGATTGGACAGAATAATATTAAGTTTAAAAAAACGCATAGAATATGCAATATTAAAAAACAAAAATGTGAAAGTTTACCACTGAGTCCTGAGTTACATACCCTTTATTTTTAATGACATCACATCCACAATTCTTCGAGGAATATTTATTAACAAGTTCTGACAAAATTTTAATGTAAACGAATCCCATATTTCTTGCAATTTTTTGGTTCAATTCAGTGACGGACCTGGCAGGATGTTTTCTCAATGCTTTTTTCATTTTGCGTCACAAAGTCTCTATCGCGGACAAGTCGGGACTGTTCCAGAAGTGGTATGCCATGGTTTTCAATCCATTTTAAACTCTTTTTTGAGGTATGGCAACCGGGGCCATCCTGTTTGAAGACAAAATCTTTCGCTGATGTTAAACGGTGTTCCATAATCTATAAAAGAGATTCTTCTAAAATATTCAAATATTTGTCCGTGTTTACAATCCCATCGATAAAATGTAACTTTTCCACACCTTTAGACGACATATTGCCCCAGATCATGACAGATGCAGGAAATTTGACTTTTCTCTTCAGACAGTCGGGATGGAAAGCTTCATTTTTCCTGCGAATTACGCGACTACTACTGTCTCCAACACACACTTCAAATCTGAACTTATCACTCCATTGTATTGAATCCCATTGCGACTGAGTCCAATCTTTATGCTCTTTTGACCATGTTAGTCTATTTTTCGTTTGTTGTAATTGTTAAAAGTGGCTTTTCCTTAGCCTAAAATAAAATGAAATTTATTAAAAAGAATTCGTACTAATTTTCTCACTATAAAACTTACTTTGTAAGTATCAAATCCTAATTTGTTGGCATCTCGGTGACATGTTGATCTAGAAACGTGTCTTCCAATAACGTCACTCCATAAAACGCTTAACTCCATATAGTTTGCTCGTCGATTTTTCACTATAATGCGTCTTAATGCCCTTCGATCTGCTTCGGTTATTTTACTTTTTCGTACATTTCTAGGTTTTGTGACGACCGAACCTGTAGTTTTGTACCTTCTGACTATATTTCTTACACTATAGCGTGACGATTGCAACATATTCGCGATTTCCGAATTGGATTTTCCAGAATTAAAAAATCTAATAATGACTGAATAAATTTTCTCATCGATAACTTTACCTCTACCCATTGTACAATCCACAAACGGCAAAAAACTTTCTTCTTCTTAGAGTGCCGTCTCCCTACGGAGGTTGGCAATCATAACGGCTATTTTTATTTTTGAACTTGCTGCTCTAAACAAATCAATCGATCTTCATTGATACCAATCACGTGGATTCTTCAACTCATGAGTTTTGCCTTCGGCCAACAGATCTTCTTCCTTGAATCTTTCCCTGTATTATGAGTCTCAAAATTTCATATTTTAGTCCCCTCATCTCGTTGCCTAGGTATTCCAGTTTTCTGGTTTGTATAGTGGTGATTAGTTCTGTTTCTTTACCAACCCTCTCCAGTACTTCTTAGCTGTTTTTATCTGAGAGGGTTGAGTATTTTTTTTTGTTTTTTGTGCAAGGCCTTCTCATGTTGACGACCGAGGAGGCCTTGCGTTCTGATGGTTGTCCTCCGCTGCCGGATTTTGGTCTCCAATTACCATAATCAATAATGTCTCTTGCGCAAATAGTGCTAGCCATTATAATTTATACTAGAGATGTCATCAGGGACCTTTAATGCAGTGATTTCTCGTTGCCTTCTGCATTCTGATTCCGTTGACCACTTTCTTGGTTCTTCCGCCTTCGAGAGTAATCTCTCAGTCTCAGGACAAAAGAGTGTCCCTCCACTTACTAGCTCATCCGCCCTAAGCCGTTGGCCAGTAAATGGTGGATTGCTTATCCCGGCAAACACTCAGACGTCAGAGCCTCGTTAGTTATCTAGCAGGATGTACAAGAAGACCATGATCTAGATCGTCATATGAGCAGGTGAGGTTGACATTTGAATAGGAGTGGCTATATGTTGCGCTTCACTATCCCATTACATCCCTCAAAAAGCTTTACAATACTACAAAATACATTTGACATTAATTGACAATATTATTGTTTTGATGTCATTTTTCCATAGCTTCCTCTGGATTTAACGTAATTATGAAAAAATCAGCGTGTGTTGACATAAGTGAATGCATAGCCAGGGTTTAGTGAATTTTTTTTTATTGTTAAAAATGAATAAAAAACCATAAAGGTAATGTTTTGAATAAATATTAATAAAAATGCCATATTAATTAATATGGGAACTTATAAAAACATGCAGAGTATAATTTGTTTATGGTAATTGACTTAAACTGCAAATTCCATAGGTGGGCCAACTGATATGGGAAGGGGCTCGTATTCCTTAGTATTTGCTTCCCCTAAGTACATGACCAAGGTAGGAAATTTTTCTTTCCTTAACGATGTTGAATTATTCTCGTTCACAGCCTTCAGTACTTAAAATTCTTGCATTCGTGGCATGTGCGGTCTATGGCACATGCCACGCATTTCAAATGATTTAATACGGTTTAGTAAGAGAACACATATTTACACATATTTGCGCCATAAAGGAAAATGGACAATATGAAACACTTCACAACACGTAGTATTTGCAAATGGGAGACTGCGCACTAATGAGAAATTTTTAAATTTGACAGTGGTGTTCTTTCATATTTGAGTTTAACCTTTACCGTTTACCCATGACGTCATTCGTGTCTAATATGTACTGGAGATCCTCCAAAGTTGGTACTAGAATAAAACTTTCACACAAGATTTATTTAAAAAGAAAACGAATAACAACGTTTCCGGTTGTAATGTTTTCCAAGCGTCTTATTTGAACATATTTATCGATTTATAGGCTGTCAGTGAGTAGATTTAGTTGAGAATCATTATTGCCTTAGGTCAAACTGCTTTTTGTGGCATGTTTAAATTAAATGAGCCTCTGAGAGCAAAAGTGGTGTAAGTCAAAAAATCAAGTTCTCATCAAACTAGTGGTTTACTAGAAACTCTGTACAGACGAAAGTTTTTATGGAATTTGTTGTTTGTTTAGACAAATGAATGTATAATATGATGGTCTTACTACCTAATGGTAATGACTTACGCCACTTTTACAACAAACACGTTTAATTATTATTTGCCGTTTATGATTTGCATTGAAGTGATGTCAGACTAAATGTAGGTGAAAAAATTATACATAAAATTTGAAATTCTTTATTAGAAGATGTGAAGTAATACAATATAATTTTTACTGCTAGAAGATTAAAAAATATAAAAGAGAAACCATTATAAAGGAAAAACAATATGAAAGTTCAGAAATGGTGCCTTCGTTCTCATCATCGAATGCCTCTACATGTTCTAATGGTCCCAGGTCATCCAAGTTCTCTGTTGACGTTTTTAAAGTGTTATAAAATGTATGTTGAATCGGAGGAATATAGGGTAATAAATCCTTCATATCATTTTTCTTTGCTTGTGTAACAGGCCTAGAGCAATTAAACAAACGGCGTTGTCGAATTTAATAAAAACGTTGTGATGAGCCTTTCGTTTTCGGCAACTGCAATTCAGAAACGTCTTCTATTCCACTTGTTTCCTTATAGAACATTATCTGAGGATAGTTTTTTGTGAAACGTATCCATTGAATTTGCAGCCAGTTAATTGACTTTCCGTCTGTATTTAGTTTATTTCTTCGTACCGATTTTTCCAACTATAATGTACCTTTCAAATCTTTTTGTTTCATTACGTGAACGTTAAACTTATTTTTTCTCCTAGCATTACGGATGGTTTCATACCAGTCATGTGGAATATAATATAATTGACTTTTCGCGGCAGATTCATTCATTCGTTCATCATAAATGGGTGACCAGATACTAGAAATTTGCGATCTATCACTTCAATGGTGTTATTCAAATTAATGCAACTTAAAATTACGGTTTTGTACCGTGCAGGCATCGCTAAACGCTATTATGTATTTTTTACCATCTGCCTCACATTTCAAATGTTTTGTTAAGCAGCATGCAATTTCCTGGGATCCTCTAGATCTAGAGGCCGTAGTTTCGTCCCGTACATACATCCACGTTTTATGGGTATGCAAGTCATGCACACCTAAATTGTAGCAATATAAATTTCGTTTGTAGTAGGCAATTGATGTTGTCAATCTGGGGAAAGGCAATGCTTTCTGTAAGTCAAACGAAATTACATGTTAACTATTATCAGACAGAGCCAAACATGCATCGATTTTCATTGCAGCTCTGGCCTTTTCAGCTTTCCTTAGATGTAGTTCATGATTGGCCCTCAAGGTTGTTTTATCAGATTCGTCAGCTGCGTCTATGCGTAACTTAAATTTATCACAATGTCGACAAGTGTCCTTGAAAGAGGTGAAAATGTAGGTTTTGCTCAGAAAATATTTTTCTGTACATGTTTTCACTGACTGGTTGCAATCCATCTTCGAGGCATTTTTCTTTGTATAAAGCAAATATCTTTCTAACATTAAGACAGGGATCTAAGTATCTTCAGTTTGGGTTATGAGTTCTCGTATAATGGCAGGTGTAAGCAGGAAAACTATTGATATGATTTGTTACAAATCCAACACGGGCTTCATCACTTTTATTGGAACTTGCATTCTTCCCTCTTAAATCTTCCCCTACTTTACCAGACTTCTCTTTCTGCAAGACTCTTGTCATTCTACCATCAGACATTTGAAATGTTTGCAAAAAATACTGCTTGCAAACAATGTGACTGGAGCTCTCAATGTTGAAAACATATTTATGTGTACAGACCTTCATTTCTCTGCTTCCATTACGCCTTCGTCTATTGGCAACTGCTATTTTTCATACTAGGCCACATATATAACAATTTTGTCGTTTATAGTCACCCATAGCCCAAAACGAGTCAAAGAGAATTTTCCTACTTGCCTCACTAACCTTCTCGTAACATTTTTTATTGCACTTGCAGTCTCTATTTTTAAATATTTTATTCTTACCAGCATTTCTTTCTGCACTTTTAACATTCCTTTTCCACAAAGAAGAGTTTTGTCTTTTTGACAACAATATCTTCATCCTTTTCACATACAGAAGATTTTACAGTGGGTAACACAACTGTAGCATTAACTTGCAAGTTGATCTCGTTATCATCTGGAACACAAAAAGTAATACCTAATTACATACCTAGTAATTATCTGGTATTAAGTTACTACTTAATACCAGAAATGATACACATTTATATTACTAAGTTATCAATTTATGTATGTCCAAGTATCTACTAAAATAACCGGCGCAACAAATAAACAGCTATTATCTAAACACTGACAAATACTTACCATCATTACTTCTTGATTCGTTTGGTGCAACATAATCCAAGTCTGTAATGTTATCATCTGAATCGAAGTGGAAATTTGAACATAATTACTATAAAATCAAATATAAACTAATATTTCTATTATAATACAAATCCAATAAATTTTTATAAGTTACGATATATAGAATGTTATAATCTATTTATGCTTTCAGAATACCAGTGGAAGGAAACTGTACCAGAATCGACTGAAATGCATCCAAAGTGGAGAAGTTACCAAGAACGGCAACGTAGTTGTGACTGCGCCAACTGTTGCTGAAACCGACCAAAGCAGCATTAGTAAATTGTCATCGACGATTTCCGAGATTAGAACCGCGCAAATAGAGTTGCGGCAGTCTGTGAAAATAACCCAATATTTCCAAATGGTGACCTTATTTTTAGTTTTAATACTAGGAGTCGTAGTAGGGTATATGGCTCGTAACTCCAAGGACACATCTTCAGAACATCCCTATTGTAATCATCCATAACAATAACTGTCATTAGCAGGGCCTCCAATTGAGATACCTTTATTTTACAAAGTATTACATAAAATGTTATTACAATTTTTATATTTGTTTTGTATTTTACAAGATTATTTTTAGGGCTCTGCGTTGAAGAAAAAGTGATGATAATGGTATTGGCTTGAGCAATGTCACTTTGAAAAATGATTAGAAATGGGGAAATATGATAATTCTAAATGTTTGTTTGAGCTGGCTTGAGCTTGTTATTAAACGTATCATCATTAAATTCAAATATACTACAGTTTATTATTTAAAATGTGTTATCTGCTGAAAGAAATGTATGAAGCAATTACTAATTTAGAAAACAAGGGTTAGATTCAGTAAACATCTGCTGATGCGATTGAAGAAGAATCGGAAAGGAAAGGAATTAATGAACTGCGGGCAGAACACATTATAGAAACATTTGAAAGCAATAAAATTAATTTCTTACAGCTTTATACATCAGTGCAATATTTAAGAAATTGTATTTCATATTTGATTTCTTTGTTTGGTTTGCGTTCTTACGAGTTAAGGGGTAGATTACTGAACAACCTGGTATTTTTAGCAGACTCAGTACATCACATGTCGTCGGCCATAAGCCCGATCTTACGTTGGTTCCCACTTGTGCCATCTCTAATTATCAACCAAGTTTATTGCTTTAAATATGCTTTCTTCAAAGAAACAGATTCTTCCAGATTAAAATTGGAGAAAATAATAGAATTATCTAAACCGTAGGATATTACACTTAGATATAGAAAATCTATTATGCCCCATTTTCACTTACCACTTAACAGATAATTTCGACTAAATTCCTACTTCTTTACTTAATGCATCATCTTCTTCTTTTAGTGCCGACTTCGCTAATGAATGTTGGATATAACTATTACAAATTCGTCTATATCTTCTGCTTTTATTAAAAGCGTCTATTGTTTAACCCGGTCCAGTCGCGAATGTTTTTCAGCCAGGCTTTTTGTCGTCTACCAGGATCCCTTTTTTTCTTCAATTTTACCATTCATAATCAGCTGCAACAACTAGTATTTATCATTTCTAAGTATGTGCCCCAAATAGGTATGCTGTGTTTCTCCTTTTAATAGCGGGCAAAAGTTGTCTGTCTGTTCCCATTCTCATTAAGTCAACATTAACATTCCAAGCCTTGGCACCATAAAGAAGAATAGTGTGGATACGATACCATTTTGCCATACGATAACGGATTTGCAGATTGAAACCTTGGTTACTTAAAAATTTCCTCATCTTCAAAAAGGCTGCTCTATTCTTGATCCAATTTCTGATTTAGATCTTCACTAATCCAGACTCCATTTTGTACACTTGTTCAATATCTTCATTTTTTATCCGGATCCTTGTTATGACTTTATCCCTCTTACTGGTAACCATGGTTTTTGTTTTTTTTTTATGTTTATTGTTAAACCAAACTGTTCCCCAGTATCACAAATAGTGTTTAGTAGCGTCTGCAGGTCCTTCTCACTGTCAGCGATAATGACTGTTTGTCGGCATAACGAATGTTATTTTTTTGTGATCTTGTAAATAAATCTTTGGAGTAAGTATATATTAAATAGTAATGGTGAAAGTACACAGCCTTGACTCACACCTCTACTTATCTATTGCGCATCCGTACTATTTCCATCTATTAATGTATCATGGTTTATAAAAAACAATCTTCTTAGAGTTTGTGTCTATTAAGTATATCTGCTATAATACGTAATTTTGTGTTTTTACAGAAAACTTTTGACTATAGACAGGCATTGGAAGACATGACAGATGAATTGTTTTACTGATCCTCAACTTCATTAACATCTACTCAGATTTGAGTATATGATCTAACTTTGACTATTTTCCTGGTTTATTTAGTTTTTCTAAACTGACCACGATGATAGTATTCAATCTCTGGCGCCAAATATTTTCTAAATTAGACGCATCTTCCATTGACATAATTGACATAATTTGGTGGCAAATACCTTTACCTTTAAAAGTAATATTTAATGGTTTACGTATTTAGGATCTTTGACCTTTTTAAACCTGCAAGTACACCTTTTTTTGTAAACTATCCATTATGGTTCCTTCTTCATTTCTTTCAACGGATCCACTAACCAAGATACTCACAATATACATCACTAAAACCGATAAAATCACTTTTATGAAAAACAAAAATATTTGCCAAAACCTAATCATTTTTCATGTAAAATTTAATTTAGTTTTTATTTTTGTTCATATACCCAGTGTTAAATATATTCAGACCCAGAATTTGGAGTACGCTTTATAAAGTGACATTGCGAGCTTCTTCTAGGTTTGTTGATTTTTAAAATATTTATTTTCCGTATTTTTCGATTAAATTTTAGAAAATTTATTATCTTGATGAGGTAGTTAATTTAATTGCAGTATAATTTTAATTGTTTTAACCACATATAAATAATTTCGAAATAGGAACGTGTGTTAATATTAGCTTTGTTTATTTTTTATATTATCTTGTAGGTGACCGTTAGTACAGGGTGTCTAGTACAGGTGACTTTAAATAGTAAGGCATTTACTCAAGAAACACATACAAAACACAAAAGAATTTCGGACAAAAGTCTCTATACGTCGTGGTGCACAAAATTGCTACATAATCTTATGACTCTTTACTCTACAATGACTTTGATTACAAGTCTCATGAATTTTAAAGCATTTAAATGTCACAACCGATACCAATTACGATTGTTCTCGATGGCTGATACTGAATTAATGCAAGAAATATTCGTTTGAACACAATGATAAAGTTTATTTTTTATTAGCAGCAATTACTTGAATCTTTTTCGGTCATGAGCTCCCTGATTTTAATGAATTAATAATTATTAACAAAACACTAAGTCAAAAGCAAGCACAAAATGTGATTCAAATCAAAAGTTCCAGATTGTCTTTTAATTTTTTTATCTTTAGAATATTTTTTGTTGTAAGTAAATAATTGCTTTTGCATTTGTTTTAACTTTTTGAATCGTTTCTTCTACAACAGATTCAAATTAACTACCTCAGAACGGTATAACTGTCATGCACAATTAGATTTTAGACAAAATTTTATTCACCCCGCGAGTTGCTAAGTTCGATTTATATTCTATTTTTAAAGAAAAATTAAAATGAGTTAAATAAAAATTATTTAGTACCGTTATTTCACTAATTTGTAGGCCGGAAAGGAATTGTGAAATTTTTTAATACGTATTATTTATATGTAAGTTTATTATAGAAAATATAAAAATTGTTTTTACTGTTTTGTTTCTATTGTGTATACCTTCTACAAGATCCACCACCCTGAAATAGATCATATATGTATGCCAATATGTATACAACTAAAAAAATCATTTAAAGTGGTACTAAGGATTAGGACTTAGATAGTCAGGTATAGTTAGCACCGACTTTCTATCGTCCGTCGGCAAATTCAAACAAAAATCTAACTTCCAGACCATCTTTTACCACCTTTAGTCCAAAAAAATTATTACATACATTTAATATATTTTTTACCACCAAAAATGAGATGTTTTAACCAAATAATGCTTCAAATATAATGTGCAGAATAATTTTGAATTACGTTCCGCTAATGATCTTGCTTTTTTGTCCTTAAAAGAAGGAAAAAGTTTCAATTATATTGCTTAATATTTCGTCTAAATATAACCGTCTAACAATTTTAACTGTACTAATGCCTAAGTATCAATCTTCAAGTTTTAAACTGATTGATTTATGATGAGTAATCCGGTTGTAAAAATACCGGCATGTGCCTTACCTAAAGGACTGGACTTGCAAATTTTTAGTTTAGTTGTATCTTTGCAACTAGCTTGTTTATAGATAGATGTGCATTGCTTTAATTTTAAGTTATGTTGAAATTTTGTTGTGAGTAGTTATAATAATTGTAGTATTTTTTTGTTGTTTGTTTTTTTGAAACTGTCTATTTGTGTATAAAGAAAATGTTTAGACCATGGGAAAAATCACCTACAGTTTTTCGTGCATGGGAGCAAGAGAACCCAAGTAGTAGTAGAGAAAGTGTAGTAGTCAACAATCTTTTAAGTGTAAGTGATACAAAAAACAATGACACTGAGATTGTAACTGTAGAAAAGTGTCTAAGACTTCCAAAGAAAATAATTGTTTTGAATGAACAATTTAAGAGAATTTGTATGAACGTTTACAAAAATCTTCAAAATGATCCTGAAAATAGTTGTAAAGTGGTGTTAAAAAGAGAAAAACAAGATCGGATGCTGGAAAACCTAAACAAATTTAATATCGTGACTGCTAAATGTTTAAGGAATTTGGTTTACGAGGAATACAAAAAAATGTAATACCAACAATTAATATTACATACACCAAGCTTGTTGCGATGGGAAGAAGCTGTCCTAAACGTAGACGGCTGAAAAAGACGGGTTCAAATACAAAATCGTTGATAAACGGGTGGCTATTATGGAAAGTAAGAGGATAGTACACTGGCGTTTAGATCATTTAAAACAAATCAAGAATATCGAAACCAACAGCGGACTATATATTATTTAGACGAGACATGGTATGACATGCATGATACCGCTAGTAAGGGTTGGACTGATGGTTCACTTGGGTGCCAGTTGAAAGGAGTACCTCCGAATAAAGGTTCTCGGATGATTATTGTGCACTGTGGATCTGCAAATGGTTGGGTGCTAAATAAGTTAATGCTTTGCGAAAAAAAAAATGTGTAGATTATCATCAGAATATGAATTCTACTATATTCGAAGAGTGGTTTAAAAACACACTACTTCCCAATATAACATCGGGCAGTGTGACAGTTATAGACAATGATAGCTACCACTCAAGGCTTCACAAAAGAATTCCTAACAGTTCGTCTTCAAAACAGGAACTAAAAGATTTCCTCTCAGAAAATGATTTGTATTTTGAAGACAACTATAATAAGAAACAGTTACTTGAAGTGTTTCGTACTAAAACTTATAAGAAACAATATATAGTGAACACTATTGCAATACAACATGGCCATAATGTTTTGAGGTTACCACCTTATTTTTGCATATTCAATCCTATCGAACTTATTTGGGGACAAGTAAAAAAACGGATTCGGAGGAAAAATAGTTTTCCAAAATTTGACGCGAAAGTGGTCGATTTAATTCGATATGAACTATCAGAGATTACAAGTGCCGATTGGAAAAAAGCAGTAAACCGTGTAGTGAAAGTAGAAAATGAGTACAGAAGACTAGGACAATTATTTTCAAACAGTGGACAACTTATTATTAATCTGGTGGATAGTGACGATGATAGAGCTCGCCTGCAGGAGAAATATTTTAGACAAGGTACTCTAACATGATGATTATTTCAGTTAAAACAACTCAGTTTTTCATTATAACTTTCTAACTAACTTTCTTTAAAACAATATTTTCTTAAATGTAAAATACTTTTCCACAGTTTCGTCCATGTACGTCATCGTTAAACGCTAATAGGGATTTTCAACGCTTCTCATATATTTCAGGCACTTATGATATGTCATATAATTTTAATATATCTACGTCATACGTTATTGGTATATAGTATATACGAATAACGTATACTAAACTATACATACAAAAGACATATGACGTAGATATCTTAAAATTGTATGACATATAACAAGTGCCTGAAACAAATGGGAAGCGTTAAAAAGCCCTATAGAAGATGCCGTTGTATCACCTAGTATTTTTTCCGACAGGGTGTTAGAGTGATAATTTTTTTTACGTTTCACTTTTAACCATTTAAAAAACAAAGAAATATAACGTTTTGCTTGTTTTTCAAAAATCAGATTTTCTCCTCTTTGACTATAATATACACATTACACATTGTTATTTTATGATTTAATATTTGTATCAAAAATTTGTGTCGGTGAAACAACCAATATCGCGATACGTCCCTGAACATCGGTTACTCGAATTTCATAACATACAAATATCTGTTTGAATTTGCCGACGGACGAAATATCGTTGGACTCGACTTTATACAGTGTGTCCGTAAAGTGTGGAATAAATTCGATATTTCCTAAATGAAAAGCCTTTTTTAAAAAATCTAAAACACATCGATTTTTAAGTTTAATGTTCTACATTCTACAACAAAATTTTATTATAAAAGGTGATACACATCAAGGTGATGACGTCATCGGCTCTTTTTTTAAAAGTAATACCCTGTATTTTAGGACATTTTTAGATCGATAAAAATAAGCTGATTCCAAAAAATATAATACTGAGGGTCTAACGGATAAAAGATATGCGCTTAGAAAATAAATTATTTATTATCATTGCAAAAAGTTGGCTACCACTAGTTTTTAGTGAAATGTAATTATTTTTAGTAACGTTCAATAACAATTAAGTAGTACAATAATTGTATTAATTCGTGATTGATCTGTATTATTGCTTAGAATTAATCTAAAGTAGAAATGAATTTAAGTGTAAAGCAAAGAATTGAAATACTCATGATGATTGAGTATGGAGACAAATAGCGAATTCAGATGGAAGTGTGTAATTTATTTAATGATAAATATCCAGAAAGACCCATAACGCAATCAACAGTAAGTAAGATTGAAAAGAAATTTCGAGAAACTGGTATGGTTGAAAATGCACACAAATCAGGTAGTCCTTCTGTAAGTTATGATACATTAGATGTTCTACTTGCTTTTGAAGAAGATGCGCACACTTCTGTTCGGGTTAGTCATGATCTCTTTGTTTGCAAAACAATGGTATACAAAGTAATAAAAATTGAAAAATGGCACCCCTTTAGATGCACACTTGTACAGGAATTAAACGAGGATGATATACTTGTCGGCGTCAATTAAGATGTCAACATCTAAATATATTACTAGATGGAATAAATTTTTCATTAAGGGGTTCTGTATTGTTATACGAGTAGTAGTAGTTTATTATTTTAGTTTACTATTTAATATATCTTTAAACATGACTATATCTGTTGTGTAGTTTTGTACAATGGAGTTGGGGTATTTTGAGTTTAAAGCATTTTGTATGGCATCAGAAATAACTGTGAAGCCAAGACAGAATTTTGGGAACCCAGCTCCTTAATAAATTCAGATGATGAGGCTTTTTGGTGCTTAACTGTGTACTTGTAATGCTATGTATTACAAAAGATATAGCAGTTGAAGCTTGGGTGAGATAGATATCCACCTTTTAGTTTTTGTGACACCACTTCTGTCTCCACAGGAGGATTCATATCTTTGGTTTTTCCTATGGATAAGGTTTACTATGTTACAGATATTTGGCAAGATACTATGTTTTCAGAATTATGATTTTGAACTTTTTCATAGTCAGTATCTGTGGAAAGAGATTGACTTATGGATGGGAATATTTTTTATAGTTGGAATTGAATATTTATCTTAGGAGTTGTTTGTTCATGTGATCGAGAATATATTTTTCAGTGTTCTTTTGTCACATAATTAAAGCAGTTTAGTTTATCAAGTAAAAATATACTTGAGTTGGTATTTTATTATCTCAAAAAAGTTAATTGAGTTACTGGTTGAAGTCCTAGTTTTTTAGTTAATCTTGTATTAGAGAGTTGGAATGGAATTGTGGGACAGTTGTGGTGGTTAAGGTTCTAACTTATATTTGATGAGGTAAATGCATATACTATTGTTGGAGACAGGAGGCAAATATTATGTTTTTTGGTTGCACTAGATTTCCTAACACAGTAATGTATTCATGTAATCATGAATCTCATCAGGTAAGAGCACTAAAAATGTAAGGTTGGTTTATATGTTTTGAAGTTATAAATGGAAAGAAATTAAGAACATTCAGGTTCTTATCAGTATTTAAGAATTCTAATTTTGATTGATAGGTATTGTATCAAGATGCTAGTCACAGTTATGATTTTTAGTACAAACACAATAACCAAAGTGTTAATAATTGAGAAAACATGTGGGAAGCAGTAAAAAACAAACAATAAATATGAAAACAAGTATATATTTAAATAACAATCCATTATCCATTTTTCCATTTTGTTATCAACAAACCAATCACCTTCCATAAATAAAATAAAAATAAAAAAATAAATTAAATGTAAAAAATGATGTTATCTTGAAGAGCTAACTGTGGCACTTTCTTCTGGTCTTATATTGGTATAAATGGGCCGGCCCATAAACCTTGGTACTTGATCTGTTAAACTTTCCCTTCTTCTAGTTCTAACTATGGGTGGAGTTTGAGCTGATTGTTTTTTCATGTATTTGAACTTACCTTCACCTGGAAGCTTTGGCAAGAGAGATGGCTGAATGTACCACACTCTATAAGTAAAAAACCAAGTAACAATAGCAACTACTCCACCAAGGAATTTTTCTATCATGATATGGTAATACAACATAGTGCTGATCAACATAATATCCCACAAAATTTGAATAACAGCAATTATTATAAACAACAGTCTTATATATGGTGTAAACTTTTCATAGTTTGTCTTCATTTCTTTTAACTCCAGGTCAGATAGGTTGCGCAAAGGATTTGGTTTTTCATTTGCATCTCTTGCTAAACGTTGATGTTCTTCTAGTCTTATGTAGTCTTTTATTGTGTCCCAGTTTACAATACACCTTGTCTCTTCTATAAGTAACAAACTACCATAAATTAAAATAAAGGAATGACCAGACAGATCAAATCCATTCCAAACATGACCTTCATGTAAACATACTATTTTGCTATTGAAACCTGGAGTTGCACATCTGCCAAGGGATGCTTCAATTATGTTGAAAACTGTTGTCCATAACCACCAGAAAAATGTTGCTATTAGGATTCTTGGGAAATGCTGTTTAAGAATCTTTTGTTTATTTCCACAACAATATACCACTGACGTCAAAATAAGAAAAGGCACGATGAGGGTCAAATTCCATCCCCAGGCAAATTTAACAAACACCTTATTAAATATATTATCGGATCTTGCCAAATAGGTTTTTGGTATCATTAATACATCAGCAATTAATGATATAAGAAACAAACACGCTAAATATATTCCCACCTTCAAATTTGTGTCAAAAAATAGTGATTTCTTGCATAAGTACAAAACCATTAAAGTTAAAATTTCCTTTACTGATGTAGGCTCACTTGTGGGTTTCGTCCCTTTTTGTTCTATATTATTTGAGTTATTTATATTAGGTCGAAAATTTAAATTCGTTGCGTGAACTGGCCGTCGTTTACTAACCATTTTGACGTGGTATTAAAAAATATATAGTGGTACATTTAGTTCAAAATTTGTTATAAAATTTCACATTTTCAAGTATATATTGCCGATTATCATGACATTGTGCTTTAGATGTCAAATGTCAGTGTCAATCTGGACGTGGTTAAGTATAAAAATCCAATGACGTATTAAAAGATCAAATAATTTTGGAGTGTATATGCAACCTTCGGGTTATTAAAAAATATTTCTCCTATTAATATACTTTATATCATAATATTTATATATTTTTTCAAAAAATATTTATACCACATAGTAGTGTAGAGCTCTCCTAATAATAATAAATCTAATTATTATAAACCGACAAACAGATCAGCTAGACAAGGGATATGCCATACAAGAAGCACTTAAAGAGTATAGCGGAAAGAAAAAAAAAAAGCATATTTACCGATGATATTTACTGATGCAACACGAGCACAGAACCTGACAAGCAGAGAAGGAATTAATTTCGTAAAAAAGAAAATCCAATTCACCGCAGAAAGAAGAGAGAAAATATGAACAAAGATCTTCAAGAATTACAAGAACTAAGTAAGCTAATAGTGACAAGAAAATTTTACCAGAAACCGAACAATTGTAAAAAAAATTACAGAAAAGGGAAGTACAGACTACATTGGTAATAAAACTATTGGGAAATGCGGTGGTCCCTCATGGTGGACACATATATACAGTTAAACACATACCAACATATTGTCAAGAAAAAAATAAAAGATAATGGAAAAAAAGCAAAAACGTCATGAAAAAGAGCACACCGTGAATTAAAACTCAAAAATAGCTGGAAAGCATATCAAACTGGTAAATAGGTACATTTTGTGCAAACTAGTAAGTAAGATTATGTGTTGATTTGTTCTTTGTGTTATTTATTATCTAGAAAATTATTTTAAATTAATAAAATATTTCCACGGGGTAGGTACAGTTATTAATTTTGAAGTATACATTTTGGGACTACATACGTCACTGATACTGCCTTGTTCATACTCATATTTTTTTAGTCCACGTTTGTACGAAACAAGTTTAGGCTTCTGTATAGCGATCTCATTTTGGGGTCCGGTCGTTAAAGTGTTTAATCCTATCGATGGCTTAATCGCCTTAAACATGTAACTGTAACGCTCACTTATGTTTGATTTCTGGTTCTCAGATTAATAACATCCAAGGCAGACGATTGGAGCTTTAGACACTACCAAATATTTACCAATAATTCAGTGCAAATTAACAGATAAAACAAGATTATATATGCAATAAAAGTATCGTAGTATCGTAAATTATTTGAAAGTAATGCATCAAGTTTTAAAAGTTTTTTGAATAACTTTTTACATTACAAAATCACAGAACACTAATCACAAATTAGGCTATGGCATAGATTAAATAGTTGTCTGAGATCGAGATCTACATTATACTAATTTTATTTTTTGTAATAACAAGTACTAATCTCTAAGTAAAATCACAAATTATACATTTGTAATTTTAATTTTACAATTTGCGGTTTCACTTAGAGATTAGTATAATTATTGTTATTACCTCAAAAAGTCGCAAAACACATTAGACGAGATACTTTTCATTATGATTTATTTTTTGTAGTGGTTCTCCTGTTATTGGGAGATCTGATCTGTCATATGTGACAATCATCTTGTCAAAAAAAGTAGACATGACATGGTGGATCCTAGAAAGTGGAAGTTGTTTATAAATTTGTTATATTTTAACAAATAGTGAACGTTCTACGTGATTCGGTTTAATATAGTTTGTTTAATTTACTTTGTAAGGAAATCCTATTCTTTAAGATGTGCTGTGCTGTATTGTCACCGATTAAGTAATTAAAGTCGCAATGGCAGACCATTTTTAATAAAATACTTTTACTAAAATCAGTGTTTGTGATTATGTTTTATTATATATATTCTTCAAAAATGTGCGGTATTTCGAAAACTTTATTGGTACTTAGTTGCCTGATTTTCTTTTGCCAAAATTTAAATGGTGAGTACTGTACTTAGATTAGATTTAAATTTAATAACAATAATACAGGACCCTTCAATTTTTTATTCATTTGACAATAAACGGTAAGACGCAAATTGGGAGATGAATTTAATTAAACCAGTTTATTGACCATATACTAATTTAAAGATTTAAAATAGAAGTGGAGTACCAACTAGAGACAATTGGTTTTCTTTTATCCTTTCTTGTTTTTAACCATTGATTTAGTTTCATGAACTTGTTTTGTAATCTTTTTATCAGGTATATGAAATTCATGTCTAAATTTCTTTAGTTCATGCATCACCATTTGTCTTAGTACACTTACATACATTTATGTTTGTGTGGATTTGGCAGGTAGTTTACTGATCTACTTAAATTATATTTATGTATTTTGTCTTTTTTTTTAATTTTCAATCTGTTTATTTATGTAAGTACATTATGTAAGTTTTTCTAGTTCTATTTCCTTATTTTCATGTAATAGTTAATTACCTCCTGATTACCATACTTTTCTTTACACATGATTTCAATGGATAAATAGGTATTAATAAAGTTAATGTGCATTACTGTTTTACCACAATTATTCTTGCAAATTTTTTGATTTTTCTTTTTGAAAGGTCCTGGTTCTAATGTTGGTTTAATTCCTGGAACAAGAAAAATATCACCTTTTTAAAGTCCACTAGGAAACTAAGTTCCTGTAGCTGGCTGTATACCTTAAAACCCACCATTGAATAGGGCCAAATAAAAAAAGCATATTGGGCAAAACCAGGGGTTGAAGTCCAACCAGCAGGTGGAAGTTAATACCAGATTGTTTACTTTCGTGGTATTCCTTCAGATCCAAGAATATCAACAATATTGAGATAATTTTCCAGGGGACAACTTTTTGTTTGATGTGACATTGAACTCTATATATTTGATCTAGAACTTTTGTTTGTATTATTTAGCACAAATTTTGATAATATGTATACAATATTTTGTCAAAACATGCATTTAATTATGATGTGATATCTAATTTTGAGGAAAAATGTTATTTGTGTCCATTAAAAATTTGGTAGATATGACTGATACAATTTCTATCGATTACTAAAATGTGAAATGGTGACATGATTCTGTAAATATCCCAATGGGAAAATTCAGAATTTATGAAGTACAAGATTTAAAGTATCTAACACAACAGCAGAATGTATCACCAACAACAGTACAAAAGTTGCCAAGAAAATATCTTTGCCTTTCTACAGTATAAATATTTAATGCTTTTCTTTGACTTGTCTACTTGCTAAGAGTATTAATAACATTGGAAAAAATAAATACTTAAATTGGGCAAATCTTTATGCAATATTTCACCATATTGTAATATATCACCCTCATAAGTATATGTCAACAAAATAACTATTGATGCCTGATGAGATTAACACAGATCAAAATATTGGTGAATAGATACCACTCCACTAATCTAGCATTCCATGATAGAACTAGTTTCTATGATCATGTATAATAGAAATCAAGCTTAAGACAAAACACTACATACTTCAGATTTCTTGGAATTTATAAATAATATAGGATAGAGAACTAGAGTAATAATGATATATCGTTGCCGTTAATGCAAAATGTCGTATGTTAAAAAATGCACTTTTCAGGAGACACAAAAAACTGAATAATATTTATTGTGTGAGTAGTGTTTTTCTCCAAATTAGAAGATATACAATAAGTATTGTCCTTTGTCTTTAAGTATATCTTCTAATTTGGAGAAAAACACTACTCACACAGTAAATATTATTCAGTTTTTTTTGTCTCCTGAAAAGTGCATTTTGAAACATATGACATTTTGCATTAACGGCAACGATATGTACAATAGCTTAGTTGTGGGAATATATAAACAAAAAAAATAAATATGTTATACAGACTATATATTTTTAGACAGTTACTATATAGAATAACGAGTTAGAATAATCTCTGGAGGAGGAAATAATTAATGGGAAACAAAAACAATTTATTTAAACCATTGTTTAATGACATAATATGAATGGAGAAACAACTTGAAGAATAAGAAACATCTTAGTATTGGTGTAAAACAAAACAAAGAAAATGTCCACAATGAACAAATTATCTAAAAAATCATCAGGCACACCTTCAAAGTATGTATAGGAGAAAAGAATTGCTAGATTTATAAATAGATAAATTTCCTAGTAAATAAGGGAGTAAGGCAAGACAACCCACTTTCATCTATTTACTTAATTAGTCTCTTCCTGAAAAACATGCTGCAGGAAGCCAATTTAAATAGAAAAGAAATTATGTATCATAAAAAGTGTCAATCCTTGGCATTCACTGATGATATAGCAATAGTAGCATGAAGCAAACAGGAAGTAATACAAATAACTAATGAATTAGAAGAAAAAGCCATAAAAAGGACTATTTAATGACATAAAAACAACATACATAGAATGCACAGACCAAGAATATGTAAGACTAAAGTATTTAACAGTAAAAACAAATAATAATACATATAGACTTGAGAAAGTTGACAGGTTCGTATATCTAGGAACAAATATAATGTGAAGATCAAATATGGAAGAAGAAATCCAAAATAGACTAATGAAAGCAAACAAGTGTGTTTATGCATTAAATAGGTTACTAATAAATAAATGCCTATCAAGAGGTCCAAATTAAGAATATACAGTGTTTATTAAGCCTACAGTAACTTATGAATCAGGGACATGGACATTACATAAAAAACAAAAAGAAATGGTGCAGATATGGGAACGAAAAGTACTAAGGAAAATATTTGGGGGAAAAATAGAGAACAATGTTTGGATCAGAAGGACAAATGAAGATCAGAGAGACTTATGTGGGGATCCCAATATACTAGGAGTAATAAGAAAGATTAAGATGGCTAGAGCACATACAGAGGATGCTAGAGGGTAGACTACCAAAAATACTACTGTCAAGTATGATAGGAGCATGTCAAAGAAGGGGCTGAACCAGAACAAGGTAGAAAATGGATGTAGAAGATGATCTAAAAATACTCATTTAGGAAATTTTACAGTCTGTTTTAAACAGTTTTTGTGAAAGCCTCAAGCTTAGTGTGGATAACTCATTTTCGGTAATCATCAATACATAAGTTGGATTTCAATTCTTCACTAAAAATTACTTGAGACCAATTTTTTATCTGCCAAGAAAGTTTATGCCTATTATGTCCAGAAAAGCATGGCTTCCTTTTGTTTTGCTACTAACCGTCACTTTTTCTTTGTCTATAAGAAAATATGTTAAAATGTATTATACTACAAATACACTTTTAAGTTTTTACCTGTAATTCAACCTTATAAAACTTAAATCCAGATTTATTTTTCCACTTGCAACAGCATTCCCTTTACAGATTTAACCTAGTTTCATGATTTCATTTGGCTGTAACCTGCCTTATTTAGTATTTCCTTGACCTTCTTTGAAAACATTTACTAATATTCTCCTATTCCTATTAGAAATTAGTTTTTAACAACCCAGGTTTTTAATCTTTTTACTAAAGTACTTTATGTTTCCGCATAATGCTTAATTATATTCCACACTATAGTTTTAGGAATATTAATTTTATCCCCCTCTTCAAGAATTTTTTTATTGCGGTAATAATAATTTTTAATCAGCATCTCACGAATTTTTGAATTTGTAGAATACCAGACACCATTTTATTGAAATAATAAAGCGATTCACTAGATTTTACAAGAAATTAATTGTTTGACGTTTGTTAGAGGGTCCGGCTGCATCGTTTTTTGAAGCCTAATGGTCTTATTTTGTGTGGTTTTTAGCAGTTACTTCATACTGTCCCATTATTTAGTTGTCACTAATTTTTACATATTTTGATGATCCTTATGACATTACAGGTTATATGGGCTGTATCAGATGATTTTAATTACGTTTTGTAATTATATATCATATGAAATATTGCTTATTTAGCATTATTATCATGATCATTAAAAAAATAATAATAAATTAACAGTCAAACTCCCGAATTTGTTATATATTTTAATTTGTCGTATTATATAGTTGTTAGGGCTCGTATATATAAAAATACTTAGTTACTTGTACATAAAGGTACTGTAACTTCTTTGTTATTCGTTAAGAAACTCTTCTATAACTTCTTTTCTCTTTTCTTCTCGCCATTTTACGGAACTTGGGGAAAGATGTTGCAGATTTAAGTGGTAAAGGGAGATGGTTGTATAGCTTTTTTGCCGAATATACCTAATATAGATTTTTTTACTAACTCAGTTGACAGGATCGGTAAATAAACATCAAAGTTTGAATTTCTGGTGGAGTAGTCATGATTATGATGTCTGTAAAGTTAGCATATCCATTTTATAAAATTGATCATAAGTATCTAATAACCAGTAGCGTCTCAAACTAGGCAGAAGAAGTATGGGACGACCGCGCAAAAGGTTGAGTGATAACTTTCCATAGAGGTATTAATCCTCCAATGAACAAGCAGGATTGCTTGGTAAGAGGAAGAAGAAGAGGTATTTGTACACATATGTACCTAGTATTTCCTATAGTTTGTGTGAATAAATATATGTGTCCACTTAGATAATAACTAACATAGGTTATAGTATATTTCACTCTTTTTCAAAAATCTGTATCCCTTTTCGTTGCCGAGATATAGATATGGCTATGCTAGCTTTATCGTAAAGTTAGCATAGCCATTGTTTCTCGGAAACTGTTACAGAAATATATTGTTTTTGGGGATTGTTCAATTTAAAAATCAACAGCAATTAATTAGCAATAAAATATGCTGCTCGATCCTATCCTATAAGTTCCGATGATAAGAATAAGGAGTAGAACTTATTACAAAGTAGTTGAGCTTTTTTGCAACTAGCAACACCATATCGATGATTGAACTTGTTGTTACCTGAATAATAGATTGTTCCATTATTTGTAATTTGTTTGCCTGAACCTGGCCCTGTATGTCACTTATACCTAGAACATAAATTTGTAGGTTTTTCATTTCAAGGAGAAACCTTGATTTCATTCGCTAATTTACCACTTACATATAGACTTCTGACGTTCCAGGTGCCTCCTTTAAATATCTTAAATGCACATAAATTTCTCTGTTTTATGACCTCGGAGGCCCTCTGTTCTACAGCTGGAGATTCCTCCCCTGTCGGATCTTGGATTCTGTGGTCCATACTCAGTAAGTTTTTGTCATTTGCCATTCATGACTTTACTAGGGGTACTCTATGAGTCTGTAATGCAATGGTTCCCCATTGCCTTCTGCATCTTTACGCCATTGACCTATTTTTCCGTTCATCTGACTTTAGGGCCAGTTTCACAATGCCTGGACAAAAGAGTGCCCTTCCACTTACTAACTCATCCGCCCAAAGCCGTTGGTCGATAAGTGGGGGATTGCTTATACTGGCAATTACCTGTAGGTCCACAGGCCATATATCTCTCAATAATTTTGAATAGTACCGCTAGTAAGGCAATAGTTGCAGATATTCGAATTTTTTTTAGCACCCTTATGAAGAGGAATAAAAATGGCTGTCTTTAGGCACTCTGGAAATATATCTTTTTCAAAGGAATCATTATTGAGTGAGACCCCAGGACTTCTAACACATTTTTTGGGAGATTTGAAAAAATTTTAATGGATAGCCTATCAGTATACTTATTTTTACTTTTCCAATCCATTCGTTTCTTTCTTTTTTGATCATTAATTTGTATGTGAAACTTTTACACTTGCATTGATCTTTGCGATTTTATCAATATTTGTAAGTTTCCAGACATGTAAAATATAGGTGAAAACAGTTAGTATTGGTAAAATATTATCTTTTCCCTATTTACAAATTTCCCCAGTGAGTTTTTATATAACAAAAGACACGTAACAATCATTGCTCAAAATCTACAGAAGCTCTCGTTCAGATTCATAAAACAACAGCACAACTTCAACTGCTACATCTACTGATGAATCACACGCTTCTAGACTATGTGCTTGAATTTTGTCATCAAGAAATTTTGCCAATACTATACGGAAATTTTAAACCAAACGCTGAAGCTGAAAGAAAAAGAGCTATTTAGCATCAATTTTAGATATGATTTGCTAGAATTACATCGTCAGAATATCGCATATAATTCAGGTATTGCCAGTTTATTTTAATATGTCGTTCCTCATAATATAGTTTCTTGAAGACATCCTCCAGCGATTTATTTAACTGTTTCTGTCCTTTTGCATAGTTTATTTCTAGATGGAGATTTTTGTATATGTTTTGTTTTGTTTATAAAACAATCACAATAATGTGTAAAATGTAATTTTTCTGTGCTTATTATAGCTCAAGTGTTTTTAGTAACCGTTCTTATCTATTTAAAACACTATAAAGATTCTTAATATTTGATAAGATATGTAGCTCGCGTCTTCATAATATTGGGTAATCATTGCCAATAATCAAAACCAATTTACGAAATAAGATTGCGAAAGCTAGAGAGTAGATTTTTTATTGATACTGATTTTGGTATCATTGTAATAGCCAAGACTAAAGTTTATAATTATAACCTTGTTTGAATAACATTTTATTGCCTGTTAACAATGTAATAATGTTGATATTTTTAAATATCGCAATTGATTACTGTACGTAAAAAATTTGATAACTACAAATCAACATTTAATATTTATTTAAATTAAATATTTAATATTTACTCACAAATAGTTCCCTCTTGTTTGTAATGCCTGATTTCAATTGTCAAATTGAAATCACTCAAAATAATATCCACTCCTGTTGAAATGTAGTTTTAGATATTATTTTTCAAAGGGTCCACCCTGTTCACATAGAAATTAGAATACAAACCGATGGATTATATACCTAACAGCTAGGACAATGATGAGTCAGTGTTGGAGAATCCAAAAGTGAAAGATTTATATGTTAAATAAAATTAATATTAAAGGGGATACATCCTGTTGATATTTAATATTTAAGCAATATGCATAAATTAAAAACTTACTGATTTACTTATAAATTATGAATTTCCATCTTTTCCCCTTCTTCTGTGTCAGATTCGTTGTCTGGCTCGATTGGAATGATTATAGATTGACAAAGTTCTTTGATGTTATCATTAACAGTCCACAATCTTTCTTCCTCTTTTTTTACCTGGTTTCCGGCATTGATTCAGTTATTTTCATTACATTTTTTATGGAATTTAATGAAAGTTGTTTGACATCCTTCAATTTAAAAGTTGCATTTTGTCTATATAGTCTGATCATACGGTATTGTTTTGCGTTGAACACAGTCAACTATATCTACTTTTTTCCATGAGACCGTCGGTAACTTTTCCACTAATTTTGAGTGATAGCTGACGTTATCTATTCGCTAGCGATATTTTATTCTATTTTATTCTATTTTACTCTATATTATTCTATGATATTCTACTGTATTTAATTTTATTCGAATTTATTTTAATTTAATTTTATTTTATATTCTCTGTATCTGTAGAGTAGGGAGGGCGAGTTAAGTTCAGCTCATTGTCCATCCTGCCATTTCTTGGAAGGTGGACAATTCACCAGGAAACATCTCTCTTATGTGGACAGGTATGGGCCAGGACTCACCGAACGTGTACTCTCGTATTAACGATAACTCCGAGCATTCACATAGGACATGCTCTATAGTTTCGTCTTCTTGTTCACACTTCATGTATAGAGGTGTGTCTACTAGCCCAGTGTGTGGAGGTGTTTGCTTCGTTGACAATGATCAGTTAAAAAACTAACTGTCAAGCATAGGTTTTTCCTGGTCATTCTCAAGTACTTCTTTGGTGCTGACTTTCCAAGGTTACTTAGTGTTACCCTGGCAAGTCTACATCCTTGCCCTTCTTCCCATTTTTTCACGGTTTGCGTATGGAAGTGACATTTGATAATTTCCTCGATTATTGTAGTTGCCCAACCAAAAAGATCCCCAGGTCCTAAGAGTCTTAGGCCTGCCGCCTTCCTAGCCAATTGGTCAGCAGTGCGGTTGCCTTTATTCCTGCTGTGTCCTTTTACCCACATTAAGATGATGGTATTACCATTCAAAGCTTGAGTTAGTGACACTCCATTACTAACCCTGATGTGACACGTGGTCTATTCATTGTTAATAGCGCTTGTCTGCTATCGGTGCAGATTATTATAGTTTTCCCGGCTATACTTTTTTGGGTTATCTCTTTTGCAACTATCAGGATATCCCGCATCCTGAGCCTTCTTCAATTTTGGAGCCATTGGTGTGTATGCAATAAGCATTTGCCACGTTTGTCTCCTTATACTGTCTTGTTTCGATTTTGTAGGGTTTGTCAAAGACAAACTTTGGTTTAATTGAGTCGCAGCCTGCCTGTAACAGGGGTACCGCATCCAGCCCTCTGCTTCTGCATGTCAGAAACGAGTTCTCAATTGTCCCATTCCTACATCAAGGTTTGACACATCTTTGACATATATGTCTAGAGGCGTGATGCCAATAACCAACTCCATTGCAGCTGTTGGTGTTGTTTTCATGGCACTTGGTATCTTTATGCAAGCTATCTGCTGAATATGGTTTAGTTTGTTCATCGCTGTTGCCTGTAGCACTTTTGGTACCCAAGCAATATCTCCGTAAGTTAGCATTATCTTAATGACAGCAGTGTAGACCCAGGCGATCACCCTGGGCGAAAGGCCCCAGGTGCGTCCGACTGTTCGTCGACATTGCTCATAGGTAATATTTACTCTTTTAGCTCTTCCATCTAAGTGTGAGTTCCATGTTAACTTCCTGTCAAGGGTAATACCAAGGTACTTCACCTCGTCAGAAAAGTTTAGACTGTAGTTTAGAATTCTTGGGGGTATTAAGCCCGTGATTCTAATTTGTCTGGTGAAGAGGACCATCTCTGTCTTCTAAGGATTTATAGATAGTGAGTGTTCCTTGCACCATGTTTCTATTAGTCGGAGAGCAACTTGTAATCTCTCACATAGTGTGTTCTCAGATTTACCGCTTTGCAGGACAACAATATCGTCTGCATAGACTATTGTGTAGAACCTGTTGCTGCTGAGTTGGTCAACCAGGGTGTCTAGAACTATGTTCCAGAGGAGTAGTGATAGCACCCCTCCCTGTGGACACCCCCTCGTAACCATGCCTCTAACAGAAACGTCTTATACATGTATGCTTATTGCTCTATTAGAGAGCATACTGAATATCCATTCGCTTACGGTCAGGGGAACATCCCTGACATTGAGCTGTTGGGTGATGGTTGGGAATGTGGTTTTATCAAACGCTCTCTCAATGTCTATGAATATACCTAGGGTGGATTCTTTATTATCCAGCGATCTTTCAATTCTTCCCACTACTTGGTGCAGTGCAGAATCAGTAGATCTTCCTGAAGTATATGCATACTGATTTGGGTGAAATGGGTTATGGAACAGAACTTCATCCCTTATATACCTCTCGCATAGCCTTTCCATCGTTTTCAAGAGAAAGGATGTTAGGCTAATTGGCCGGAAAGCCTTTGGTAGGGTGTAGTCTGTCCTACCTGGTTTTGGTATGAAGACCACACATACCTCTCTCCACTTCCTAGGAATGTATCTCAGAGCATTTATTTTATATATATATATATATATTTTTTTAATTTTATTTTGCTTTATTTTATTCTACTCTATTCCATTTTATTTTATTTTATTTTGTTTTATTTTACTCTACTTAATATCATTTTATTCTAATTATTTTATTTTAGTTTTATTTTATTTTATATTATTTTATTTTATTTTTAAATTTTATTTATTTTATTTTACTCTATTTTATTCTATTTCAATGTATTTTATTCTTTCTTATTTCAAACCGTCTATTTTATTTTATTTTATTAAATAGGTTATTCCTTATCGCTGAACTTAAAACCTACATAACAATATATATGTTGTCCAGTCTCCCTTTACGAAAAGGTAACAGTTCAACGTAATCGTTGGTGATCGTTCAGCTCTTTGCGTTGCGTTTTTTTTTTTTTCGTGAAATGAAGTCGTTGTACAGGTTACAGGAAATGAGCAAACACTAAATAAAAACAGTGATGTATATTCTTATAATAGCCGACAAAAGGATAATATACATTATCCATTCTCACGTTTGTGAGTGGCATAGCATGTATCTGGCTATATTGGAATGAAATGTTTTACCAAGCTCAGTGACATATTGGATTCCGATATGAATTTGCGACTGAGCGGCTCTGTTAGTTTTAAATCAAAAGTAAAACAATTTTTACTATGAATAAGTATTGTATTTTATTTAGTAGTGTAAATACAAAAGTTGTAGATCTTTTTACTACCTACAACTTCGCCATTGGACTTTAATTTCGCCGAAAATCGTGATAAACCGGTTTTTACCCTTAAAAACTCACTCCCTTCCAATTTCCGACCTCAGATCTTCCGTAAATTATGTTTCTTTTATTATTAAAAGTGAAACTGGAACAAACCATGAAGTGGAGATATCCAGATAATCAGTTAGCCCAAGACTCCAGAACAGATCAGAGGTAATGTAAGTCGAAAAAACTTCACCAGCTACAGGGGGTCATGTAAGATGCCCCCATCTTCAGTTTTTAATAATCAATAAGTTAAGTCTATTGCATTTACCTTGATAAAACCATGAGGATTATATTTTAATACGGATGTCCTTCGAAAGTTTTTTTAAGTGGCCATACAATGTTTTTTAACAACTTTTTATTTAACTGATGATGGAATGATTTAATTCCGAAAAGATCTTCTTAAAATAAAAATTTAAGCTTGTAATAAGCAATTTTTTTATACCTTAATACACACGAACACCACGTGCTTTATGTTTCTTTTATTTTTTGTTGTATATTCTTCCTTTTACAATGCGTTCTATCTTGTTACTATTTTTTGTTCGTCTCAAAACTTTCTGGCCTGTAATTTTTTTGAATGGAAAAATAGATGCACAAGCCAAGGCAAAAAGTGCCAGTTAAACATTATTTTTTCTTAGTCCCAGTATTACAAAAGACGATTGCTTATTATGTATATTTATTCCCACGCAAATTTTGCATGATCTAACGAAAATACATTTTTCAGGAGTTTGGGCACTCAAATGCAAGTGTGACATATGCAAAGACACGAATTTTACGTGCGAAACTGATGGCTATTGCTTCACCTCTACATACATTAAAGCAGGAGTCGTCCTATATAGCTACAGGTATGTTAATTTAAGAATATTTGGATGCTATCTAAGAATTGTATGGGTAAAAAGCGTTTAAAGAAAATATAAAAGCATGAAACATTATCAGAATTTTAGTTTACAAATAAAACATTGAAAACAACTGTTTGAAACATTTTGAGAAAGTCTTCATGAATTAAAAAAAATTAAATTCAATGTACTTAATTGCTTTTTAAAATATAAAAGATTGCATATTGTTGTGTATTTTAAGATATTTATTAAAGTGTGGGTACTTATTGTATCTGCAAAAATTGTCAAAAGTTTCATCACCTTTCAGATTTGGAACCCGTTTTAATTTTACCAATTGTATAATCATTCTCAAAGTTACAACTTCCCTTGTTTTTTTCTTGCAATTGGTCATTAGTCAATGGTTATTTATATCCTTTCAATATGGAGAGTACATTTTTAAGTATCATACATTAAATACTATTAAAAAGTTGTGAGAAATTTGTTGAAATCTTAAATTAGTTGCACTAAACAGAGTTGGCCACTCAAAAGTCCACGTACTATGTGTGGCACGCCATTAGACAGCTATTTGGCTGGAAATTTCAGGCATCAAATGTTTTTTCCATACCTACTATATTCTTGTGAAAAAGTAAAAGTTTATTGAAATCACCTTACACCTTACCTATTTTGTACCTCCTATAAATTAAACGTAATCCTATGTTTTGCTAGTGTCCATTTCAAATTTTTTACGTCACGCCAAAAACTATATTAAAACGAAATTTGCAACATTAATAGGAAACTTTGTTAAATGCTATTTAATTATTTAATTACATGTTATCATCCAACATCCCTATAATTATAAAATCACTTTTCGAAGTTACAACGAACATAAGTATTTCAGGGGTTACTAGAATACATTTTTGCACCATTTGTCGTTTTAGTTCTACCAATAAAGCAGGAATGATATTATAAACCTTGCCTTTTAAATAACCCCATAGGAGGAAGTCAAAGGGAGTTAAATCGGGGATCTTGCTGCCCACTCATTAAAACTACTTATGCTATAATGCGGAGGTGGGTCGTTTTGTTGGAAAAACAAATCATCTTCTGAGTACTTGTTATAATTTTCGATTATATCTGTCAAAATGAGATCAACTGTGTCCTCTAATAATTCTAGATATGCTTCTCCGTTCAAATTGTGTTGCAAAAAAATGTCCCAACAATGCGATCCCTATAAATGTCTACCCCTACGTTTAATTTCAATGGCTGTTGAGTACATGTGTCCAGGAAAATTCTAGGATTTTCATTAGTATAATAACGGGAATTGTATCGATTTACAGTACTGTTTTAGAACGCTCCAACGCATCATTAATTATATAATCTTGGACCCTTCATTTAGCTCGAGGCCAATGTGGGAAAATTATTAATGCCCTAGCTAAGAGATGCACTCAGCTTAACATCCATTTACTCACTGACACGTCTAAAATTTAACAAGACCGTGACTTTTACTGAGATGTTTGACAGATCGCATTTAATTTTGTGTGTTGATGGTTCTCTTCTTCAAGTGCCATCTTCGCGGCGGAGGTCGGCAATCATCATAGCTATTCGGACTTTTGAGACGGCTGCTCTGAAAAGTTCATTTGATGTACATCCGTACCAATCTCTCAGGTTGCGCAGCCATGACATTCTACGCCTCCCTATGCTTCTCTTTCCTTGGATCTTTCCCTGCATAATCAGTTGGAGCAAGGTGTATTTCTCTCCACGTGTAATATGTCCGAGATATTCTAATTTTCTTGTTTTTGTACACCCACAGCTCAAATGATTCCAGTTTTTTTATTGATGTCGCATTCAAGGTCCAAGATTCCATTCCATAAAATAAAGTCGAAAAAACATAGCACCTCGCCAACCTAACTCTTAGTTCCAGTTTTAAATCCCTGGTACATAGAACTCTTCTCAATTTGTTGAAATTTGCTCTAGCCTTTTCTATTCTTATTTTTATCTCCTGATTGTAATCATTTGTGGAGTTAATCATTGTTCCCAGGTATGCATATTTGTCCACTTGTTCGACGTTGGTTTCGTTTATTAGAAGATTGTCGTTATTTCTTTGAGTTTTCGATATTCTCATAAATTTCGTCTTCTTGACATTCATTGTTAGACCATACTCTTTTCCATACTCTGCTATTCTGGTCACCAGTCTCTGAAGATGTTTTCGGCTAAGATCACAGTGTCGTCCGCATATCTAATGTTGTTAATGGGGACTCCATTTACCTTTATTCCAGCTGTTTCACCCTCAAGAGCTTTTTTCAGGACCTCTTCGGAGTAGGCATTGAAAAGAATTGGCGACAATACGCATCCCTGTCTTACTCCACATCTAATTTCAATTTCTTCTGACAGCTGTTCGTTAACACGTACTTTTGCTCGCTGTTTATAGTATAAATTTGATATGATCCTGAGGTCGTTGTAGTCAATCTTCTTTGATTTCAGGACATTCATTAAATGTTTATGTCGTACTTTATCGAATGCTTTATTATAGTCAATAAAACATGCGTATATATCTTGATTGACGTCCAGGCATCTTTGTATTAGTATATTAAGTGAAAAAAGAGCTTCACGTGTTCCTAGGCCTTTGCGAAAACCAAATTGTGTATTATTAACGTCTATGTCCAGTTTGTGATATATTCGGTTATGGATGACTTTAAGTAGTAACTTTAGCGTATGAGACATTAAGCTAATGGTGCGGTAATCGCTGCATTCTCTTGCGTTTTTCTTTTTAGGGAGACAAATAAAAATAGATGTTAACCACTCTTTGGGTAATACGCCTGAACTATAAATTTGGTTCAAGAGTGTCACTAAAACATCAATGTGCTTCTCATCTAGAATTTTTAGGATTTCTATAGGAAGCATATCAGGTCCAGGGCTTTTCCCGCTCTTCATTGTTTTTAATGCGTGCAATATTTCTTCTTTTGTAATATATGGACCTATTTCTTCTGACGTAAGTTCTATGTGCTCCAGATCTCCTCTTTCATCATCGAACAATTCATCGATATATTCTGCCCATCTTTGTATTTTCTCGTCCGTATGTGTTATAGCAGTACCGTGTCTATCCAGAATTGCACAAGTGGGATTTTGTTTTCTTAGTCCTGCCAGTTCTTTGACTTTCTTGTGTAGGTTAAACAGATCATATTTATTTTGAAGGTCTTCGATCTTTTTGCATTGCTCTTCAAACTATTTTTCTTTTGCCTGCTTTATCGTCCAAAGTGCCAAAGTGCCAAAAATTGGGCCAAAGTGCCAAAAAATAAATACACCGCGTATTAGTGCCGGAGATATACATATAAAATGCTTATCTACCTCTCAAATTGGGGTGAAAAGAACGGCGATTTCCCCAAGTACCATTTAAAAAAAAAGTAAGTTCACCCGAAAACCAAATATTACATAGACAGTTTGGATTACTATTTATTCTCAGCCGTAATCTCAAAAAACTGTAGTCGCCTGTCTAGATCGTCTTCATTTTGCCTGTACGAAGTGTATTTTGAAGGGATGGAATTTGTAATGTTTCATTATTCTGCAGACAATAGAGCGCGAAAAACCAGATTCTTTAGTTTTTTTTTAGTACTCAAAATAATTTTCAAATTAATAGTCATAACTCGGTTTTCACACTCCCTTTTTTTATCCTATGCTGATGAAGTTGATTAAAAAATTTCGCTGTTCTTACACACGTTCCATTTTCAAAAAATATGGAAATAATTTCAACGCTTTCTGCGATAGAATATACCATTTCGAACGAATTTAAAAAATACTCATTTAATATCGCTGTTAAACGCTACCAACAACAGTTCAAATAACTAAACTTTTTGCAAATTTCTTTCAGTGTAGTTTTTGACGTGACGAAAAAAAATTGTCATTAACGCCAGCAAAACATAGGCGTGACGTTTGGTTTTTAAGAGGTGTAACATGTTTAATAAATTGATACTTTTTCACAAGAACAGAGTTAGTATGAAAGAAAAATCATGGATGTCTGAATTCTCTAGCGAAATATCTGTCCAATGAAGTGCCCCACATGGTCTATTCTGTAATTAAAATTAATTGTGGTTTGTGGGACTGGAAGGGAGTGGGTTGAAAAATGACGGATGTCTATATCGTTATATATAATAAAAATCCATCTGTTTCAGCATCTTCACAAAATCCAATGAATGTATGAAAATATCAGAATGGAATTTTTTGATTGGCCAATTCTGTATATAATATAGGAATGAAACATTTAATGGCATTGATTTTTATATTTTGGTATGATATCCTGAATGTTTCACTTTAAAGCAAACTCATCGTTGTCTTTATGTGAGTGCCACTAACAAGAGCTTTTTTCATTATTCCTATATTATTCCATCAACTGTCTTATTATAAAAATGTCATCAATCGTCGAAGTGCTTTGTAATTTCCAACTGATTTCCCGATATTTCGGTTTCTTCACGTATCCGTCTATCAATTAGTCTCAGAATCAGTCCCTTCCATATTTAATTGTGTGACTAAGTAGTTTTGTAGTCCTATAGTTTACACATGGTCGACCATCTATTTGTCTTTGTACACAGATATTAACATACTTCATATGCCATTTATACCACTTCTGTAATTTCATTGAACAAACAAAATAAATCAAATTAATTTAATACTTTTTAACATTTTACAATAACATTTAGCGAATTTCATTTGATGTATGTAGAACTTTTCTCTTCAAATATCTTATCTAGTTTCACAGTTTGTTTAATTTTTAATCTATTTAAAAAATGATAATCTTGTTTGTTGCTGTAACTGGTATATTTAAAAAAGCTAATATACAAAAAAGCTTCGATATTCTGATACTGTTTTTACTCTTTTTTTTTCTTTATTTGTAATTTTTTTGTCTGTGGTATAGAAATCGATAAAAATCGAAAAATGGTAAGTCAGATGTTGACTTGTCATTATCTAAATTTATTTTTTTACCGAATAATTATTTATTTGCCAAAATTTGATATGAACAATAAAATTTCAATCTGGTTTAAGAATTTTTTGTGTAGTTTTGAGGACGACGTAGAAGTTTTGTTATAATTCGACGGGAATGGGAACTTTACTTTTACCAAGCGTCCAAAATTCTGACTGGTTTGATAAAATTCTAGCACTGTTTTTAGATGTAATTAAATATTGTATATTCAATCCAATATCTTTTAAAACATGTTTATTATACATTATACTACTAAGCGAAAATTCTGTGGATTTACCATTCGCAGTAACTCAACTGCACAATGTAACCAAGTGTTCGACATGAAAACCCTGAAGATACAAGCCAAGTGGAAAGTTATTCATTTAGTGTTGAATGAAAATTGTGAGTCATTTTGATTATCTTACTGTTTAAACTCTCACATCTTCAGAACATTGATTTTGTGGTAACTTTAGTGATCTTGGTGGTGTGTGACACTTATGTGAAGCCTAATTGATTTTTTGCACAGTGGTTTAAGAATCACTAAAAAGATGGACAATTTTATACAAAAAACATGCCAGCGTTTGCTTATTATTTTACTCAGTAATGTCTGCTAGCAGTGGACTACTGCCAACTATATGAACTATGTATATGTAATTTATGTAATCCTTGTGGCTGTGCTAACTCTTCCTACTGGTGCTAATCACCTGAAATTATGTATCGTTACTTATAACTTTTTAGTGTGCTATTCAATTCTGACGATAGGTAATTCTTCTGCATATATATCTGTAACTGTACATATCCTCTGTATAAATATCGCTTACTTGTAAGTGAGCGCTTCCGAAATGCCGTCAAAAAAGTCAATACATTTCCAGGAGCAGATATTGGATCGTATCACCAATCCCTTGTTATATAGTTAATATAGTTAATTTTGACGATATAAACATAAAAGATAACATTAAAAAAGAATTTAAAAATAGAATAAAGAACATTGGAGAACAACTAGAAGATCCAGAGGAACTGTGAAATAAACTTAAAAACCAAGTTAACGAAATCTCGACAAACGATGATTATAGAAGTAACTTAATCAAAAAAAATCAATGGATGACAGAAGACATTTTGAAATTGATGGAACAACGTCGACTTATAAAGTTGAATGAAACAGAATTTAGACATCTACAGAGAAGAATTAAAAGGGAGATACAATTAGAAAAAGAAAAATGGATGAGAGAAAGGTGTGAGGAAATTAAAGATGTGATATCAAGGCACGACTTTTTTAATGTGTACAAAAAAGTAAATGGCAACTGTATATATCAGAATTTGTTTGAAGATGACAGAAATGTTATTACCGAATCCTACCAAAATTGTACTAACGTCCCAGAAATTATGAAATCAGAGGTAGAACACACTTTAAAAAATGCTAAAATTAGGAAAACTTGTGGTCCAGATAATACACCAACTGAGTTGCTGAAGCTAATAGATGAAGATAACATTCTACTAAGTAAATACTAGTAAAACTTTTTAATGCAGTATATAACACTGGAGTGATTCCCACAGACTGGCTCAAGTCCATCTTTGTTACAATACCTAAAAAACACAATGCTAGAAAATGCTCAGAATATCTGTTAATTCCTAATGAGCCATACTTTTAAGGTTTTACGAAGAATACTTCACAACAGAATTAGACTCAAATGCGAAAAAAATCTCGAAGATACCCAATTTGGTTTTAGAAGTGCTATGGGAACTAGGGAGGCACTTTTTGCGCTGAATATCCTATTACAAAAATGCCATGATCAAAGAAAAGATAGATGTATTTGCATGCTTCATTGACTTCGAAAAAGCATTCGATAAAGTACAGCATCTAAAATTAATGCAGATGTTAAAAAATATAGGACTAGATGACAAAGACATTTGTGTCATTAAAACTCAGTACTGGAATCAAACTGCTATCGTAAACATTGGAGACAATTACACCGACGAAATCTCCATACAATGAGGAGTCAGACAAGGTTGAATTTTGTCCTCAACATTGTTCAATGCTTACTTGGCCCAGCTATTTAAAAAGGTACTTGAGAGCCAACCATATAGAATCAAAATCAACGGGGAACTACTTAATGTAATTAGATACCCGGACGATACAGTAATTCTGTCAGAAAATATTGAAGGTCTTTAACTTCTGCTTGATCGTATTCACGAAGTGGGAGAGGAAATGGGCATTAAAATAAAGTCAAACAAAAATAAATTTTTAGTCTTTAGTCGTAAACCACATCCAGATGCAGAGCTTCAATTAAATGGAGTAACAAGTTGAAAAGATAAAGAAAAAACTGAGACAAAGAATGGTTAACTGCTATATTTGGTCTGTACTTTTGTATGGGGCAGAAGTGTGGACACTAAAAGTATCAATTATGAACAGAATTGAAGCATTGGAAATGTGGATTCATAGACGAAAGCTGAAGATACATTTGACAGCAAGAAAAACTAATGAGGAAGCACTAAGGAGGATCAACAAAGATAGAGAATTGCCAAAGACTGTTAAACATCGGAAAATCTCTAATCTGGGACATATAGTGAGGGGAAATCGATATAGAATACTACAACTGATCCTTAAAGGCAAAATAAAAGGCCTTAGATATGTAGGAAGAAAAAAATATTCGTGAATGGACTCAGATATCGAATGCAGGACAATTATTCCATGTGAGAGAAGATCGAGAAGCCTTGGAAGTGGTGATCGCCAACGTCGGATAACTCTGGCATGGCACGTGAAGAAAAATATATATCTGTGGTGTGGATCATTAAGTGTACACATATATACTGAACAACCTACAGTTTAACGTCGATTCGAGCTGTGTACAGAGGAGCTATACTAGACGTATTAAGACTTCGTGCTTTCTCAGTTTCTCTTTGGCAATATTTTTTGATTTTGTAATGGGGATCTAACCCATATCATTTGCATCAAGGCAGGTACATTCACTTCTTAGCTACCTAGGCCGACTTATAATTTACAAGACAGGAAGTCAAGGAAAGAATATCACTATAGAGGAAATATACAAAGAATACGACAAAAGAAAAAGAGGGATGGCGAAAATGAGACAGAGTTAGAAAAGAAAAAGTAAAATAAATAATCGGGGATGAAAAGGCATTTATAGGAGGATATAGAAAAATCCACAAGGAAAAAGTTAGTTTCCTGTAGTCAGCTGTATACCATGTCACAAATTTTGTTATTAAAAAATCCGTTATAAAAGGTATATTTATTAAAAAAACCCTTTCGGGCTAAAACACGGAACGTTTTCGGAATAAATATTCCATCTTCAATGCAGCTACTAGGTATACATGTTTAAGGCCACTTTAAATGTTATTTAATTGGAGTTAGATTTCATGGTTGCTGATAATTTTGTAAGATATTGAAATTTTAAGTAGATTCGCAAATTAAACTCCCAACTAGGGTTACTGGTCCAGAAACGTATTCTCTACACGGCCTTGGTACCTAGCAGTTGCACTAATAAAAAAATATAGAAAAGCAACAACTAAAACGATATAGCCACGAAGACAGGTAGCAAGTTGAGGAACTAAGATCAAAAAAGCGATGTGCACGACAAACTATGCTGGGATATGGAGATACAGAGAACGTACAGAGAGAACATGCATACGAATACCTACAAGTTTTAATAGATCCTTTAAACCGGCCACTTACCACTTATCAATAATAAAAAAATCCTTCTTTACATTTCTGTATCTCTGAATAAAAAAACTGGGCTTGTTTGATTTTGCAGCTATTATTGAAGCTACATAGAAATTGAATTGAACTGCATAGCTCTTCATACTGAATTCTTTAGTGAATTATTGTGTTAATTATACCACTGTAGATCAAACTATTGGTTTTACTAATCTGTCTGTTTAATTTTGTTTATCCAAAACATTAATTTACTATAAAATTTGCACTGTTCTCAATTGTATTTTATTTTCATATAAAATGTACTTTTGACTTCACATTACATAGTGTAAATTTCTTTATATTTACCACTACAGAGGAAATATGCAAAGAATGCTTAGAGCTATTGGTATTAGTAAAGTTCCATACTGCAATAGTAAAACAACGTATGGTTGTTGTAGACAGATCCTACTCTTTTTTAAATTAAAATTATTAATACAATTAGGTATTTTCTAACTTTTTATAAAAGCAAATGATTTTGCCATAGCGACTGCACAAACTCTTTTCACACAAGAAAACTACAAGGTCTAGAGGTTGTTCTATATCGATTTAACGTAAAAATATCTCGCTAATGGTACTAGAGTTCGTCAAACGTGTTTATCTAATTTAGAATTAATTCAATTGACAGTTTTTTTTGTGGATGATGCTCACTGTATCATTAATTCCTGGAGTGCGATCAATGCCTGATTTTCAGACGACCTTTCAATTGTATTTGTAAAGGGATTATTTAGGAAATGTATTGGATATTTTTTATGTATAATATACAGGGTATATTTTTTGTTGCGCATATTGTGTAATAAAAATTTTTCATACAGGTTGGGTTGTCACCGTAGGGAGGTTTGGATCTTTACAAGAAATAACTCCATATCAGCTCCTTAGGTGCTCTATAGAGAGATTCGACTCTGACCAATCAAAGTTTCCAAACACGGAAACGGCAAAGATGAGATGAAGATGAGAGTCCTGAGAGGAATTACAGGAAATACGCTGAGAGATCGAAAGAGAAGTGAAGACATTAGAAGAAAATGTAACGTACAATGTATAAATGAATGGATACAAAATGGAAAAAAAGAATGGAATAACCACATAAGCAGAATGGAGGAGAACGTGTCGTCAAAATAGCAAGAGATAAGTCACCAATCGGCAGAAGAAGTATCGGACGACCGCGCAAAATATGGAGTGACAACCTTCCATAGAACTATTAATCCGCCAATGAACAAGCAGAATTGCTTATAAAAAGAAAGAAGAGTTCGCCGTTTTCGTCCTCCACAGAACTCTATTCTCCCAGTCACCTTCTCTGTGGTCTCTATCTATCATTGCATTTCCTGTGTACGTTTTCCATCTTATAGCAGGTCTTTTTCTCCGTCTTCTTCCCGGCGGGTCCCAGTCCAATATTCTTTTCGGCCACCTGTGCTCTAGCATTATATTTGTACATGCCCATACCACTGCAAGGCTCTGTTTTCCAATTTTTTGTAATTAAGCATTCTGCTTCCATTCTGTTCCATATTTCCTCTGTTCTTATTATATCATCTCTGGTGATTTAATCATCACTAGACATCTTCCCATAAAGTCAAATTCAACTGTTCTTATTTCATGTCGTATTGCTGTTGTCATTGGCCATACTTCCGCTCCATATAGGAGAATATTTAGCAGTATGCTCTGACATATCCTTTTTTTTTTGTTTTCTTTGGTTAGCGTTTGTTTCATATAACTCCATGCAGTATTTTCGTGGCTTGTTTTCCCCGCGCTATTTTTATTTATATATCTTTCATGCAAGTACCATCTCAGCTTATCATTGACCCTAAAAAATTAAAAGTCTTACAACTCTTGATAGTCTCTCCTTCTAAACTTAAGTTTATATCTGCAATCTCGGATCCAATACATAAGTATTCGGTCTTACTGCTTCTAATAGTCCCCATAGCTCATATTCTTCCTTTAATTTCCTTATCATATATTCTGTATCCTCCCTGTCTTGTGCAAAAAGGATTTGGTCATCTGCGAAAAGTAGTAAATGTAATATATTCTCTTGTACTGGTATGCCTATTGTTCCGCATTTTCTATACCATCTTTGAAATCTTTTAGTGTGTGATTACTTTTCGAAAGTAGTTATTTACCCAAACCGTATTTTTTACAATATTAGTTGTGGTTGTTTGTAGACTGTTTTGGTTTGTATCATGTGAGTATCCGCAATATCTTCAATTTTTTGCCGTTTTTACAGTTTTATATTTTTCGATTACAGTTCACAGCTCTCCAAAGTTTTGGTGATTTTTTTCTACTTTTAGAACCTCCATGCTACTCTCGTATAAACCTTTACGATTTTTTTATGACGTATACGAGACGCAAAATAAAAACCTAGTGAAATTTTAAGAGACGCCAAATAAAAATAGAAAATTCTTATACTTCTCAAAATTAGTTGGTTATATTCACAGTTAAGAGTTATGGACCTTAACTGTGATCAGTACTGGATTTTTTCTGATTTTTTTAATTGAAGTAATTTACGACAAGTCCACATAAGATGACCTCAAGAATTTGTAGTTTTCCTTGGGAAAGTGAGTTTATTTATAGGTATAACTTCTAATGTTACTCGATGAGACTGTTTTAAAATATAAATTAATATTTGTTCAATTGTCAGCTTTTCATCAAAGCTAGATACCTGGTGGTTTTGTTAATGTTGTGTTGTGAAAGACGATCTTAAAGAAATCTCCGGGTATCAGGAAGATTTTAACGAAAATAATAATTTTAATATTGCGTTTTTTCGGTCCAATTCATTTTTAATTTTATATTTTTATAACCAATGCGTTAGTTGTTTGGACAAAGGTGGGTTTTTTCCACCCGAAGAACCCAGATGGTGTCATATGAAACCTACTGCAACAGAAGCACAAAAATGCTGCAAACAGTTTGACTATTGTAACGCAGAAGAAAGTCATCAACCTATTTTACCTTCTTTGAATGATATATCCAGACCAGGTAACTGTGTGACGCCCCTCAATAGGCCAGCCATAATAGCTTGCATTAAAACCAAAATTGTTATTGTTTTTAAGGTTTAAAGTAACAAACAAAAAATATATTAAAATTAAATGTTTTTAATTTATTTCTCTTCGATAGAATGTTATACTGTAGCGCACAACTCACGTTAGGGGAGAATTACTTATACGGTGTGACCCTTTTTTTATTGTGAGTTACTTTCATTAAATTTTTATGGTGTTCTTTAGTGACTCGTAGCATAGTGAATTTTAAAATTTTATGTTGAAATTGTTTTGTTATTAATAATTACATTTTAAGGAAATTTTTATCGCAGCTATTTGAAGCCACTCTAAATCCAGTGGTGTAAAAATTATTTTTTTCATAAAAAAATTTCTAATAAAAATGCTTCATTTTCATTCATTCACTAATAAGGAAATACCTGTCTAAATTAAATATTATGTTTCTATGAGAGTAGAAAGTGCCTCACTTCACCCCACTTTGACCTTTGATCCCATTTTTCGGTGGAGGCGTTTTTCGCGTTAAGTGTACGTCAGGTGTGCGTCAGATGACGTTAGGTGTACTTCAGATCACGTTAGGTGTACGACAGGTCACGTAGGTTACATCAGGTGTACGTCGGGTCACGTACGATGTTAAATGTCACGAAATTCGACATAAAACGTGCCCGACGTACACCTGACGTGACCTGACATACACCTAACGTGACATAATACACGCCTCCACCGAAAAATGGGATCAAAGGTCAAAGTGGGGTGAAGTGAGGCCCTTTCTACTTATGGGATTAAGCAACAATTATTGTATGTAATGAAAATCACATTTTTAATTAACAAATGTTTGATGTTTCAATTTCAACTCCGGAAATCGTTTTCAAAACAGATTATTATACAAATTCTGGGAAATGTATAACCAAAGTTTTTGTTATTGGTTATGTCATTTCAAAATTCTATTCAATTCAATTAAAAACTTACCTAAATGTAATACATAAATTAATATTACAAGCGTATTAAGTTACGTCAATGAAAAAAGTCAAAATGGGAAGTCCATAAAGAAGGAAATAATATCGTTGATTAAAACTCTTAAATCGGTGGTATGTACAAATAAGCTCAACTAGTACTTTAAGCTGCTTAGCAATGCTTCTTTTTTTCCATCTTATATGTAGGCTCCTAAGACTTGGTTCTTTTTCGATGTTAGCCTTCTGCATTGTTTAAATTATCACACCAATCTCTTTCTTGGTTTTCCACACCATTTTCCCACTTTTCTGCCACCATTTCGTACTTTGACTCATGCTATTCTTACTATCCTATTTTCTGCTACATTCTGATAATGTGTTCCTTTTGTTACCGATATATTTATGTCTCCTTCATTACATACCCTTCTTACGTCCTTGCTTCTTGCATGGTATGTAATCTTCTCTCTATCAAGTAGGCCTTCATTTATATTATATACACTATACGACAGAGCAGGTTGACGACAGCGATGCATTGGAGACATTCGACATAAAAAGTGACATTTGACATAAAACATGACATTTGACATATAACGTATTATGTCACGTTTTATGTCAACTGTCACGTTTTATGTCAAATGTCACGTTTTATGTAAAATGTCATGTTCTATGTCAAATGTTACGTATTATGTCACGTTTTATGTCTCCAATGCGCCGCTGTCCTCAACCCTCCCTTTGAACGTGTATGGTTTCGCAACCGCCGTGTATGTCACTATAGGTCCAATTGCTATTTTATAGATCCTTGCATTTGGTTTTTTGCAACTACTAACTTGTCCACGGAAAATTTATCCAGCCCTCCCATTATTCGTGCCGAGGTGGAGTACGCTATAAAAGTAGCAAAACTGGGCAAGGCGCCTGGACCGGATGGCATTACTATGGGAGCCATAAAACTGTTGGAAGATGACAACATCGACATGCTGGTAACAATTTTCAATGCCATATATAACACCAGCCATTTTTCCAACGGAATGACTTTATTCAACCTTTATAATGATCCCTAAATCATAAAAAGCGGTAAAATGCAAAGACCACAGACTGATTAGTTTAATGAGCAATTGGCTTAAAGTATTTCTTCGCAAGACTGTTCAAAAAGCCGGAAGAGCAAAGCGGCGAGACACAATTTGGGTTCAAGAGAGAACTGGGTACACGTGAAGCAGCTATCTGCTTGAATAATCTTGTACAAAACTGCATGGACCAACGAAAGGATATATTCATCACATTCCTCCATTATGAAAAAGTGTTTGACACCATAAAACACGATACAATGATAAAAATGTTACACAACGCTAACATTGACGAGAAAGATATAAGAGCAATCCAGAATCTCTATTGGAACCAAAACGCACGAGTTAGTCTGAACAAATCAATGAACACAGAGAAATTTGAAATTTTAAGAGGGGTACAACAGTGGTGTATTTTGTCTCCTGTGTTGTTCAACTTCTATGAGGAGAATGTTTTTTCAGAGACACTTGAAGGCTCTGAGTGTGGTATAAAGGTCAACAAGGTCATCAACGCAACTTACAATTTAGATGTAGTATTATTATATATTAATATATTTATATTTTAATATTTGCAATTCACACACACATCACATCAAATTGCAAATATTAATAATTTTTATTATTTATATTTTTTGTAGACATTTTTTTACATTACTAAACGATAATGGTTTTAATGCAAGCATTTTTTTTCTGTAACTATTCTGACTGGTCTCTAGTCTGGTTTGCACTTGTTTAAATAACAAATCTAATCGTTTACTGTTTTTCTACTTGTGTTTTTAACAGCGTTGATTTTTTTTAATACTAACCTTTTTCGCGCAATCAAATTATTTTCATCGTCTCTTTCTTCCAATAGAAAATAAAATTATGGGTAACAATATTTTAGACGATTTACTAGTACTATATGTAAATCATAAATATTGTATTGTCTAAATATAATTATAAATGATAATGTTACCACGTATCACGAACGCTCCTGACGAATAAACAACTTCTAACATTATCAGTAAAAAAATATTTTATTATTTTAAAACATTTAGACAATCTGCCTAAAAGTATCGATGGTGAGGAAAATTTCAAACGCGACTCAAAAATTGTTACTCCATTCGTCAGAGACGAAAAATCACACGAACAAGCTGAATTTTGCTGAGAATGTCAATTTTGAACCTCAAAAAGATGCAAATATGTTTGCCACTCGTACCCCCGGGATTCCCCCTAAAAATTTTGAATAAAAATGTTTTAAATGAGTAAAATAGCACTTTTTCTGTAGAATGAACCATTCTCTCAGAAACAACGCTTGAAGCTACCGTCGATTTTGAATGACAGTTACGTGCGTGAAATAAATTTTCTAAATAAAATTTGTATCAACTCGACGGTAAAAATTCGATATTTTTTTATCAGAGTGTCCTATCGACAAAATTTAAAATGCTTTTTAAAGGTGAAGAGTACAACTTGCGTATGTAGTTTTGCATTTTGCCGCAAATGAAGTCAGTTTCTGTAAAGCTATTTCTGTATCTGTAAAAAAATATCACTTACAGTCACATCAGGTAAAAATGTACGGCATGGTTTTTTTATTTGACCATTAGATAACTAATAACTGCGACAGTATTTAAAATAAAGGGTGATTGATTCATTTAGAGGTACTTTTTTCAACAAGAAAAAACAATGAAAAAAATAAATGCCGATATGCACGGCACTGCAAAAAAATAATCTGAATAACGGTCCTAAAATATGTGTATGAATGCCGTACTATATCAAATTGCCGAAAATGGGGTCAAAATTTTCCGAAAATCAAATATTGTCCCTACTACTGGTACCAATATTTTTGTACGGCATTAAGCCGCGTTTACACGATGACAATTGTCATCACGTGGTTGTGGATTGTCGGAGGCCAGTCCAGTTGAACGAGAAGATGTTTATACGAGGCCAACTATTGCCATGGCAGTAGACAGTTAAAACATGGCCGACTGCTCGTCATCTGTTGTGTCCGGTGAGGGAACTGGCAAAAAACAAGACAGCACTACTGGCCTACACCACTAATGTCTAGAGCCTGACCCACTACTCTGAGCCGCGTAATGTAGGTTGCCTATTATGAATTTGAATCGGGGAAATTACTGACAGACTTACGCATGACGTCCGACATCGGATAATCATTTTTGACTAAAATAGATGTTAATCATTATTTTTTTTTTTCAAAACGAATTGTCATTACAACAAGCAATTTTAGTTCTATAATATAATGATTTAATGACTCCCTTTTAAACATTTATGTTGTGATTTGATTTATAATTTAGATATATGTTCATATGTGTTGGTTTTTGTATACATGAGTCCCATATCCACTATTTTCCTTTGAGATTAAAACATCCAGAAAAGGCAACGATTTATTTTATTTCTTTTCCATTGTAAGTTTTATTGACTCCTCTTTTTTATCTTTTATTTATATTAATCAGAAGTGTGTCCAACAGATCATCTACATATTTCCAACGTATTGTGGGCTTTAAATTTTGATTAGGAATATTTGTTTTGAAATCTTCCGTCAATATATTAGCTAATAATGGATTTAAAGCACAGCCTAAAAATTTTGTTTATAGAAATCATTGTTTAGATGAAAATAAGTGTTGTCAGTAGATAATGTCAACAGTTCCGTTATAGCTGACACATTTAATTTGGTTCTAGTTGTTAATCTATCATTTTGTAATTTGGTCCTAAATTGTTTTCAAAGTTTCATCTAATGGTACATTTATATATAGACTATTTATTTATATAAAAACTTACTTAGAAAATATTACATATTATACAAATCAATGTACCAAATTATATTAACATTTAAAAAATAAAAATAATTTTAATGAAATTTGTGATTTTTTTCTATCTAATCGTTGTTTTATTTAAGTTAAGCATAGCCCCAGCTATACAGATCCCTGTTTATAGTAATAACAAGTAATAACTTCAGTTTGTTTTTGAATAATACATCTACAAAAAAGGTGCTACATATTTGATTCATTCATGCCTTGTAAAGTGCTTTTTTTGGCTTGCTTAAAAACGTTTTAGAGACCGTTTCTTTGTAATATCAATAAATAAATAATTTCTCCGTTTCGAAATACATTATTCAGCACAGTTATATAAAAATTATTTATTAAATGATGGTTAGTTCCTCGAAAAGCTCTTACTTTTAATATTTTTTGTTGCGTATATGAACATATATCTAAATTATAAATCAAATCCCAACATAAATGTTAAAAAGGGAGTCATTACATCATTATATGATAGAACTAAAATTGCCTGTTCTAATGACAATCAGTTTTTAGAAGAGAAATAATTATTATAACATCTATTTGAGTAAAAAATGATTATCCGATGTCGGACGTCATGCATGCGTAAGTCAGTAATTTTCCCGATTTTAATTCATAATAGGCAACCCACATTACGCGGCTCAGAGTAGTGGGTCAGGCTCTAGACATTAGTGCCTACACCGTTCACACGGCGCCAATTGTCGCGACAATTTAGATTTCGAGTGGCGGGGGGGCTCACTGGGCGCAGCTCATTGTCCTCAGTCTACTCCCGGAGACAACTGAATTTTGGGCCAATTGTGAGGGCAGTTGGCAAGGCAATTGGCCTGAAGTGTTTAGACGAAGACAATAATTTTATGCCAGTCAGTTGTCTTCTGACAATTGTCTCGCCAATTGTCATCGTGTAAACGCGGCTTATGTCGCAGATCATTATTTTTGTATTACATACTTACGGTATAAATGATGTACAGGGTGTCCCAAATTGGTATGTTTTTCAGGGTACACCGAAAACTAGAGGTAATAGAAAAAAAGTAGTTAAGATGTCATGACTTATTTTTTCGTTAAAGTAACGATTGTTCAATCAAATCATCAATAGCTCTCAATATTAGCGAGATACAGGGCGATTATTGAAAAATGTCGAAAAAAAAACAGGGTTATATATCTTTATTAGAAAAAATTTTAAAAAACTTTATTAGAACTTTCGATACAGTCGGGTTCAGTGGCGTACAATAATTTTTTAGGGGGGTCTTACAACAGAAATATGATGCCAACTTATGTTTTTTTATATAGGACACT